>NC_090729.1:119179258-119214258 GCF_036898095.1 Palaemon carinicauda
CGGATAAAACAAGTGTGTGGTAAAATTGTGTATGGATTTTTTTTTTCCAAACCAAACGAATGTTCCTCTAAAGTATGCGTTAAGTTTTAGTAGTTTCTGTATTTCTTAGGATTAAAACACATAGTTTTATCATTTGCAAAATACTGCGTTTTGATTTATAAGTTTTTGGCTTTCCTTGACTTTATTTAAATTCGCTTAACTTGGTCCTTTATTTTCACACGGTCTATTGTTCTTTATTATCACGTTCGTGTCCAGGAGGTCATGATCAGAATTTAGGCAGCGCTGTTTCCACACTCCCATGATTCACTTCGATGTGCTGTATCAGGAGAGATTTATAATATTTCCACACTCCATTGATGCACTTGTGTTCGTCTCGTAATTGTATAAGGAGAGATTTATAACTTTTACTTTAAGGGCTGTTTACCTGGTCTTAGCATACAGGGAAACCCTATGCACCACACCTACAAGATCTGTTTGTCGTATACATTCTTAGGTATTTAGAGTACCATGCAGCATATTATTATTATTATTATTATTTCTTGCTAAACTATAACCCCAGTTGGAAATGCCTAATGCTATAAGCCCAAGGGCTCCAACAGGGAAAAAATAGCCCAATGAAGAAAGAAAATAAGGACAGAAATAATTTATATGAGAAGTAATAAGTAATCAAAATAAAATATATTAAGAACAGTAGCAATCTTAAATCAGATCTTTTATCTATAAACTATTGAAACTTCAAAACAAACAAGAAGAAGAGAAGTAAGATAGAATAGCGTGCTCGAGTGTACCCTCAAGCAAGAGAACTGTACATTGTACTAATGTATCTGGTCAGCTGAATTCTTTGACAGTTTAAAAATAGTGAATTTAGAAAAGTTTTAACTACGAGTCCAACTTGAAAATGGAACCATGGAAGGTACAATGGAGAGGGCACACCTAGACCTACCTACAGAAAGGTCTGTAGATCTAGGTGGGGGGGGGGGGGGGAATCGCCCATCAAATGTCCATAAGGGGTTTGTGTGGTCAGTGCATTGCACGCGGCTCACTGTAGGCATTTCATAAGAATTTTGGCCACTAGTTACAATGTTTTTTTTTTATCGTATTTTTCCTCCATAACTACATTCTTTCTTATATATTGCAGTCCAACCACTTTACACTTATCTCGTAGTGTTTCAGTTCAACCTTTACATTTGGGTGCTGAATGGTCTCATGGACCCAGCGCCTGGCTTTAAAGCCCAAATCCAACCATCCATCAACGTTTTTTCAAGTACTATGAAATAGAAATAGATGAAGAAAGTTGACTTGCCTATTATTCACAGGGGCTAATATTGTAAAAGGAAGTACGATACGCAAGAGCTTGAGGTCTACAAGGTCAATTTCATCTATTGCTTCTCATATAGCTTATTTCTTTTCCTCACTGGGCTATTTTTCCCTGTTGCAGCCCATGGGGTTATAGCATCCTGCTTTTCTAACTAGTGTTGTAGTTAGGGTAGGCTTGTTAGGCCGATAATGATAAGTTAGGCCTATGATAATAAAAATAATGATAATAATGATGATAATTATAATAATAATGATTAATACTATAATATCAGAGGCAAGTTCCGTAAATAAATCATACGTGATTCAGTAAAATCTTTTTCCGGGAACCAACGAGAAATTTGACTCGAATAACACATTACCAAATAAGAACCTTGAAAACGTTCTAACGGTCAAGGATAAGTGAATGTATATAATTTCCGTTGTGTTTTGCACCAAGTGTGTGGTGTAAGTGTATAAATGAAAGTCTCATTAAACATCCCATCATAAGATAACACGAAAAGACTATACTCAATTTTTTTCAATGGGGCGCATTTGCACCGACTCACAGCGGTTCCCTTTTAGCTCGGAAAACTTTAACAAAACAAGAGGAAGAGAAATTAGAATAGTGTGCCTGAGTGTACCCTCAAGCAAGAGAATTCTAACCCAAGACAATGGACGACCATGGTACAGAGGCTATGGCACTACCCAAGACTAGAGAACATTGGTTTGATTTTGTTGTGCCCTCCCAGACCATAGCTAAAGAGTATCTTCAGCATTTTGGTTTCCATCTATAACTCAAAGAGAAATAGCAGCCATTTCCACTAATACAATAGCAATAGATTTTCAATTAGGTCTTATTTTCATCTTTAAGGAAATAGTGTAATGGAATATCGTGGTTTCTAGCCTCATAACAACAGGATGTTATCGAGGAAGTGACGTAATGTTTTATCCACGGTAGAAGAAGAAGAAAACATTTACGATGATATTACTTGCTGTTTCATTTGTACAATAACTATGCGTTTTGTTAGAGTATGAATTGTGAGTCCCAAATTGTATATACTTTAATAAATAAGGCGAGAATTCGTAGAGAAGATAAGGTTTAGCTGTACTGGGAGCTATGGTTTTAAAAGTGAGGGGGAGTGGGTTCTAGATAGCCCGCACTCGCTACAAGATAAGAAGAGTTACGAGTTATGTTTTTCTTAGTTGTTTCGTATCGATTTTTGCTATTTTTCTTTTCGGTGCTCATCACGGAAAGGAAGAGACATCCTTGAACCTCTTTTACATTTGTTTTTCTCAGTTCTTTTTGTCTTATTTGCTGTTTTTCTACCCATGCCTTCTCAACCCCGAAAGACAGGCTTCTTTGAAACCTAGTTTTACATTTGTTTTTCTTTGTTGTTTTTGTCTCATTTGCTATTTTTTTCCTTCCTATGCTTCTCATCATCGAAAGGAAGAGACATCTTTGGACCCCTGTTTTACATTTTGTATTTGTTTTTCTTTGTTGTTTTTCCTTCCATACCGTCTCATCAACCGAAAGGAAGAGACATAATTGAACCCTTACTTTACATTTTCCATTTTATTATTATTAAAATAAGATTTACTAGCCCAAACGAATGCAGCTCCATAGACCTAGTCAGAATTACAAACACACGCAATTGAGTAACAACATCTAGTCATTGTCGATAATCATTTATAGTAAATATATTCATGTATTCAATCGATGACGTCACCGACATAAAACCCTGAGTTGGGCGTACTGAAAGGACTGAGCTCACTGCTGCCCTAGGCAAGTACACAACTATGGTGTAGTCGCCCGGAGATTTATTGCCAATACATATGTCACTAGCTTACGTGTTTGAGGTTTATTGGGGAAAGGCTTTGGGTTGTTAGGCGAATGTAGCTTTTAACAGATCGGTTATAATGGTTAGGGCTAAACCAGGAACGGGGTAATACTTTAGTTTACACGTTTGTTCATTCATACTTACAATGTCTACGTCATGGATGGTATTTAATTCGTTTATTAATTTTATTATTAGTACTACTTGTCGGAAAAGCAAGATCCTATAAGCCCAAGGGCTCCAACAGGGAAAAATAGTCCAGTGGGGAAAGGAAATAATGTATTATTATTATCATTATTATTATTATTGTTGTTGTTATTATTATTACTTGCTAAGCTACAACCCTAGTTGGAAAAGCAAGATCCTATAAGTCCAAGGGCTCTAACAGGGAAAAATAGTCCAGTGAGGAAAGGAAATAAGGTATTATTATTATTATTATTATTATTACTTGCTAAGCTACAACCCTTGTTGGAAAAGCAAGATCCTATAAGCCCAAGGGCTCCAACAGGGAAAAATAGCTCAGTGAGGAAAGGAAATAAGGTATTATTATTATTAACTAAGCTACACTTATAGTTGTTAAAGCAGGATGCTATAAGCCTAAGGGCTCCAACAGGAACACATAGCCCAGTGAGGAAAGGAAATAAATAAACTACAAGAGAAGTAATGAACAATGTAAAATATTTTAAGATCAATTACAGAGTTAAAATTTATCTGTTATATAAACTGTGAAGAGAGACTTATGTCAGACTGAACTGTTCAACAGGAAAACATTCACTGCAAGTTTGAACTAATAAAGTTCCACCGATTCGGAAGATCGTTTCACAAACTGATCAAAGCTGGAATAAAACTTTTAGAATACTTAACAGCATTGTAGGATATCAAAAGAAAAGGTGGCCCTTGTGATGTATATTAGTTTATGATTTTGTATCTAGATAACACTAGAGATAAAACCTTGAAGGTTTTAATGAACTCTGATATATTATCTGTTGGTATGTTGTTTGTTTATGAAATGGGTGAGTCTTTAGCTCGCTTGAGCTGGTAGATCAGTAGTGAGCTCTTATCAAAAGTTATGTAGTGCCATAGCCTCTGTGCCATGGCCTTCCACTGTCTACGGGTAGAGTTCTCTCTTGCTTGAGGGTACACTCGGGCGCACTATTCTATCTTATTTCTCTTCCTCTGGTTTTGCTTTCTTTTAAGTTTTTATAGCATATATAAGAATGATTTATTTTAATGTTTCTATTGTTCTTATGATATTTTAATTGTTCATTTCTTCTCTCATAGTTCATTTGTTTCCTTATTTCTTTTCCTCACTGGGCTATTTTTCCCTATTAGAGCCGTTGGGGTTATAGCATCATGCTTTTCCAACACGCAGTAAAGGACATTAGAAGAAGCAACACTAATTAATTGGACATAGAAGAGCTTCCTTAAGTAAATAATCTTAGTTAATTAAAAGCAATCTATAGACAGTGGTTTATACAGACCTTTAAGACTATTCAGAAGCATCTGAGTGATCTAGATGTATTTGTGATGTCCACACATACCAAAATCATATTCATAAGCGTGTGGGGTGACAACATGTCTGCATGGCGACATGTAGAAAGTAAAGATGGTGTTGTTGCCTTCGATATAATCAAAGGTTTTACGAGTGTTATGTGTGTTTGTTTGTTTGTTTTTGTTTGTTTGTGAGCAACGTTACACAAAAACTAATGTACCGATTTTGACCAAACTCGGTAGTCATGTTGGGTTTGACCCAAAGATGAATCTGTAACATTTTGGATAAAGTACCTCAAAAGTTCCAAGTAAAAGTTAAAGTACCTCAAAGTACAAGTAAAAGTTAAAGGTGTCTGGTTTCTGTTCCATTTTCATCAGAACAGATACTCACCAGAACGTCAGACGGGCGAGCCCCAACCACAGTAGTGGTCTGCCCAGTAAACAGCATAAACTCACGGGCTCGGGCTGGGATCGATCTGCTACCATGCGAATGCTAGGCGAATAGGTTACCACTGTACTAGTCAGGAGGCAGCAGTACTTTGAAAATAATAGCAGTGTTAAGAAATGGAAAATATTTTGTTAGTTGATTTTTGTTTGTGAGTATTACGCAAAAACTACTGGACCAATTTCAACCAAACTTGGTTGACATGTTGGGTATGACTCAAGGAAAAATCCATTAGATTATGAAGAATATTAATCGAAGTACAAGCACGCAGTGACCTTAAAAGCAATATGCGAGTGCTATGCGTGGCGGAAGCATGCTCTCTCCCCTCTAGTTTTCAGTTAGCTTTATATGAATAGTATAGATAGTGATAAATGTCTGTGGATTTAGTTAGCTGATTAATGCAGATATTAAGTGTATATATTTAGGACACCATAAAATCGTATTCATGCCCATTTTCATTCATTCATTATTATTATTATTATTATTATTATTATTATTATTATTATTATTATAAGCTAAGCTACAACCCTAGTTGGAAAAGCAGGATGCTATAAGCCCAAGGGCTCCAACAGGGAAGAATAGCCCAATGAGGAAAGGAAATAAGGAAATAGGTAAACGATATAAGAAGTAATGAACAGATTAAAATAAAATATTTTATAAATATTTAGTGGCGACTAACATGCTACCCAATGATAAACGCTAAAGGACACACACACACACACACACACACACACACACACACACACACACTTTCCATGGCCCTTCCTTATGACGTACTTATATTAGGTATTGTGCCAGGAATGCAAGATGCGTGTGTGTGTGTGTGTGTGTGTGTGTGTATGTGTGTCCATGATTCACATATGATCATTCAATGTCTCCCATCCACTTAGTATTCTCTGTATTCATGTACTTGCATTGCCACAAGGTTTGTCATGAGAATTAGCCGAACCCGAATTGAATCTATGTTGAATGTATACATTAAATTGACGTATGGTATAACATTGATACAACTCATCATTATCATCATCTCTTACTTCACGCTTCATCGTCCTCAGTCATGTAGGCCTGGGTCTTCCAGCTCTTCTTGTGCATTGTGGAGCCCAGTTGAATGTTTGAACTAATATCTCTTTAAATTATGTGACTTGCATTTTGAAATATAAATCAATGCACAATGAGCCTCTGTACCTTGGCCTCCCACTGTTTTGGGGTAGAGTTCTCTTGCTTGAGGGTACACCCGGCCACACTATTCTCTCTCTCTCTCTCTCTCTCTCTCTCTCTCTCTCTCTCTCTCTCTCTCTCTCTTTTTCAAGTTTTTGTCATTTATATATGAAAAATCTATTTCAATGTTATCATTGTTCTTAAAATACTTTATTTTAAATTTTCATAACTTCTCCAATAGTTTATTTCTTTCCTTGTTTCCTTTCCTCATTGGGCTATTTTTCCCTGTTGGAGCCCTTGGACTTATAGCATCCTGCTTTTTCAACTAGGGTTGTAGCTTAGCATTTAATAATAATAATGATAATGATTATAATAAATATAGTAATAATAATAATGATAATAATAATAATAATAATAATAATAATAATAATAATGTGTCAGTAGAATACCTTACGTCTCAGGAGTTTGATATTGTAAGAGAACTCTGACCGAATTGTTTATTGTGAAGGGAGAATTTATTTGTTTGTGTTTATGTAAAGCAAGCTATATATCAAGAAACATTCATACACATGAGCTTACTTCATTCACGATTTGGGGGAACTTGCTGATACTTTATTCAATGATTGTGGGTATACGTGCTTGGTTGAAGTTGCCATTTGACAAAATTGAAAGGAAAAATGCTAACTTCCCACACGTACTGTTTACACACACGTGTATATATATATATATAAATATATATATATATATATATATATATATATATATATATATGTATATATATATATATAGTTTGGATACTAAGGATTAATATAGCCAGTTTTATTACCTTTCCTCATTGGGCTGTTTTCTTTGTTGGAGCCCTTAGGCTTATAGCATTTTGCTTTTCCAACTAGGGTTATAGCTTAGCAAGTAATAATAATAATAATAATAACCAGTCTCATTTAACAGGGCAAAATGTTATTTCAGTACTTGTAACGTAAATTTTATAATCAAATTACTTGAAATTGATCAGATTCACAGTGTGAGAGAGAGAGAGAGAGAGAGAGAGAGAGGAGAGAGAGAGAGAGAGAGGAGAGAGAGAGAGAGGAGTTACATAGTTTTTGGATGTGTCAGACTTTTTAGTCCATCCGCGGAGACTCCATTTGCATTTGGGTAGAGCGATTCATTTTAAACATTTCGAGAGTTCTTATGATCTTGTCTAACTTAATCTTGAAGTCGTTTACCGTTTTACTGTATACTACATCCGCTGGAAGTCTGTTCCAAGTATTTGCTATTTTGTATGGAGAGAGAGAGAGAGAGAGAGAGAGAGAGAGAGAGAGAGAGAGAGAGAGAGAGAGAGAGAGAGAGAGAATGACCAATCTCTAAATAGAGAATAAATGTCAAAGCATTTATTTTGAATGGTCGGTCATGAGGCAAAAGTTTGTTTGTTCTTTTAAGTCATAGACTTTTTTCTTATAATTCAGAAGTAGTAGTAGTAACACTTTTAGAATTGATGTGAGAGAGAGAGAGAGAGAGAGAGAGAGAGAGAGAGAGAGAGAGAGAGTGCCTTACCTTATTGCCTTATTTTTTGTTTGGGTTCCCCCAGGTCCCTCAGTGTGAGGCACGTCGTATATCCACCAGAGAGTTGCTAATGCATCTTCCAGTGTGTTTTGCATCTTCCAGTCTTGGATGGCCTGGGATGCATCTTAGGTATTTATCGAGCTTATTCTTAAACACATCTACGCTCGAGAGAGAGAGAGAGAGAGAGAGAGAGAGAGAGAGAGAGAGAGAGAGAGAGAGAGAGAGAGGACGGAAAACATTGCACTGGTCAATAATATCGTTACGAAATCCAAACAACGCACTATTGAACCGAAGGACGAGCTGACCTCAAAGGTTATAGAAGAGGCTTAATCAATAAAAGCCATTCGCTATGGCGTAGTCTATTTAGCTTTCAATTTCGGCAACGTACAACCTAACATTACGTTTTCGTTGTCAATTGGACTCACCCGTGGGGGACTGACATTGTGCTTTTGTCCCGATTCCAACCCGTGTCGGTTTTGCGAACAACGGAGCCTTGGGAAATCGCAATAGCTTTTGTTTTGAGTAAATTTCTTGTCATGATTTGAATGATAGAGGCTGGGTACTTTCGTGTTTGATCATACAAATGGAATTTCATTTTGAAAAGCAGTTGGATTATTATTATTATTATTATTATTATTTTTATTAATACCTTCGTGTATGATCATACCAGATGAAATTTAATTTTGAAAGGCAGTTGTATTATTATTATTATTATTATTATTATTATTATTATTATGACTTTCTTGTATGATCAAACAAATGAAATTTAATTTTGAAAGGCAGTTTTATTATTATTTATTTATTATTAATATTTTTATTATTATTATTATCATTATTATTATTATTATTACCTTCTGGTATGATCATACCAGATGAAATTTAATTTTGAAAGGCAGTTGGATTATTATTATTATTATTATTATTATTATTATTATTATTACTTTCTTGTATGATCATACCAGATGAAATTTAATTTTGAAAGGCAGTTGGATTATTATTATTATTATTATTATTATTATTACTACTACTACTTTTGGGGAGGAACTGGACCGGAAAAAAAATCTTTTTGGAAAGGAACCGAATCAGGAGGAAGCCTCTTATTTTAGGGAAATGAGCCAGAAGAAAACCTTCTTCTGTGGGAAAGAACTGAACCCAAAGAAAGCCTTTTTGAAAAGGAACTGAACCAGAAGAAAGTTTTATTTTGGAAAGGAACTGAACCAGAACAAAGTTTTTTGGAAAGGAACTGAACCAGAACAAAGTTTTATTTTGGAAAGGAACTGAACCAGAACAAAGTTTTTTGGAAAGGAACTGAACCAGAACAAAGTTTTTTGGAAAGGAACTGAACCAGAAGAACTGAATCAGATAAATCCTTTTGTAGGGGAATAGGACTGAACCAAAGCAAAGCCGTTTTATGGTTAAGGAACTGAACCAGAAGAACTGAATCAGATAAAGCCTTTTATAGGGGAATAGGACTGAACCAAAGCAAAGTCGTTTTATGGTTAAGGAACTGAACCAAAATAAAGTCTTTTAGTGTTAGGGAACTGAACCAAAATAAAGTCTTTTAGTGTTAGGGAACTGAACCAAAATAAAGTCTTTTAGTGTTAGGGAACTGAACAAAAATAAAGTCTTTTAGTGTTAGGGAACTGAACCAAAATAAAATCTGGATATTCGTTCAAAAGGAGCAACACCCCTTATCAAATTTTGAGATTTTGTTTCAATTTGCCCCAGTAATTGTACCTTATGACGCATGTCGTAATGCATATTTACCACCTTTTGGAAAATCAGGACATTTAATGACGTATCAGCAACTCAATTTGCACCAGTAATTATATCTTCTGACGTATGTCGTAATGCATAGGTACGGCCAGGTGGAAAATCAACACATTTAATAACGTATCTCCAACTGACACCTGGTAAAAAAACATAATCATTTATATTTACCTTCGCCAACGATATTGGAAGGAGAATATGTTTTATCCTGTTTGTGTGTGTTTTTGTTTTGTGTGTGAACAGCTTCCTGACCACAATTTTAACCGCAGAGTAATGAGACTTGCAGGGATTAACTTATGTAGAAAGCTGGAAATGATTAGATTTTGGAAAGTCAAAGGTCAAGCAAAATGTCCTATTCTCTTAATCAACCATAAGTCTGGGCTTCGTTGTCACAGACTTCGGTGAAGGTCTGCGTTCTACTGAGTGCCCCTCTAGTTTTTTTATGTTATTGAGTTCTCATGCCAATTTAATATCGCTATATTCACACGTATGATTACCATGTACCTTAAAAACAGCTGCTTGGTTTATTGACAGTGAACTGAATTCAATCAGCCACTTATTTTTCTTTTTTTTCTTTTTTTTCTTTTATTTATACAGCCAGTTCGATCCACAATACGGGTTTATACAGTTGTATGTTCGCTTGTCCCCCAGATAGTGATTGTATTGAAAATTGAATGTTGTTCTTTGTTCGTGAACCAAGAAGAGATCAAATTATCTGGGAATATTTTATAGAATGATGTTAATGACTTGTTATTTTTCATTGTTAGATTAGCAGTATCCCAGAACAAAAATTGCATTGTTCAAGCATGGGAAATTTTGGTATTCCATTTTTGCTCTGGATTAACGAGATGGAAGAATCTGGAGGATAACGAACCCAAAATTATATGATATATATATATATATATATATATATATATATATACACGTATATATATATATATATATATATATATATATATATATATATATATATATATATATATATATATCATCAGCTGTTGCAAGTCCACTGTAGAACAAAGGCCTTAGACATGTCCTTCCACTTGCGCCTGTTTATGGTCTTTTCTATGCCAGTCCACAACCGCAAACTTTCTTGGCTTGTCAATCCACCGTCTTCTCTTCTTTCCCTTGCTTCTTTTGCAATCTTTAGTGACCCGTATTCTTAAGGGACCCATTCTGTTATTCTTAATGTCCATTTATTGTCTGTTATTTTCTATATATATATATATATATATATATATATATATATATATATATATATATATATATATATACATATATATATATATATATATATATATATATATATATATATATATATATATATATATATATATATATATACACATATCACGTCTGTCCTCATAGGTTGTTTACTGTGAAGGTCACATACCAATTTTCTTCACATGTATTTTGAGTGAGGACCCAATTGCCCGAGGGTGTGCGAAAGAGTAATTATTGGAATATTATACTTGTACACATTTATTCAGTCAATTCAAAGTCGATGTGGAACAAATTTTCTATTGTCAAATTCACTTAAAAAAATTTCAATGTCATCCATCACTCACTTGGCTGTCATGTGGCAAGTATATTATAATAGTGTTGTATAGCATCGTCCTCTCTCTCTCTCTCTCTCTCTCTCTCTCTCTCTCTCTCTCTCTCTCTCTCTCTCTCTCTATATATATATATATATATATATATATATATATATATATATATATATACATACGCACAGTATATACAGTTGTGTACGCGACCCGTTATAATAACTGCTTAATATTTAGATAGATTTGCACATATACGCACCCCCTGTCACCATGGTATGACTACTCTCTCTCTCTCTCTCTCTCTCTCTCTCTCTCTCTCTCTCTGCCTTACCAAAGGACGGGGAGAGTTTAGCAGACATGTGCTTCCACTTGCATCTGTTTGTGTTCTTTCTTTGCCAGTCTATACCCGCAAATTTTCTTAGTTCGTCCATCCTTCTTCTTCATGTGCACTTTACTATAGGGGAAATTCTTAATGCCCAAGATGGCAGATCTTAAGAGAGACAGCCATGGATAGGCGTAGCCTATAGGTATCCTGTGGGCCTACGCCCTTTGTGTTTGATTGGCTCCTTCATTTGAATTGGCTATCTTATCAGTTCATTTCATTGGTACAACACATGTAATAAGGGTTACTTTTTATACACATCTAATAGGGGTTACTTTTCGTCCTCATCTAATAGGGTTACTTTTCGTCCTCATCTAATAGGGGTTACTTTTCGTCCTCATCTAATAGGGGCTCCTTTTCGTCCTCATCTAATAGGGGCTACTTTTCGTCCTCATCTTATAGGGGTTACTTTTCGTCCTCATCTAATAGGGTTACTTTTCGTCCTCATCTAATAGGGGTTACTTTTCGTCCTCATCTAATAGGGGCTCCTTTTCGTCCTCATCTAATAGGGGCTACTTTTCGTCCTCATCTAATAGGGGTTACTTTTCGTCCTCATCTAATAGGGGTTACTTTTCGTCCTCATCTAATAGGGGCTCCTTTTCGTCCTCATCTAATAGGGGCTACTTTTCGTCCTTATCTAATGGGGTTACCCTTCGTCCTCATCTAATAAGGGTTACTTTTTGTCCTTATCTAATAGGGATACTCTTTGTCCTCATCTAATAGAGGCTACTTTTCGTCCTCATCTAATAGGGGTTACTCTTCGTCCTCACCTAATAGAGGCTACTCTTCGTCCTCATCTAATAGGGGCTACGTTTCGTCCTCATCTAATAGGGGCTACTCTTCGTCCTCATCTAATAGGGTTCCTCTTCGTCCTCATCTAATAGGGGCTACTTTTCGTCCTCATCTGATAGGGGGCTACTTTTCGTCTATTTTCGATTTGTGTGGCCCTCTACTGTATTCTTGGGGCAAGTAGTTGAAGCTATAAGGCAGGACAATTCCGTTTACTATTGCTCAAGATTAAGGTAGTCTTCTGCTGACACGGGCTCTTGTCTTTAAGTTTCATCTTTCGAAAATAGAGAATTCGTAAACATTAATGGAGAGGGTTCATAAACATGATATAATTTTGTCTTTTTTTTATTGTGTTTTATGGCCATTGGGTATATTTTGTGGTGGCCGATGTGGTAACTGGTGATCCTCAGACTGGGGTTCGAGTCACGTTCAAATTCGGTTAGTTCCTTTAGTTGCTGCAACCTCACCATCTTTCTGAGCTAAGGACGGGGGCGGGTTTTGGGGAAGCCTGTAGGTATATCTTCTGAGTTATCAGCAGCCATTTTCTGGCCCTCCTTGGTCTTAGTTTGGGTGGAGAGGGGGCTTGGGCGCTCATCATATGTATATATGGTCAGTCTCTAGGGCAATGTCACGGTCCCTTGCCTCTGTCATTCATGAGTGGCATTTAAACCTTTAAACCGTGACCAGGTGGAGAGGTTCAATTTCAGCGTTCTTATAACCTCCTACATTGAACCCATCCTTTGTGTTTCGAATCCTTTGTGTCTTTTGTGTTATAGAGCATCCAGTACCCTGTGTGGGTCTTCGGCGCATCCTGCTTAGGATAGCATTGAGTGATATCCTGCTTTCATGGACTTCTGCTTGCAGGGAAATCCTTTAGTTGTTCACAATAGTTAGTCGCACTTTTGGAGTGCAGTAGACTTTTCAACAAGTCTGATTGTTTAAAGGGTTGACGTGAAGACTTCCATTGCGTTTACAAGAGTAAGGCAGTTTTACAAGTCCACATTACGAATATAATACAGTTTTAGCAATCCACATTATAAGAACAATGCAGTTTTAAACGACCACTGCAAATACAATGCAGATTTAGACGTCCACTTTACAAAAATAATGCAGTTTTAGAAGTGCACATTACAAAAGCAGTGCAATTTTAGACGTTTGCATTACAAAATTAAGGTAGTTTTAGACGTCTACATTACAAAAACAATGCAGAATAAATGTCCACTTTACAAAAATAATGCAATTTTAGAAGTGCACATTACAAAAAAAACAATGCAGTTTTAGAAGTGCACATTACAAAAAAAAAAACAATGCAGTTTTAGACGTCCACATAACAAAACCTACAGTTTTAGAAGTGCACATTACAAAAACAGTCCAGTTTAGACGTCCACATTACAAAAACAAATAAGTTTTAGACGTTCTCGTTGCAAAAACAAATCAGATTTAGACGTCTATATTACCCAAACGAATGTTTTTTTAAAAAGTGCACATCACAAAAGTAATGCAGTTTTAGAAGTGCACATTACAAAAACTGCAGTTTTAGACGTCCACATAAGAACAGTGCAGTTTTAGAAGTGCACATTACGAAAACAATGCAGTTTTAGAAGTTCACATTACCAAAACAATGCAGTTTTAGACGTTCACATCATGAAAATATTGGTTTTAGACGTTCACATTACAAAAATAATGTAGTTTCAGAAGTGCACATTATAAAAACAATGCAGATTTAGACATCCACATGACCGTACTAATCAGCAGCACTCAAAAGCCCCATGTAATCCCAGATCGATGTGAATTCGACCCCTTGCGACCTTGCTCCAAAACCGGGTTGGTCTCTGGAGCTGGGTGGTATAGCTACCTGGAAAAGTTCTGTCGCCAATCGTACCCACTGGGCGTCTTCGAGTAGATGACTCACATGGTAAAGGAATGAAAAATCATTAGAACTTTAGTTTTTTTTTTTTTTCTTAAATTAGGGGTTAAGGGAGCTCATTCTTTGACTGTATATAGTATTGGGCTGGGCACAATGACTTTGAAGTTTCAAGATGTTTTGTTGGTATTTTTTACTTTCGCTTAAGGTTCCTGCTAAGATTTTTTATTTAGTAATCTAGTGTTCACTTTTACTATATATATATATATATATATATATATATATATATATATATATATATATATACATACATACACATGCTTATACAGGTAAAAGTGAACACTAGATTACTAAAATAAGTCTTGTCAGGAACCTTAAACGAAGATATATATAAACGTCCTTTGACATTATTATTATTATTATTATTATTATTATTATTATTATTATTATTATTATTATTATTAGCTAAGCTACAACCCTAGTTGGAAAAGCAAGATGCTATAAGCCTAAAGACTCCAACAGGGAAAAATAGACTAGTAAGGAAAGGAAAAAAGGAAATAAATAAACGATATAAGAAGTAATGAAAGGTTATCTTGTATGAAAATACTATAGCCATGAAGGATACATCGTAGATAGTTCAACCGTGAGGCAGTCGAACTCCTGTTGTTAGATCAACAGGGAAAACTTGTTTAGCCTCTCTTTTCCGAATTCGTAAAACCAGTTTTTGGATCGAACATCAAAACGGTATTTAAGGAATCCATCGGCTGTATTGGATTTCATAATCTAGAAAGGTTTAATCGCTACTCCTTCCCCTTTTCATTATTATTATTATTATTATTATTATTATTATTATTATTATACCCTAGTTGGAAAAGCAGGATGCCATAAGCACAACGGCTCCAACAGGGAAAAGTAGCCCAGTGAGGAAAGGAAATAAGGAAAACTGGAAGAGAAGTTTAAGAACAATAATAACATTAAAGTAAATGTTTCATATATAAACTCTAAAAACTTCAAAACAACAAGAGGAAGAGAAATAAGATAAGTGTGCTCGAGTGTACCCTCAAGCAAGAGAACTCTACCGCAAGTCATTGGAAGACCATTGTACAGAGGCTATGACACTACCAAAGACTAGAGAACAATGGTTTGATTTTGGAGTGTCCTTCTCCTGGAAGAGCTGCTTACCATAGCTAAAGAGTCTATTCTACCCTTATCAAGAGGAAAGTAGACACTGAACAATTGGATTGCATTAGTTAACCCCTTGAGCGAAGAAGAATTGTTTAGTAATCTCAGTGTTGTCAGGTGTATGAGAACAGAGGAGAATCTGTAAAGAATAGGCCAGACTATTCGGTGTATGTGTAGGCAAAAGAAAAATGAGCCGTAACCAGAGAGGGGACCCAGTGTAACAGTGTCTGGCCAGTCTTGGGTTAGAGTTCTCTTGCTTGAGGGTACTCTCGGGCACATTATTCTATCTTATTTCAATTCATCTTGTTTTGATAAAAGTTTATATAGGAGATATTTAGTTTGATGTTGTTACTCTTCTTAGAATATTTCACTTTTCCTTGTTTCCTTTCCTCACTGGGCTATTTTTCCCTGTTGGAGCACATGGGCTTATAGCCTCCTGCTTTTCGAACTAGGTTGTAGTATAACAAGAAATAATAATAATAATATCTATACTTTTTCTTGTCAGTACACCATTTTATGCTTTTCATATGTACTTCCTAAATCTTGATAGGTTCCAAAAAGCATTTAGGCCTAATACAGGCCTAACCTGAATCCCATGTCTATGATTTCCAGCTACAAAAGTCAACAAATTGTCAGGTTTCATATGAAATAGATATCAGCTTATTACAGATATCGTTTTGCTTACTGTATTAAATGATTTCATTGTTTTGTTATAGTATTTCTTTATCTTATCTGTTATTTTCAGTTGGATTTGTTGTTTGTATCTCTGAATATTTGTAAGTTGGGGGACCTTTTTTTTACATAAATGTAATTGTAATAATTGTAATCTACTGGTATCTTCTTTTTGTATATTTATGTCATATACTGTATATATATGTATATATATATATATATATATATATATATATATATATATATATATGTGTATATAAATACATATATACATATATATAATATATATATACATATAGGCTATACATATATATATATATATATATATATATATATATATATATATATATTATATATATATATGAATTATATATATATATGTATATATATACATATATATATATGTATATATGAATATATATATACAGTATATATATATATTATATATATAAATATATATATTATATATATAAATATATATATATATATATATATATATATTATATATATAAATATATATATATATATATATATATATATATATATGAATATATATATATATATATATATATATATATATATATATATTTATAAATTTGTAATCCTCATACTCCTGAAGGGGTCGATAGAATAAAATTTGCCTTTGCCTAGACGGCTTCAGTATTTTCCATGTACTGAACCCGTCCTCGTACGAACGCCGTGATAATCCCAGCATGGGGTTAATTTTAGGAAGTGGAATACGCCCTTTTGTCTTTAATAATGCAACGGTATTAAGCTGATGGTTGGGTGGAAGGGGATAATAGAGGAATTTGTCAAGCGTAGATTATTCGGGTGCAATGCCGATGTCAACGTTCTTGTTGTTACGCAGTAATGGGATTTCGATTCTCCTTTTATTTTTCCGTCTGTAGAATAGATTGATATTTTTTTTTTCAAATAAGAGTGTGACCATTTATGATTTTTTTTCATTCCTTATCGAGGGCTTACATATGTATGTATGTATATATATATATATATATATATATGTATGTATATATATATATATATATATATATATATATATACAGTACATATATATATATATATATATATATATATATATTTATATATATAATTATATATACAGTATATATATTTATATATATATATATATATATATATATATATATATATATATATATTTATATATATAATATATATATATATTTATATTATATATATATATATATATATATAATAATAATAATAATGATAATAATAATAATAAAGCTGTTTCTAGCTCACTGCAGGACATCAGACATGTCCTGCAGTGAGCTAGAAACAGCTTTATTATTATTATTATTATTATTATATATATATATTTAGATATATATATATATATATATTTATTTATTTATATATATATCTATATATATATTTATTTATATATATATATATCTATATATATATATATATATATAATAATAATAATAAAGCTGTTTCTAGCTCACTGCAGGACATCAGACATGTCCTTACGCATGTTTGGGGATTGGCCATTTTCATCATCACACTGACCAGTGTGGGTTGGTGATGTTGGGAGATTTTAGTCTGATTGCTCACAGCAAATCAACGTAGTATGAGTGACCCGGACTAGTACAGGTCTGCTGATCTTGGCGAAACACAAATCCCTTTCACCACGGTTAGGTATCCCATCTCAGAAAGGTATATATATATATATATATATATATATATATATATATATATATATATGTATGTATGTATATATATATATATATATATATATATATGTATATATATAATATATACACACATATATATTATATGTATATATATATATATATATATATATATATATGTATGTATGTATGAATGTATGTATAACTTTACGATAGTCACTAGTAAGCATATTCAATATTAAATGTTGATAATGCTACTGCTTATAGTATGCACGATTTCCTTTCCTCACTGGGCTATTTTTTGCTTGACCGTGACCTTGACCTTCCAAAATTTAATCATTTCCAGCTTTTTACATAACAGTTAATCCCTGCAAGTTTCATTACTCTAAGATTAAGATTGTGGCCGGGAAGCTGTTCACAAACAAACAAACACACACACAAACGCATGCAAGGGCGAAAACATAACCGCCTTCCAACTTCGTTGGCGGAGGTAATTACGAAATGATTCGCTTAACCTGAGAATGGGCCGCTAGTGTTATCGCCTTCGTTATCAGTGTGGCGTGTATGATATCGGGGGCAGATCCTCTGATAAGATACGTCCTCCTAACGATATTAACCTCACTGAACTGTTTAGCAGGCTATCCATTAAAGATACCTTATCATATGACATATTTAAGAAATTGAACGGAAGTCAGAGACGGATAGTTTTAAAATATGTCATGGATGAATCATTTTTAAATATGTCAGGGGTGAACACTTTTTAAATATGTCAGGGGTGAACACTTTTTAAATATGTCAGGGATGAATAATTTTTAAATATGTCTGGGGTGAATACTTTTGAAATATGTCATGGATGAATCATTTTAAATATGTCATGGATGAATCATTTTTAAATATGTCAGGGATGAATCATTTTAAACATGACAGGGATGAATCATTTCTAAATATGCCAGGGATAAATAATTTCTAAATATGTCAGGGATGAATCCTTTTTAGATATGTCAGGGATGAATCATTTTAAATATGTCATGGATGAATCATTTTTAAATATGTCAGGGATGAATCATTTTTAAATATGTCATGGATGAATCCTTTTTAAATATGTCAGGGATGAATCATTTTAAACTTGACAGGATGAATCATTTTTAAATATGTCAAGGATGAATCATTTTTAAATACTCAAAGGATGAATCCTTTTTAAATTTGTCATGAATGAATCATTTTTAAATGTCATGGATGAGTCATTATTAAATATGTAAGGGATGAATCATTTTGAATATATCAAATATGGATTATTTTGAATATGTCGGGGGATAAACCATTTTTAGATATGTCAGGGATGAATACTTTTTAAATATGTCAAGGATGAATAATTTCTGAGTATATCAGAGGTGAATACTTTTTGAATATGTCATGGATGAATAATTTCTAAATATGTCAGGGATGATTACTTTTTAAATGTGTCAGGAATGAATAACTTCTAAATATGTCAGGGATGAATACTTTTTAAATATGTCAAGGATGAATAATTTCTAAGTATATCAGAGGTGAATACTTTTTGAATATGTCATGGATGAATAATTTTTAAATATGTCAGGGATGATTACTTTTTAAATATGTCAGGAATGAATAACTCCTAAATATGTCAGGAATGAATAACTCCTAAATATGTCAGGGATGAATACCTTTTAGATATGTCAGGGATGAATAATTTCTAAGTATATCAGGGGTGAATACTTTTTGAATATGTCATGAATGAATAATTTTTTAATATGTCAGTAATGAATACTTTTTAAGTATATCATGGATGAATAATTTATAAATATGTCTGGGATAAATAATTTATAAATGTCAGGGATGAATAATTTTTAAATATGTCAGAGATTGATAATTTCTAAATATGTCAGGGATGAATTATTTATGAATATGTGAGGAATGAATCATTTTAAATATGTCAGGGATTAGTCATTTATAGATATGTCGGGGATGAATACTTTTTAAATATGTCAGAGGTTAATAATTTCTAAATATGTCGGGGACGAATAATCTTTAAATATGTCAGGGATGAATAATTTTTTAATATGTCAGGAATGAATCATTTTAAATATGTCAGGGATTAATCATTTATAGATATGTCAGGGATGAATACTTTTTAAATATGACAGAGGTTAATAATTTCTAAATATGTCAAGGACGAATAATCTACATATCTCAGGGATGAATCATATTTTAATATGTCAGGAATGAAGCATCTTAAATATTTCAGGGATTAATCCTTTATAAATATGTCAGAGATGAATCCTATTTAAATATGTCAGAGATTAAAATGTCTAAATATGACCTTTGACCTAAACGTGTATTGATTTGTGTGGATTTTCATACACTTAAGTATGAACCAAGTTTGAAGTCTCTGTAACAACGATGTCTAAACTTATGATTGATTACGTGAATTGGACATTTTGCTTGACCTTTGACCTTGACCTTGCAAAATTTAATCATTTCCAGCTTTTTACATAATAGTTAATCCCTGCAAGTTTCATTACTCTACTATTAAAACTGTGGCCAGGAAGCTGTTCACAAACACACACACACACACACTCAAACACATCATTAGGGGGTAAAACATAAACTCCTTCCAACTTCGTTGACGGAGGTAAAAATTACTGAAGAGATTAATCTTCCCTACACGTACTAAAAATTCCACCACGTCTGTCTTCCTCGACAACAGGTACATTCCAGGGGTAATTGAGGTCATACCCTAAAACGAATTGTTATGAAAAAAAAAAAAAATAGAAAAGTCCTCAGATATGGCAACCTGAGACTTCTATAAGAGGGGAGTGGATGGTTCTCATTTTTTTTTTTGTTATACCTAATTGGATCCATGATACGATGAGATTGCGAAAAAAATGACCCGAAATAATTTTTATGTTTTTGTTTTATCCGCCTTAAGCTCAAATGAAAGTTTGGGTATAGAAAAAATTGGAGTTTCAATGATTTTGATGATGTTGAATAAACCCTGTATCTCCAGTTCATTTTATTTCATTGGAGATGGTTTGGACATGCTCTTCGTACTCCCCAAGAGAGATAAGTTCACTAAACTTTCAACTCCACAAGGCACTAGAAGAGTTGGAAGACCCCAGGCCTACATGGCTGAGTACTATGAAGTAGGAGATGATGAATGGAGAAGTATTGATTTAAAGGTCAAGATAGAGACGAATGGCGAAATCTAACCGAGGAGATGGTGATGAGAATCTGTGAACGAGGAAAATTACTATTTAGGATATGATCGCGCTCCTGGTAACCTTTACTTCTTGTAGATATCAAGGACTTGATCAGAGATCCCACTTTTATGAAACCACGTAACTGTCTGTACTGTATATTGAAGTTCAACCACTAAGAAATATGATAGATAAGACAATAAATACATTAGAATCGTTATTAAATACGTCTAAATAAATAGCTACTGCATTTAACGTACTAGGTTAATTCATCTAATAGATGTAAAGACCTAGACAATAAATACAATAGAATAGTTATTAAATACATCTAAATAAATAGCTACAGCATCTAACGTGCTAGGTCCCCTCATCTAATAAATATAAAGACTTAAGACAATAAATACAATAGAATAGTTATTAAATACATCTTCATAAATAGCTACAGCATCTAACGTGCTAGGTCTCTTCATCTAATAAATATAAAGACTTAGACAATAAATACAATAGAATAGTTATTAAATACATCTAAATAAATAGCTACAGCATCTAACGTGCTAGGTCCCCTCATCTAATAAATATAAAGCCTTAGACAATAAATACAATAGAATAGTTATTAAATACATCTTCATAAATAGCTACAGCATCTAACGTGCTAGGTCTCTTCATCTAATAAATATAAAGACTTAGACAATAAATACAATAGAATAGTTATTAAATACATCTAAATAAATAGCTACAGCATCTAACGTGCTAGGTCTCCTCATCTAATAAATATAAAGACAGACAATAAATACAATAGAATAGTTATTAAATACATCTTCATAAATAGCTACAGCATCTAACATGGTAGGTCCACTCATCTGATCTGATGGAAGGCGACCAGATAACATTCCAGCCAGTACAAATTAGACGTAACAGACACTTGCATTGTCGGCACTGGTCCGCTCATCCGCCATGCGACTTGGCTAGCCTAGGTGTTCAGTGAACCTTCTGCCTCCCTAAACCATTAGCAAAAGCTTCAAGCAAGTAGTTAATCGTTCTGGTATGATGATGATGTAATTTCGCGTCATTGTTTTCCATTAGTTTAGGTAAGTGAATAACGGTATTTTTTTTTAACGCCTCGGGTGTGTTAAGAAATGAATTACGTAACACTAGTGTTTTGGAGTGTCTGGTGTTTAGTTAATTTGTTAGGGGGAGAAGATCAAGATGGGGCAGTAATTAGATGGCGAGATATGGTGAAGGATGATATGGAGAGAAGAGGTTTGGTGGAAGAGGACGCATCAGGCAACCGACCCCTTAATGTAGAGATAACGGTGGGAAAGAAGTTGTTCAGTAAATTCGTAATAGAAATAGTAAATTATACTAGCTTATAGTCAGCGATATAATCGCCATTTTTAAATAGCCTAGAATTTAATAGCACTATTGAATATGAATAGTCCAGTGTACATCATTTGTGTACCAGATAAGGAAACAAATGTCCACGTTGATAAGTGTTTCGTAGGTCCAAATGTGATTGAGATTAGATAAAGTCCCCTTCTTGAATCCGTGATTGATAAGGACTCTTGTCAATTTTTTTTTTCTTTTACTCCGCTTTTTTTTTTTTTTTTTTTTGACGTAGCTGGTAAAATATGGTAGAAATTATTCAAGGAAGCGAGACCCGAATGAAACTGAAGTTTAAATGCCAAAGGAAATGCGGAAAAAGAGTTTTAAGATATAGATTCAAAGGTGTCGAAGCCAATTTTTAACATATACCAGCTATGCATATTTTACTAGACGAGGTTTAATCAGTCTATGTTTATATATTTTTCTTATGGTTGATCAATGAAATTAGCTTATCCTAAATGAAAAGGTTAATGTAATCAATAAAAACTGATTTACATAAATTATTAATCACGGTCATTGACAAAATCAATCTTTGAAACATACTACTACTACTGCTACTACTACTACTACTACTACTACTACTACTACTACTACTACTACTACTACAAGCGCTTGCTTGCTTGTGGAGTGCTTAGCTCTTACAGGCAAGCACGGGCTCTTGCAACACTGCAGCCCGTAGTTTACCGCCGGCAGTTAAGCTACAACCCTAGTTGGTAAAGCAAGAGGCTATAAGCCAAAGGGCTCTTGAACATTTTTTAGACATCATCAGTACACATTTTAGAAAAAATAAATAAATTTCTAGGTGTCCTTATCTTGGAAAACGTCTTATCTAAATAATTCTCTGCCCGCATATAAAATACTTATTACCTCCGCCAACGATGTTGGAAGGAGGTTATGTTTTTGCCCCTGTTTGTGTTTGTTATTTGTCTGTGTTTGTTTGTGAATAGCTTCCTATCCACAATTTTAATCGTAGAGTAATGAAACTTGCAGGGATTAGCTGTTATGTAAAAAGCTAAAAATTTTCAAATTTTGGAAGGTCAAATTCAAAGGTTGAGGTCACGGTCAAGCAATATGTCCAATTCACGTAATCAACCATAAATTTGGACATTGTTGTCATAGAGACTCCAAACTTAGTTTATATTTGAGTGAATGAAAATCCACGCCACTTATTACATGTTAAGGTCAAAGGTCAAGGTCTAACAAAAGGTCGAGAAATAAGTTGCCTGGGAGGTCTGCTCTCTACTGAGTGCCCCTCTAGTCCAGTCCTGCAGTAGACTCTTAGATTAAAATTCCAGTCAAGTTATCCATGCATCAGGAAACTTCGTCTCACTCAAATGCAACCAAGTCCAGAGGCCGCAAAAACTTGTACTTCATCTTCTTACCTTGTTAATATCACTCTGGGAAACAAGATACGAGTTTCCAAGCAACGTTCTCTACATCGTTTCAATCAGCGTCTTTCTGAGTAAGAGGGAAATGGCCCTGTTCTTACTTTCTTTACTTTACTTTGATGTCTGCTTTTCCGGTCCCATACAGCGGGAGAACCCCACTCTCTACAGGACCTCCTCTGTCGTTTTCCCTTGTTCGTTCAGAGTATTTATCGCTTCAGATCACGTATTGTTCATTTACTGTTAAATCGTCACTATCAAATGACTCATGAAATTAGAAAATCTTCAGTTTCCTCTTGAAAGCCTTAATGTCTTCAATCATTCGAATGTTTCGTGGGAGCTTATTATATAGTCTCGGGGCCGCATATTTAAAAGCTCTGGAGCCTAAAGTAGACATAAATCTAGGTTCCAACAGTTTGAAGCCATCTGTAATTATTCTCGTGTCGACACGATTTGTTGGCTGCGCAATATGTAGCAATTCTCTTAAGTATTTTGGACGACCAGGTCTGATAACTTGGTGTTCGATAAAGTAATAATTCTGTGTGAACTTAGATGATGAATGGAAAAGTATTGAATTAAAAGCTCGAGATAGGGACGAGTGGCGAAATCTAACCGAGGTCCTTTTGCGTTAATAGGCGTAGGAGGAGATGATGATGATGATGATGAACATGAAAAGGTTTTAATTTGCAAGTTTTCAACTAAGCTCCTTGGGCTTGTAGCTCAGCCAGTAATGATGATGATGATGATAATAATAATAATATTGATAATTATAATAATTTTAATAATAATAATAATGATAGTGATAGTAATGATAATAATAATAATAATAATAATAATAATAATAATAATAGTGATAGTGATAATAATAATAATAATAATAATAATAATAATAATGATAATAATAATAGTAACAATAATAATGATAATAGGAATAATAATAATAATAATAATAAAAATGATGATGATAATAATAATAATAATAATAATAATAATAATAATAATGATAGTAATAATAATACCAATAATAATAATAATAATAATAGATTCCGGAAAACAGCCCTGAAGATAAAAACAAATAAAGTAAAAGTACAATTGGGGTGTTTCCTGACAAGTCTCATGCTGTCGTAACTAACTACTGTTGATAAGGGGGGGGGGTGTTATGAAGTCTCCTATAAAGCAATAACAAGAAATTGGTTAATGGGTAAAGTAATACCAGACTCCCCCCAAAAAAACATTTTATATTCATCTAGGTTGGTTTGCTAACCTATTATTTATTAAAAGGAAAAGTCTCTTTCAATAACTAATGGGGTTTTCCTTGTTTATTCAATGTAAGCTATTACGTCCTGTTAAAATTGTAGTTCACTTAGATGTATTTGATTAGGTATTGCTCTGGTCAAGGCCTTTTGAATCCCTGGTTTATGGGATATCCCACGAAATAACCCACAATGCCTTTTGAATCCCTGGTTTATGGGACATCCCACGAAATAAACAAGGCCTTTAGAATCCCTGGTTTATGGGATATCACACGAAATAACCCACAAGGCCTTTTGAATCCCTGGTTTATGAGATATCACACGAAATAACCCACCAGGCCTTTTGACACCCTGGTTTATGGGATATCACACGAAATAACCCACAAGGCCTTTTGAATCCCTGGTTTATGGGATATCACACGAAATAACCCACAAGGCCTTTTGAATCCCTGGTTTATGAGATATCACACGAAATAACCCACAAGGCTTTTTGACACCCTGGTTTATGGGATATCACACGAAATAACCCACAAGGCCTTTTGAATCCCTGGTTTATGGGACATCCCACGAAATAACCAACAAGGCCTTTTGAATCCCTGGTTTATGGAATATCCCACGAAACAACCCACGCAAGGGATCATTCTCAACCCATCTCCTTGGCTGGTATGATTCCAGCAGGCGACAGTCGGAAACAAACATGGAAAGGGAAGGTTTTGGGTGTCATATTCCATTGAGCGAATTGTCTCTGTCACGAAAAGATCTTAGTGAGACGAAAGTAATGAAGATTGGTTTCGTTAGAGGAGGAGGGAGTTGAGCAACCCTCCGGTGATTGGACGTTGATGGATCTCGGCCGGTTGGGTTTCCAGGCCCGTGGTCTGGATAGATGAATGGCAGCCTGGGAAATCTTATGGTGGTCTTATTGCATCAGGTGTGGATCTGGAATGTGTTTTTTGAGGGGGGGGGGGGGCGGCTTTTGGTAGGGATGTGTCTGGGGGGAGGAGAAGGAGCTGTCAGTGGCTCTCGTACGTAAGTAGGTCCTTTCAGCTGGCGGGTGTATTATTGCGTTTAAGGCCACGTTCTGTCGTGGCTTTTTAAGCGGTTGGCTATTTCGTCACTTAACAGTCAGCCAGTGAAGCGAGGAAGCAATGCCTGAGGTTTCTTCTTTCTTTCTTTCTTTCTTTTCTTTTTTTTTTTTTTTTTTTTTGTTCCGGAGGTCGTCCTGGAAGCGTGAGTAAGATGACGCTCTTGTGGTTGGGATAAAGACTCGGGGGTTTATTTCACTCTGTTTATTGGATTGAGAGTGAGCCTGTCTTTTTTTCTAGATTAAGTAAAGCAGCCTTTTTTTCCGGATTAAGTAAGGCAGTCTTTTCTTTTCTGGATTAAGTAAGGCAGTCTTTTTTTTCTGGATTAAATGAGACAGTCTTTTTTTCTGGATTAAGTAAGGCAGTCTTTTTTCTGGATTAAGTAAGGCAGTCTTTTTTTCTGGATTAAGCGAGGCAGTTTTTTTTCTGGATTAAGCGAGGCAGTTTTTTTTCTGGATTAAGCGAGGCAGTTTTTTCTGGTTTAAGTGAGGCAGTCTTTTTTTCTGGATTAAGCGAGGCAGTCTTTTTTTCTGGATTAAGTAAAGCAGTTTTTTTCTGGATCAAGTGAGGCAGTCTTTTTTTCTGGATTAAGTAAGGCAGTCTTTTCTTTTTTGGATTAAAAAAGGCAGTCTTTTTTCTGGGTCAAGTGAGCCAAAATCTTTTTTGTTCTGGACTAAGAGTGAGTCAGTCTTGTTCTGGATTAAGTGAGCTAAAGTCTTTTTTCTGGACTAAGTGAGACAAAGTCTGTTTTTCTGGATTAAGCGAGGCAGTCTTTTCCTGGATTAATTGAGCCAAATTCTTTTTTTCTGGATTGAGAGTGAGCTAAAGTCTTTTTTCTGTATTAAGAGTGAGGCGAAGTCTTTCTTCTGGATTAAGAGTGAGCCAAAGTCTTTTCTGAATTAAGTGAGCCAGTCTTTTATGCATCAAGAGTGAGCCAAAGTCTTTTCTGGCTTAAGAATGAGCCAGTTTTTTTTCTAGATTAAGAGTAAGCCGAAGTCTTTCTTCTGGCTTAAGAGTGAGCCAAAGCCTTTCCTGAATTAAGAGTGAGCCGAAGTCTTTCTTCTGGATTAAGTGAGCCAAAGTCTTTTTTGTGCATAAAGAGTTAGCCAAAATCTTATTTCAATGAGGCCTTCTAAAGAACAGTCAGTGGAAAGGAAAGTCAACGAACTTGTTATAAATGTCAAAATGCACAAATCTCGAAGTGGATTTAAAAGAAAGTCTTCATGAAAACAACTATAGTCAATTTTTTTTTTAGTGAGGCAGATTTGCAGAGACTCGCAGGGGTGCCCTTTTCGCTCGTAAAAGTTTCCTGATCGCTGATTGGTCGGAAGTATTCGGACAAAAATACTTCCGACCAATCAGCGATCAGGAAACTTTTCCGAACGAAAAGGGCATCCCTGCGAGTCGGTGCAAATCTGCCTCACTAAAAAAAATTGACTATAGTATCATAAACACTCTTCAAGAAGTTATATTTGAATTTTTTGATAGTTTGATTTAAGAAGAGGTTTGGTACACTGTTAAAAAAAAAAAAAAATTTTAATTGGAAATCCTTAAAAATATACTGTTCTCATGCGTATTTCAGTAAAATACAGGCAACCGAAATTTTTACCCTACCTTGTTATTATCTTTTACGGATTGGTGACCGTAAGATCACTCCATTACGTCAATATATCCGTTTTTAAAAATAAATGCCTGGCAACATCTACCGTTTTTTATAACAAATTTTTAACAGTATATTTTCTTATAATGTGATGGTATTTCTCATGCTATTCTCCATGTAAAATTCCCATCAAAGCAAAGAAAGGTAAATACCTGGGATATATTAAAACTTTCACTCAGATTTTTTTTTCTACAGGGGTCAAGGTCATCTTTGGGAATCTAACATGAATAAAAAATTGGTTTGGCATTTGAAATCTGAAGTTTTTTTTTCTTTTTTTTTTGGCATTTGAAATCTGAAGGTTTTTTGTTTGTTTGTCTTTTTTTTCTTTTTTTTTTCTTATTTAAGCCTGATAGCTTACTTACAAGTCAAGGTCACCTTTCGGAATCTAAAATGTATAAAAAATCGGTTTGATATTTGAAATTTGATGTGATTTTTTTTTTAAAAAGTAAAGATGGTTAGAAATTTGGAAGATAAAGGAACTAGCGTTGGCTATTATCATTATTATTATTGTTATTATTATTATTATTATTACTAGCCAAGCTACAACCCTAGTTGGAAAAGCAAGATGCTATAAGCCCAAGGGCTCCAATAGGGAAAAATAGCCTAGTGAGGAAAGGAAATAAGGAAATAAATAAAGGATGAGAATAAATTAACAATAAATCATTTGTGAATATGTTTGAGTTTAGCTTATATTATTAATTAGCATTCAGTTCAATTATGACATTTTTATATGATATAACGAGTTTAGTGTTCCTCTAATAATAATAATAACAAGAATAGGGAAGTGGGGAATATGGGGAAAGGAAGAGTACCCCTGGATACAATCCAGTTTATAGCTCAAAGGCAGGTACTCGGGATGGGAAAGATTAAGGAAATAGGGAGAATGAGATGTACAGGAGAAGAATAAAAGAGAGGGGCAGACCCTCTTGCGATATCAGGGAATTGGTATTATTATTTTGTATTTAGTGTTCCTCGCGAAAACAAATTTAGAATTAACGCCCCCCCCCCTCATAAAAATAACATATCGCGTGTAACGCTTGCTTTTTGAAGATTTCCCACCATGAATTTTATTTTCTTGTATAGTTTATTTCCTTGTTTCCTCTCCTCACTGGGGTATTTTTCCCTGTGGGAACCCTTGGGGTTATAGCATCTTGCTTTTCCAACTAGGGTTGTAGCTTAGATAATAATAATAATAATAATAATAATAATAATGATAATGATAATAATGTTACATTATTATTATTATTATTATTATTATTATTATTATTATTATTATCATCATCATCATCATCATCATCATCAATATTATTATTACTTGCTAAGCTACAACCCTAGCTGGAAAAGCAGGATGCTATAAGCTCAGGGGCTCCAACAGGGAAAATAGCCCAAAGAGGAAAGAAAACGGGGAAAAATAAAATGTTTTAAGAACAGTAACAACACCAAAATAAATATTTCTTATATAAACTATGAAAACCAACAAAACAAGAAGAAGAGAAATAAGATAGAATATTGTACCCCAGTGTGTACCCTCAAGCAAGAGAGGATGAGATCATGGTGAGGGGTAGATGGAGATGGTTTGGGTATGCTTTTCGCACTCCCTTAGAGATATTAGTTCACCAAACGTTTAACTGGGCTCTACAAGGTACTAGAAGAGTTGGAAGACCCAGGCCTAAATGGCTGAGGTCTACGAAGCGTGAAGTAGATGATGAATGGAGATGTATTGAATTAAAAGCTCAAGATAGAGACGACTGGAAAAATCTAACCGAGGCCCTTTGCGTCAATTGGCGTAGCAGATGATGATGATGATGATGAATTATTGCTTTTGAAGGTGATACTTATAACATATCCGGATTTACTTCTCATGAAGGTGACACTTTAAGCATATCCGGATTTATTTCTTATGAAGTTGACACTTAGATATTCGAATTTATTTCCTATAAAGGTGACACTTATAAGCATATCCGGATTTATTTCTTATGAAGGTAACACTTAAAAGCATATCCGGATTTATTTCTTATGGAGGTGACACTTATAAGCATATCCGGATTTATTTCCTATGGAGTTGACACTTATAAGCATATCCGGATTTATTTCTTATGGAGGTGACACTTTAAGCATATCCGGATATATTTCTTATGAAGGTGACACTTATAAACATAACTGGATTTATTTCCTATAAAGGTGACACTTATAAACATATCCGGATTTATTTCTTATAAAGGTGACACTTATAAGCATATCCGGATTTATTTCTTATGAAGGTGACACTTATAAGCATATCCGGATTTATTTCTTATGCAGGTGACACTTAGATATTCGAATTTATTTCCTATAAAGATGTCACTTATAAGCATATCCGGATATATTTTCTTATAAAGGTGACACTTATAAGCATATCCGGATTTATTTCTTATGAAGGTGACAGTTATAAGCATATCCAGATTTATTTCCTGTAAAGGTGACACTTATAAGCATATCCGGATATATTTCTTATGAAGATGACACTTATAAGCATATCCGGATTTATTTCTTATGCAGGTGACACTTAGATATTGGAATTTATTTCCTATAAAGATGTCACTTATAAGCATAACCGGATATATTTTCTTATAAAGGTGACACTTATAAGCATATCCGGATTTATTTCTTATGAAGGTAACACTTAAAAGCATATCCGGATTTATTTCCTATGGAGTTGACACTTATAAGCATATCCGGATTTATTTCTTATGAAGGTGACACTTTAAGCATATCCGGATATATTTCTTATGAAGGTGACACTTATAAACATAACCGGATTTATTTCCTATAAAGGTGACACTTATAAGCATATCCGGATTTATTTCTTATAAAGGTGACACTTATAAGCATATCCGGATTTATTTCTTATGAAGGTGACACTTATAAGCATATCCGGATTTATTTCTTATGCAGGTGACACTTAGATATTGGAATTTATTTCCTATAAAGATGTCACTTATAAGCATATCCGGATATATTTTCTTATAAAGGTGACACTTATAAGCATATCCGGATTTATTTCTTATGAAGGTGACAGTTATAAGCATATCCCGATTTATTTCCTGTAAAGGTGACACTTATAAGCATATCCGGATATATTTCTTATGAAGATGACACTTATAAGCATATCCGGATATATTTTCTTATAAAGGTGACACTTATAAGCATATCCGGATTTATTTCTTATGAAGGTGACACTTAAAAGCATATCCGGATATATTTCTTATGAAGGTGACTCTTACCCGAATCTTATATATTTTACTGAATGTAACTTCTTGTTCTAAGTTTATGTGGGAAAGTTGGTAAATATATTCGCATTTTTAAAAATGTAATTTTCCATTGTGGTTTTAGTGGGATGAACGGTGAAAGCTTTCCATTTAAAGAAATATGTTTATTATAATGAGGAATTTTATTTACCTAAAAGAAGTTTTTTTTTTTTTTTTCATTTAAACCTCCGCCAACAAAGTTGGAATGAGGTTGTGTTTTCGCTACTGTGTGTGTGTGTTTGTTTGTGAACAGCTTCCTGCCCACAATTTTAATCGTAGAGTAATGAAACTTTCGGGGGTTAACTGTTACCTAAAAAGCTGTAAATGATTAAATTTTGGAAGGTCAAGGTCATGGTCAAGCAAAATGTCCAATCTACGTAATCAGCCATAAGTTTGGTCATCGTTGTCACTGAGACTTCAAACTTGGTTCATATATGTGTATGAAAATCCACTTCAATTAATACATGTGAAGGTCAAATGTCAAAGTCAAGGTCGAACAAAAGGTCGAGAAATAAGCTACCGTGGCGGAGGCCTGCGCTCTGCCGAATGCCCTTCTAGTTACACTTTTTTTTTTTTTTTTTTGACGCCCAAAAAAAATTCGTACGACTCCAATGATATTTTTGTAAAGGTATTTAATAGTACTTAGATAATGATCCACAATAAACAGAGAGAGAGAGAGAGAGAGAGAGAGAGAGAGAGAGAGAGAGAGAGAGAGACTGTACCTCAAAATAGTGGGTCGAAACTAAATGCTGTTTCCTACCGTAGGATATTAGGATCCTAAATGTTCACAAGCAGGTGTGGGTTATTTGATTGATTCCTTCCTTGCCTGGCTGGTTCAGGAGAACTGCTCTATTGTAGAGGGTTTTATCAGCCGAGTTGTTTATACATATACTTTACTTATATAATCGAAGGTGTCAGATTTGTCATTTATTTTGGAAGGTGAACTCTATTGGTATTATTGGTTTCAGTAATACATTCGGTGCTTGTTTTTGTTTATTATTATTATTATTATTATTATTATTATTATTATTATTATTACTAGATAAACTACAACCCTGGTTTGTAAAGCTCAAACAAGGAATGTAGCCCAGCGAGGAAAGGTAATAATAAATATTATAATTATTATTATTATTATTATTATTATTATTATTATTATTATTATTATTAGCTAAGCTACAACCCTGGTTTGTAAAACAGGATGCCATAACCCCAACGGCTCAAACAGGGAAAGTAACCAGGTGAGGAAAGGAAATAATGTATTATTATTACTATTGTTCTTATTATTACTATCTAAGCTACAACCCTAGTTGGAAAAGCAGGATGCTATAAGCCCAAGGGCTTCAACAGGAAAAAATAGCTATTAATTTATGTATATATACATACCGTATGCCATTCCCTCTGCATCTCACACAAGCGTAATACTTATTAATTTCGAATCAGTGATGTTGGCAACTCGGTCAAGACATAGAGGAACTGAGCACACGTAATAAGTATCGAGTTTCCTCCACCTGTGAGAAACCTAGAGAAAATCTCTCACCTTGAAAGGTTCTCCTCTCACCAAGAAGTGTTGAAATGGTCGAACGTAAGAAGTGATGCTTACCTCATCATTGGAAGATAATTAGAAATCTCCTGTGGGGGGGGGGGGGGGGCTGGTGGTAGTGTCCTTGCCTGGTGATTGCCAGACTGGGGTTCGAGTCCCGCTCAGACTTTAGTTCCTTTGGGTGCTGCAATCTCACCATCCTTGTGAGCTTAGGATTGTGGGTTTAGGGGAGCCTAATGGTTTATCTGCTGAGTAATCAGCAGCCATTGCCTGTCCCTCCTTGGTCCCAGTTTGGGGGGAAAGGGGGCATTGTGCTGCTTAAAAGGGCAATGTCACTGTCTCTTGCCTCTGCCACTCACGAGTGGCCTTCAAACCTTGAGCGATGATTGACACTCATTTATAATGAATGAAAAGTATGGAAAATTGTATTGTTACTATCAGGCAATTAACGTACACACACGCGCGCGCGCACACACACACCCGTATTATAATGTACAATTAATAACTTCTAAAGTTCGAACTTGCAGTGAATGTTTTTATGTTGAACAGGCTGACATAAATATTTTTTTTTTATAGTTTATATGAGAAAGATCTACTTTATTTTAATGTTGCAGTTTTTAATTTTTTTTTATTTTATTATGTCATTACCTCTCGTATTTTATTTATTTTCTTTCCTCACTGGACTATCTTTTCCTGTTGAAGCCCTTGGTCGTATAGTATCCGGCTTTTCCAACTAGGGTTGTAATTTAACTACTACTACTACTACTACTACTACTACTACTACTACTACTAATGATGAGAATGATAATAATAATAATAATAATAATATCTTATTTCCTTTCCTCATAGGGCTACTTTCCCTTATATAGCCCTTAGGATTATAGCATCATGTTTTTCCAACTAGGGCCGTAGCTTAGCTAATAATAATAATAATAATACCACTGTATTTTCTTTCCTCACTGGGCTACTTTCCGTTTTGGAGCTCTTGGGATTATAACATCCTGCTTTTCCAACGAGGGTTACTACTACTACTACTACTACTACTACTACTACTACTACTACTAATAGTACCTTATTTCCTTTCCTCACAGGGCTACTTTCCCTTTTATAGCCATTAGGATTATAGCATCCTATTTTTCCTACTAGGCCCGTAGCTTAGCTAATAATAATAATAATAATAATAATAATAATAGAAGAAGAATTTTGTAACCATTCCAAGAAAAGCATCTCGCATGACTTGAAATTTCACCTCCAACTCCACGCTCGATACCGATCTTCATTTGTCATCGTTGTAAGTGGCCCCCGTCTTTTGAAACTAAGCGATGCCTGGTTGCAAGACTTCAAGTAATCACTTCACGGTGTCACGAAGATGAAGCTTGGTATTTGTCAAGCTGGCTATTTGATGAGAGTAATCTCTTCCAATAGTCTGATGCTAGTTGTTAACGTTTATGTAAATTGGTTTATTATTATTATTAGTATTATTATTATTAGTATTTTTATTATTATCATTATCATCATTATTATTATTGGTATTATTATTATTATATTATTATTATTATTGTTATTAGTATTTTTATCATGATGATTATTATTATTATTGTTGTTGTTGTTATTAGTATTAATATTATTAGTGTTAATATTATTGATAATATTTTTGTTATTATTATTATTATTATTTTTATTATTACTGCTACTAGCTAAGCTACAACCCTAGCTGGATAAGCAGGATGCTACCCCAAGGGGTCCAACAAGGAAAATAGCCCAGTGAGAAATGGAAATAAGGTGTTATTATTATTATTATTATTATTATTATTATTATTATTATTATTCTTATTATTACCAAAATCAAATGCAAAATGCAAAATCTTGTGAGCTAATGATGGCCGGTTTGGTGGGAGCCTATAGGTCTTATCTGCTGATTCATCAGCAGCCATTGCCTGGCCGTTCTTGGTCCTAGCTTGGGTGGAGAGTTGGGGGTTAATCATATGTAATATGGTCAATCTCTATGGCTTTGTCCTGCTTGATAGGGCAATGTCACTGCCCCTTGCCTCTGCCATTCACGAGTAGCCTTCTAAACCTTTAAACCGTTTGAGAAGCAGGTTCGACACCCGGGTTCGACAACTTGGTTCGACAACCGGGTTCGACAAGTGGGTTCGACGAACCGTTCGATCGTATAAACCCTGCTTTACACAAGCAGCAGGCTTTTCAAGGAAGAGGAGGAGGAGGAGGAGGAGGAAGGGGAGAAGGAGGAGGAAGAGGAGAAGGAGGTGTAGGAGGAGGCCTTCTGAGACCGTCCCATCCTCCCATGTTGCTTTTTCAACCTCATTTTTGGCCCAAGGCTCTGGGAGAGCTTGGAATGCGCTCGGCTCATTGACGGGGGATTCGACTCACGCTGGTGTAATCTGCTTGAACGATCTATTTCCTGTGTTGAAAATGGCAATCTTGCATTATGAGAGAGAGAGAGAGAGAGAGAGAGAGAGAGAGAGAGAGAGAGAGAGAGAGAGAGAGAGAGTAGACTTCAGTGTCTG
>NC_090729.1:119219258-119229258 GCF_036898095.1 Palaemon carinicauda
TTTTTTCCGAAGGATCCACCTTGCCACATGTAGGTCCTAGATGCCCTCAGTCTTAAAAGGCACTCGTAGTGACGTTTAGAGTTCATACACTTAAAGTAGTTTATTGCAAATTGTTTGCCAATGATTTTTTTATCTGTGTGTTTCCGTCTCTGGCTTTTGATTTTTTCCGAAGGATCCACCTTGCCACATGTAGGTCCTAGATGCCCTCAGTCTTAAAAGGCACTCGTAGTGACGTTTAGAGTTCATACACTTGCAGTAGTTTATTGCAAATTGTTTGCCAATGATTTTTTTATCTGTGTGTTTCTGTCTCTGGCTTTCCATTTTTTTCCGAAGGATCCACCTTGCCACATGTAGGTCCTAGATGCCCTCAGTCTCAAAAGGCACTCGTAGTGACATTTAGAGTTCATACACTTGAAGTATTTCATTGAAAATTGTTTGCCAATGATTTTTTTTTATCTGTGTGTTTCCGTCTCTTGCTTTCCATTTTTCTTTTTCATGTTTTTGCAGCTTTTACTTTCAGAATTGAGTTATATTCTTGGTCATTGTACTTTAAATTTCCTTATGAATAAGAGCTCACTATCAATGTGGCGTTGCTTAATTTGGCTATGTAACATTCAGTTGGATTTGATGTTTTTTTCATCCACATTTCTGGTAGAAGTTTTTAATGTCAAAGGTTTGTGAATGTACGTTGCAAGAAAAATGATGAAATATACATTTTAGTTTTCCAAAAATCCCCCAGTTATTTTACCCTTACATGAAGTGACGGCCAATATTCTTGTCTGCTGGTTGTACCAATTAGATGCAAGTATCACTCACGCGAGTTTTAATTAATCTCATCAGATTTTAGCTATTTGTAATTCAGATAAGATTGAAGGAAATCAAGGTAATCGTCCTCCTCAAGTAAAATAATTGGCTGTTTTATAAAGACAGATTCATTCTTAGTCATTAGTGAAGAAATAACAACTTCAAATGTCTTCAAAAATAGTTTGTTTTTCACCCACACTATTTAACCCTTTCACTGCTATTGGTGATTTAGTCAAAATTTGGATAAGAAAGCTTTTATAATCGGCCAAACTATAGAAGATTGGTATTCAATAGAAAGGTCTTAATGTGAGTTTTTCAATTAATATCAACTGGGGTCTATGTTGTCTTGGGAGAATTTGCTACATCAGAAGTTTCTTCGAGATCACCACAGGCAGTTCAAAGTTGGAGCAAATGTTTTTATGTTGACCAGGCTGACATGAGTCTTTTTATAGTTTATATATGACATATCTGTTTTTGACGTTGTTAATAGTTTATATAGGACATTATCTGTTTTGACGTTGTTACTGTTTTTAGAAGGATATATTGTTAATTTATTCTCATCATTTATTTGTTTCCTTATTTCCTTTCCTCTCTGGGCTATTTTTCCCTATTGGAGCCCTTGGGCTTATAGCATCTTGCTTTTCCAACTAGGGTTGAAGCTTGGCTAGTAATTATAATAATAACAATAATAATAATAATAATAAAAAGACTACTAACATATTTCCGGGGCTTTTTTAGTTTTTGCTATACTGTGAGAAAACTCTAGTACACAGATTCTTAGATATAAGGGCTGGTTATCCCTTATGTGTAGCGTACACTGTTATAAAACTTAATTCTAATCGGAAATTCTCCGTGAAAATATACTGTTTTAAGTTGTATTTCAGTAACATACAGGCGACCGTACTTTTAATCTACTTTGTTATCTTTTACTGGTTGGTGACCTTAATATCACTCTTTTATTGAGGGTACACTCGGGCACACTATTCTATCTACTTTCTCTTCTTGTTTTGTTAAAGTTTTTATAGTTTATCTAGGAAATATTTATTTTAATGTTACTATTCTTTAAAATATTTAATTTTTCCTTGTTTACTTTCCTCACTGGGCTATTTTCCCTGTTGGGGCCCCTGGGCTTATAGCATCCTGATTTTCCAACTAGGGTTGTAGCTTAGCATTTAATAATAATAATAATAATAATAATAATAATAACAATAATTTATCCATTTTTAAAACGGCAAATGCCCTGCAATATTTATTCCAGGATTTTTACGCTTTTTTTACTGCAAATTTTTAACAGTTCACCCAAGAAAAGCTCCCTCTCATTTCTTCACGGTTTTATTATTTATGAGAACCAGTGTAAAATGCTTACAAATCCCAACTTATTCGGCGTTAGTATTATCATCAACATCATCATCATCATCATCATCTCCTCCTACGCTTATTGACGCAAAGGGCCTCGATTAGATTTCGCCAGTCGTCTCTATCTTGAACTCCCAGTGCTTGGCTTAATGCCTAAATCCTATATTCAATTCAATTCAATTCTATCTTGAACTTTTAAATCAGTACTTCACTCATTATCTACTTCACGCTTCATAGTCCTAAGCCATGTAGGCCTGAGTCTTCCAACTCTAGTGCCTTGTGGAGACCAGTTGAAAGTTTGGTGGAGTAATCTCTTTTTGGGAGTTAATATTTCAATGTTTACATATAGGATTATTATTATTGTTATTATTATTATTATTATTATTATTATTATTATTATTATTATTACTAGCCTAGCTACAACTCTAGCTGGAAAAGCAGGGTGATATAATCCCTTGCAGATGCAATTAGTCCAAGGGCTCTAACAGGGAAAATAGCCAAGTGAGGAAAGAAAATAAGGAAATAGAACTGTAACCCAAGGCGGTGGGAGACCATGGTACGGAGGCTATGACACTGCCCAAGATAAAATATGAGTATATGGTCTTTTATCACATAGATACTTTTAAAAATACTCAATTAATAATTAAGGCAGAGCAATTGGAAGTGAATATGTAGGAATCTCTCGTAAAAACAAATAAGATATATATATGACTTATAGAATGTATATGATAAGCCCTTTGATATATTTTAGTATATCTATCATTATCTTCTATTAACGTGTCTTTCCCATTTGTATGGGGTAAGCACAGTGGCCTTCTCTTTGAAGGACTTTGCTTTGGCTTTGGGGTAGACCGTAGTCCCGATCGGCTGCCCTGCCTGACATCGCTTTAGACCCCGGTAGCGTATGTTCATGTGTTGTACCAGTCACGAGCGTCCTTCCTCCCAGCAGCGAGGAGTCCTGGCGCGGTTAGGATGACATTTCGAGACGTTTAAGGTGTCTGTTATATTTTTAGTTGTTAGAGTGGCTTTATTTGTTTGTGTATTAATCTGTAACACCCATTTGCTTTAAGCAAACTAAAATGGCTCCTAGAATGGTAATAATATTTACAGAACAAAATATATAAATGTTGAAGTCTTAAAGGAAGGCTGAGGTAATCAGTAAACGAGAACAGTATTAGCTGAAGGCACTCTCTAAGTCCGAACAAGAAATTGATACCTAACACAGGTATGCATTGCTTGAGAGTACACTCAGGCACTAATCTATTTTATTTCTCTTCCTCTTGTTTTTCAAGTTATTATAGTCTATATAGGAAATGTTTCTTTTAATGTTACTGTTCCTGACATATTTTATTTTTTCTTGTTTCCTTTCCTCACTGGGCTATTTTCTCCTGTTGAAGCCCATGGGCTTTTAGCATCCTGCTTTTCTAACTGGGGTTGTACCTTGGCAAATAATAATAATAATAATAATGATAATAATAATAAAAATCTATTTTCCCTGTTTGAGCCCATGGGCTTATAGCATCCTGCTTTTCCAACTGGGGTTGTAGCTTGGCAAATAATTATAATAATAATAATAATAATAATAACTCACATTGCTCTATCAAATTGTAGTTATGTTATCGAAGCTATGTCGAATCAATTACTTATCGTGTAGTTAGAATTTGGGCAAAAGATTCCTCTACAAAATTAAAAACTATGAGAAATTACACTTTCCACTTTTATCTTTAAATTAACTACAAGAAATTGTTCAATCACAGATGGCTGTAAATTACATTTATACAACAAGATTGATGTTATTACGAAAATATTTATAACAAGTGGAGTAAAAGCTTAGAATATATAAAAAAAAATCTATTGCAATAAAGTGAATGGTAAACTAATCTCTCTCTCTCTCTCTCTCTCTCTCTCTCTCTCTCTCTGTATTTATATATATATATATAACAAGTTGAGTAAAAGCTTGAAAAATAAGAAAAAAATTTGTTGCAATAAAGTGAATGGTAAACTAATCTCTCTCTCTCTCTCTCTCTCTCTCTCTCTCTCTAACAAGCGGAGTAAAAATAAAAAATAAAAAAAAAATCTGTTGCATTAAAGTAAATGGTTAACTAATATCTCTCTCTCTCTCTCTCTCTCTCTCTCTCTCTCTCTCAAATCAGTCCAGAGGTAACGGATACTAACTGGAATTGAAAAGATACACCACCACTCAATGTGGCAATTTCTTTTTCATACAAAATAGCAAATAATTGTAATAGACTTCCAGCGGATGTAGTAGACCGTAACACAGCAAACGAGTTCAAGAATAAGTTAGACAAGATCATAAGAACTCTCTAAATGCTTAAACTAAATCGCTCTACCCAAAAGGAGTCTCTGCGGATGGATTAAAAAGTCTTTGATACATCCAAGGCCAATATAGAGGCCTCTAGCCTTGGATACATCCAAAATCCTTGTAACTCTTTCTCTATACAATCTTTGATATAAACTATCATTTAAAAAACTGTACACATTTTTTTTTTATACAATACGGTTACGGTAACAAATCAACATCAGTAAAATATGAAAATATGTAAAAGATTGACGTATGCTGGACTTAAAATACACACACACACGCACACACACACATATATATATATATATATATACACACACATATATATATATATATATGAAATTAAAAAACTTGATCGTGACTTTCCCTAACGGTATGGGGGAGAGGGAGTAGTCATACCTGGTGAGAGGGAGGTACCTCGATATATACACTCAAAAACTATAACTGCCGTGTTGTAGTTAGGGAAAGTGAGTGGGGTGTGAAATGGTTGAATCTGTGTGTGCATATCTATCTAAATATCCAGCCGTCATTTTTGCCGGGTCGCGTAACCAGCAATAATAAAACGAAGCCAGTTGTGGATCCAAGCCTTTACTCTTCCATCCCCATACCCACGTGAACGACGGAGTGAAAGTCACACGCATTTAATGAGAAAGCTTCTTGGCGATCCATCTCACAGCGTCCCCATATAGAGAGACATAGCCAAGGCAGCTCCCAGATATCTTTGTCGAAGCCCCAAAGCCCAAAGCCAGCCGGTCGCCAACTCCATACAAAAAAGTTTTCAAAGGAGTGGATGTAAACGTTTGACCCATCACGGTCCATTTATGAAAGGGTTCAGCTTACGGTTGTCCTATACGTTAGCTTTGATGTCTCTCTCTCTCTCTCTCTCTCTCTTTCTCTCTCCACCCTTACATACATACATATACACATACACATTACTAGTCAAGCTACAACCCTTAGCAGTGTATGTATGTATATATATATATATATATATACACACACACACATATATATATATATATAGTGTAGAGCCAAAATCATAATATATCTCAGGATCAGTAACAATATCAAGACGTTATCTCTCTCTCTCTCTCTCTCTCTCTTTCTCTCTCTCTCTCTCTCTCTCTCTCTCTCTCTCTCCCCAACCTTACCCACTACACATATCCGTATTGCAAATATCGAAAGGCTTAATAACGCCTATTGCAATAACAGCACGCGAAGAAGGGACCGTCCGACCTGCAACCATGCAATTGACGAATCATCTTTGCAACGAGACGGGATTGCAGAATGAAGGTGTTGCGGGAGACTTGTGATGAGGTTGCATAAGACGGACTTCTCTTGACCCACCTCTGACGAATCGGAGGTGGATCAACGTTGACTACAAAAGGATCTACTATGGGTCCTTGGCTCTACAAAGAATTCTAGTTCTACAAAGGATCTGGGATTTACAAAGAATCCTTGGCTCTACGAAGAATCCTGGATCTTCAAAGAATCCTTGACTCTACAAAGGATCCTTGGGTATAAAAAGAATCCCTAGCTCTACGAAGAATCCTGGATCTTCAAAGAATCCTTGACTCTACAAAGGATCTTTGGCTCTACAAAGAATCCTTGGCTCTACGAAGAATCCTGGATCTTCAAAGAATCCTGGATCTTCTAAGGATCTTTGGCTCTACAAAGAATCCTTGGCTCTACGAAGAATCCTGGATCTTCAAAGAATCCTGCATCTACAAAGAATCCCTGGGTCTACAAAGGATCCTTGGCTCTAGGAAGAATCCCTGGCTCTACAAAGGATTCTTGGCTCTACGAAGAATCCTGTATCTTCAAAGAATCCTGGATCTACAAAGGATCATTGGCTATACAAAGAATCCTTGGCTCCTTTAGAATCCCTAGCTCTACAGAGAATCATTTACTCCACAAAGATTCTTGGACATGCAAAGAATCCTGGGCTTTATAAAGAATTATGGACATTCAAAGAATCTTGGCTCTATCTCTACAAAGAATCCTTGGCTCTACTAAGAATCCTTGATCTGCAAAGATTTCCCGAGAGGCATTATCACATCCTAGAAGCGCTTTGTAGAATTTGCTTCCATTTGAATAAAGGATAGAATAGGTTGTGGTGGCCGATGTGGTAACGTCCCTGACTGGTGAATGCCAGACTTGGGTTCGAGTCCCGCTCAAACTCCTTAGTTTCTTTGGTCGCTGCAACTTCACCATTCTTGGGAGCCTATAGGTCTATATGCTGAGTCATCAGTAGGCATTCTCTTATCCTCCTTGGTCGTAGCTTGGGTGGAGTGGGGCCTTGGTCGCTGATCATATGTATATATCGTCAATCTCTAGGGAATTGTCCTGCTTAATAGGGCAATGTCACTGTCCCTTGCCTCTGCCAGCCATTCATGAGCGGTCTTTAAACCTTTTGGCCTACTCTCTAAGAATTGTGAAGAATTTGAAACTTTAATTGAACATTTATATATATATATATATATATATGTATGTATATATATGTATATGTATGTATATACTGTATATGTGTGTATATATATTCATATCTATATATATGTACTTATATATATATATATGTATATACTGTATATGTGTGTATATGTATATATGTATATATATATTTATATATATATGTATATATATATTTTATATATATATATATATATATATTTTATATATATATATATATATATATATCCACTTGCAAGTTCTACCTTTTTAATCACTGTTGAAACGTTTATTTTCCCTTTTTTCATTTTGTTAAAGTTTATTCATCTGTTTACAAGATACGCGATGCTTTATTCCCAATATCATATTTAAGGATGTTTTTTTCTTTCTTAAGTAAAGGTTTAAACGAAATCATGTAAGGTTTAGCCATTAACTCGGCTTTCAACACGAACCCTTAGTAGTTTGTCCTCCTTGGAACTCTCTCTCTCTCTCTCTCTCTCTCTCTCTCTCTCTCTCTAAATAGGTTACGTATAGGGTCGTGAAATTTCTCTCTCTCTCTCTCTCTCTCTCTCTCTCTCTCTCAAAATAGGTTACGTACAGGGTCGGAAAAATTTTAAGTCCAGTCAGCAAAGGTGTTATCAATTTTTTAGGCTGTAAATATATACTCTCTCTCTCTCTCTCTCTCTCTCTCTCTCTCTCTCTCCCCCCAAAATAGGTTACCTACAGGGTCGTGAAATCTCTCTCTCTCTCTCTCTCTCTCAAAATAGGTTACGTACAGGGTCGTGAAAATTTCAAGTCCAGCCAGCAAAGGTGTAGTCGATTTTCTAGGCTGTAAATATTTACTCTCTCTCTCTCTCTCTCTCTCTCTCTCTCTCTCTCAAAATAGGTTACGTACAGGGTCGGAAAAATTGTCAAGTCCAGTCAGCAAAGGTGTAGTCGATTTTCTAGACTGTGAATATTTACTCTCTCTCTCTCTCTCTCTCTCTCTCTCTCTCTCTCAAAATAGGTTACGTACAAGGTCGTGAAATCTCTCTCTCTCTCTCTCTCTCTCTCTCTCTCTCAAAATAGGTTACGTACAGGGTCGTGAAAATTTCAAGTCCAGCCAGCAAAGGTGTAGTCGATTTTCTAGGCTGTAAATATTTACTCTCTCTCTCTCTCTCTCTCTCTCTCTCTCTCTCTCTCTCTCAAAATAGGTTACGTACAGGGTCGGAAAAATTGTCAAGTCCAGTCAGCAAAGGTGTAGTCGATTTTCTAGACTGTGAATATTTACTCTCTCTCTCTCTCTCTCTCTCTCTCTCTCTCTCTCTCAAAATAGGTTACGTACAAGGTCGTGAAATCTCTCTCTCTCTCTCTCTCTCTCTCTCTCTCAAAATAGGTTACGTACAGGGTCGTGAAAATTTCAAGTCCAGTCAGCAAAGGTGTAGTCGATTTTCTAGACTGTGAATATTTACTCTCTCTCTCTCTCTCTCTCTCTCTCTCTCTCTCTCAAAATAGGTTACATACTGGGTCGTGAAAATTTTAAGTCCAGCCAGCAAAGGTGTAGTTGATTTTCTAGGCTGTAAATATTTACTCTCTCTCTCTCTCTCTTCTCTCTCTCTCTCTCTCTCTCTCTCTCTCAAAATAGGTTACGTACAGGGTCGGAAAAATTGTCAAGTCCAGTCAGCAAAGGTGTAGTCGATTTTCTAGACTGTGAATATTTACTCTCTCTCTCTCTCTCTCTCTCTCTCTCTCTCTCTCTCAAAATAGGTTACGTACAAGGTCGTGAAATCTCTCTCTCTCTCTCTCTCTCTCTCTCTCTCTCAAAATAGGTTACGTACAGGGTCGTGAAAATTTCAAGTCCAGTCAGCAAAGGTGAAGTCGATTTTCTAGACTGTAAATATTTACTCTCTCTCTCTCTCTCTCTCTCTCTCTCTCTCTCTCTCTCAAAATAGGTTACATACTGGGTCGTGAAAATTTTAAGTCCAGCCAGCAAAGGTGTACAGTAGTTGATTTTCTAGGCTGTAAATATTTACTCTCTCTCTCTCTCTCTCTCTCTCTCTCTCTCTCACTGGTGTTTACCAACATTCAAGACTTACACCACATTACGAACTTTCGTCTCCGTACCACGTTGACACCGGAGCTTCGTATCTGGTGTTTTTATCATTACATCTTTCAGCATCTTCCTCTCATCTGATGCATTCTTTGCCCTTTTATAGTCTTCTTTGGAGCCTCTTCTGCGCTGTGGAGTGTTATGGTAAAAGTTGACTCGTGTTGAACATCGTAGTTTAGATCTACATACACATATACTGTGTGTGTGTATATATATATATATATATATATATATTGTGTGTGTGTATATATATTCATATAAATATACGTATATTTACATATATACATATGTATATCTATATATAATATATATATATTGTGTGTGTATGTATATATTCATATAAATATACGTATATATATATACATATATATATATATATATAAATTATATAAATATAAACACACACATATATATACATACATATATATACATATATATATATATAAATATATATATATATATATATATATATACATACACACATATGTATGTGTGTTCATATATTTGTATATGGAAAATACTGTACATAATTTCATCTAAATTTACATATATTACTGACTAACCTTCAGGTGTTAGATCAATGTGTCAATGGGGCATGAAAAAAATTATATTTGGGTGAACTAGTTTCTAATAAACTAGTTAACTAATTAAATGAAATCGGATCAAGGGCAATATATGCTCATTTGCTGGACTTCTCTTTTTAATGAAGATTATGTTCATTATGAATTTTTTTTTATTATTTTGTATATTCGAACAGTGCTAGTTGAAATATTCGGCTTAGCCTCATTTTGATCGTTTGAATAAACTATTATTATTATTATTATTATTATTATTATTATTATTATTATTATTATTATCATTATTATTATTATTATTATTATTTATTATTATTATTGTTGTTATTATTTTTAGTATTATTATTGTTGTTATTATCATTATTATTATTATTAATATTATTTTATTATCATTATTGTTATTATTAT
>NC_090729.1:119234258-119236758 GCF_036898095.1 Palaemon carinicauda
TCTAGGGCATTGTCCTGCTTGATAGGGCATTGTTACTGCCCCTGCCATTCGTGAGCGGCCTTTAAACCTTTAAAGGATGCTACAAGCCTGTGTTTAATAGAATTGCATCATCATAAATAAATTTTAAAATAAAGTTGCTCTTCTCTTTGGTTTGGTTAACAATGGATGTACTTGTAGCAAGATTGCTTCCGTGTAGGCGTCCTCTCTCTCTCTCTCTCTCTCTCTCTCTCTGGATGTGCGCTCACATAGTTCATAATTCTTGGCATGCATCTCTCTCTCTCTCTCTCTCTCTCTCTCTCTCTGTCTGTGGATGTGCGTTCACATAGTTTATATCCCTAGGCATATCTCTCTCTCTCTCTCTCTTAGGTAAACCTAAACATCGACACTTCTCTCAGCAATATATTTACTATCTCTTTCTCTCTCTCTCTTTCTCTCTCTCTCTCTGTCTGTCTGTCTCTCTCTCTCTCTCTCTCTCTCTCTGGATGTGCGTTCACAGTTTATCTCTCTCTCTCTCTCTCTCTCTCTCTCCGTTGGAATAGAAAGCAATGAAGTCTCATTGGATTATTTTGCGCACTTACGCAGTAACGTTCTGCGCATGCGTAATTGCCTCTTTTATTCGAAGATTGTTTCAGAATTGAATGAAATCAGAGTGGGTAATGTGGGAAATGGCTCCCTAGTTTCGTCATTTTACCAATGCGCGACTGTGGTTATTACAGCGAGTTATTATGTAATCTGTATTAGTAAGGTTCCTGCAGGGTTTCTGAGGACAGTTTTGTGCTTGTTTTTATTATTATTATTATTATTATTATTATTATTGTTATTAATATTTTTATATTATCATTATTATTATTATTATTATTATTATTTGCTAATCTACAACCCTAGTTGGAAAAGCAGGATGCTGTAAGCCCAAGGGCTCCAACAGGGAAAAATAGACCTGTGAGGGATATAAGGAAATAAATAAACTACAAAAGAATGAATTAACAATAGAATAAAATATTTTGAGAATAGCAACATTGAAATAAATTTTTCATATATAAATTATAAAAACTAAAGAAAAAAATCAAAAGAAAGAGAAACTATAGAATAGTGTGTCCGAGTGTACCCTCAAGCAAGAGAACTCCACCCCAAGACAGTGGAAGACCATGGTACAGAGCCTGTAGCACTACCAAGACTAGAGAACAATGGTTTGATTTTGGAGTGTCCTCCAAGATGAGGTGGTTTACCATAGCTAAAGAGTCTCTTCTACCCTTACCGAGAGGAAAGTGGCCACTGAACAAATACAGTGCAGTAGTTAACCCCTTGGGTAAAGAAGAATTGTTTGGTAATCTCAGTGTTGTCAGGTGAATGAGGACAGAGGATAATAGGTAAAGAATAGGCCAGACTATTCGGTGTCTGTGTAGGCAATGGGAAATTGAACCGCAAGCGGAGAGGAGGATCCAATGAAATACTGTCTGGCTAGTCAAAGGACCCCATTACTCTCTAGTGATAGTATTTTAATGGGTGACTGGTGCCCTGGCCATCCTACTACTACTATTATTTCGCGAAATAACTTTTTTTAATCGAAAAGTCCATTCAGTGAGAAATTGAATTTAAGTGGCCTATCTCGATTCAGAATTGGCTGAAACTGATCGTATTATCAGGGTGGACGCAATTTTAAGTGACCCTCTTTTCTGTAACGTTTGGAATTGGAGAATTTTGCCTTTGCTCTCTGAACCCTTGTAATTTTCTCTCAAGGTTGGCTCCTACTTTATTGTGTGATAGGATTGTGTACTGAGGTAGTTTCTTTCATTGATGGATTGCAATATTTGATTTTTTTTTTTTTTTTTGGTATAAGTTGTAGAGGGGACCCTTCACCCAAATTAGCTCCCTGTAATTTGAATAATGTGTGTTACCCAAAATTTAAGTAAATCGAACAAAATTACGGTCTGAGGGCCATTCCCTTCACATACACAAACACATAGTTTGTATATATATATATATATATATATATATATATATATATATATATATATATATATATATATATATGTATATATATACACATATATCTATATATATATGTATATATATATAATCTATATATATCATATATATGTATATATATATAAATATATATGTATATATCTTTATGTATATATCTATATATATATATATATATATATATATATATATATATATATATATATATATATATATATAGTTTCTTGCAGATACTACAAGAAACTATCGAATCTTGAGCCTTACTCGAACCCTAGACCGGCAGATCGCCAGTCAGGGACGTATCCAGTAGGCTTCGTTGGGCATTGAAGCTGGCTGGCTACTGACTCGTTTCCTTGATTGAAATGGCTGATTAATGAAATTTCATAGTGCAATTAACAACATTTCAACTGTCAATCTGTGGTTTATACAGAACTTTCATAGACGTTTTTATTTCTAATTCAAAAAGGATAATTACTTCCGCCAACGATGTTGGAAGGAGGGTTGTTTTACCTCTGTT
>NC_090729.1:119241758-119261183 GCF_036898095.1 Palaemon carinicauda
AGAATCGGAATGGTTAAAAAACATGTTATTTACAACATGAAAAGGTTTATGAATAACAATTTTGATAGGGTTAACATGGCTTGCAATGCGTGTCTTGAATTTTGATAGGATTTAAGTTGCCATCGAGATTTGATTCGTAGATTTTCATCTTCTGCCAAAGATTTTGGCAGAGATCTTATTAACGCCGCCAATGAAGTTGGAAGGAGGTTATGTTTTCGCCCCTGTTTAGTTTTTGCTTGTGTGGGTGTGTTTGTTTATGACCAGCTTCCTGGCCACAATTTTAACCATACAGTAATGAAACTTGCAGGGATTAACTGTTATGTAAAAAGCTGGAAATGATTAAATTTTGGAAGGTCAAGATCAAAGGTCAAGGTCACGGTCAAGCAAAATATTTAATTCACGTAATCAGCCATGAGTTGGGACATCGTTGTCACAGAAACTTCAAACTTGGTTTATATTTGAGTGTATGAAAATCCACAACAATTAATACATGTTATGGTCAAACGTCAAGGTTAAGGTCGTGCAAAAGATCAAGAAATATGCTGCAGCAGCGGAGGTCTACGCTCTACTGAGTGCCCCTCTAGTTTTTGCTCATGGCGTTACACAATAGTTTGTGATTAGACAAATGTGGCTTTGTTTACAATCTTTCAGGGTTAGAGTCGTTTGTGTTGTTATCGAAAACTTTAAAACAAAAGTCGTGTTTAGACTGATTGTTTATATCCCTGCTTAGAATCAAGTCTCTGATCCGTATTATGTTTCAGAATTGGATACAAGTTTTCGAACAAGGAATTGTTTATGTAGGAGATATTTATTTTAATGTTACTGTTCTTAAAATATTTTACTTTTCCTTGTTTCCTTTCCTCACTGGGCTATTTTCCCTGTTGGAGCCCCCTGGGCTTATAGCATTCTGCTTTTCCAACTAGGGTTGTAGCTTAATAATAATAATAATAATAATAATAATAATAATAATAATAATATTAATAATAATGATAATAGAGTTGCATGAGTGTTGAGGTGTTTCGATGTTTTTAAGGACAGACTCTTGGGATTATTATTATTATTATTATTATTATTATTATTATTATTATTAGCTAAGCTAAAACCCTAGTTTGAAAAGCCTGATGCTATAAGTCCAGGGGCTCCAGCAGGGAAAAATACCCCAGTATGGAAAGGAAATAATGAAATAGATGAACGATATGAAAAATAACGAACAATTCAAATAAAACAATTAGAACAGTAACAACATCGAAACAGTTTTTTTTGACCACCCGGAAAGGGAATTGTCATTGGGCATGATGTGGTTATTTTAGTAACCTCGTCATTCTATGAATGAGGCAGATGATTATGAAATGGTGCTTTGAATTTCAATGGAGTTGGGCATACTTCCGTAAGGTGGGTATCACAAGGAGGTTGACCTTCCTTGTAATACCCACAGTGGGTCTTTTATCGTGGCTACTTCCCTTTTGATAAAGGTAGAAGAGACTCTTTTGCTATGGTAAGCAGCTCAGGAGAAGGACACTCCAAAATGAAACCAGTGTTCTCTAATCTTGTGTTCCATAGTCTTAGGTAGTGCCATAGACACTACCATTCCTTAGTTATGATAAGCAACTCTTCGAGGAGAAGGACACTCCAAAAGCAAACCATTGTTCTCTAATCTTAGGTAGTGTCATAGCCTCTGTACCATTCCTTAGCTATGATAAGCAGCTCATCTAGGAGAAGGATACTCCAAAATGAAACCAGTGTTCTCTAATCTTGGGTAGTGCCATGTTCCATAGTCTTAGGTAGTGCCATAGCCTCTGTACCATTCCTTAGCTATGATAAGCAGCTCATCTAGGGGAAGTACACTCCAAAATTAAACCATTGTTCTCTAATCTTGGGTAGTGCCATAGCCTCTGTACCATTCCTTAGCTATGATAAGCAGCTCATATAGGAGGACACTCCAAAAGCAAGCCATTGTTCTCTAGTCTTGGGTAGTGCCATAGCCTCTGTACCATTCCTTAGCTATAATAAGCAGCTCATCTAGGAGAAGGACACTCCAAAAGCAAGCCATTGTTCTCTAGTCTTGGGTAGTGCCATAGCTTCTGTACCATTCCTTGGCTATGATAAGCAACTCTTCGAGGAGAAGGACACTCCAAAATCAAGCCATTGTCCTTTAGTCTTGGCTAGTGCCATAGCCTCTGTACCATTCCTTAGCTATGATAAGCAGCTCATCTAGAAGGACACTCCAAAATCAAACCATTGATCTCTAATCTTGGATAGTGCCATAGCCTCTGTACCATTCCTAAGCTATGATAAACAGCTCATCTAGGGGAAGTACACTCCAAAATTAAACCATTGTTCTTTAATCTTGGGTAGTGTCATAGCCTCTGTACCATTCCTTAGCTATGATAAGCAGCTCATCTAGGAGAAGGATACTCCAAAATGAAACCAGTGTTCTCTGGTCTTGGGGTAGTGCCATAGCCTCTGTACCATGGTCTTCCACTGTCTTGGGTTAGATTTATCTTGCTTGAGGGTACACTCGGGCACACTATTCAATCTTGTTTCTCTTCGTCTCGTTATTTTCAAGTTTTTATAGTTTATGTATAAAAGATTGTATTTTTTTCTTATTTCCTTTCCACACTGGGCTATTTTCCCTGTTGGAGCCCTTGGGCTTATAGCATCCTGCTTTTCCAACTACGGTAGTAGCTTATCTAGTAATAATAATAATAATAATAATAATAATAATAATAATAATAATAATGATGATGATAACTGTACAGTAAGATTGAAAGTTATACCGCTGAAGATATTAAATTTTTTCAGAATTTTAGCATTTTCTTTACTTTATCAGTCATGACTTCCATCTTAAACATAATTATCATATCGTTTGCCCTTTCTTTTATTATTATTATTAGAATGCCTCGGGAATTAGAAACAATATCCCCCACATACACTTAAAAAAACTGTCATTTTAATCGGAAATTATCCGTAAAAAATATACTCTTCTCTGCTGTATTTCAGTAAAATACAGGCGACCTTAATTTCTACCCAACTATGTTATTAAATTTTACGGGTTGGTGACCGTAATATCACTCCTTAACATCAATATATCCGTTTTTAAAACGGGTAAATGCTTGGCTCCAGGATTTTTACCGTTGGGTTTTTTTTTTTTTAAGTGTAGGTTGTCCCACTAAGGTTCACCTTTTTGTATGTATTTACAGGATTTTTACTGTTTTTTTTTTATTTACGGCAAATTTTTAAGTGTAGGTTGTCCCAATAATGTTCACCTTTTTATTTGTATTTACTTTTTTTTTCTGCGAAATTATAACAGTATAGGTTGTCCCAAATAAGATTTCCCTATTCATTTATATTAATTTCTCTTAATATTCAAATATTAGAATCACAATACTCTGCAGGTTGTCCCAAGAAGGTTCACCTTTTTATATGTATTTACATTTTTTCTGCAAATTTATAACAGTATAGGTTGTACCAATAAGATTTCCTTATTCATTTATATTAATTTCTCTTAATATTCAAATTTTAGAATCACCATACTCTGCAGGTTGTCCCAGTATGCTTCACCTTTTTATTTGTATTTACATTTTTTCTGCACATTTTTAACAGTATAGGTTGTACCAATAAGATTTCCTTATTCATTTATATTTATGTCTCTTAATATTCACATTTTAGAATGATGAAATATCGAAGCGATGAGGCATTGCCCAATAGATACACAGATCTGTAAAAAAAAAAAAAGCTATAGAGGAAAATACTACTTATGAAAATCCATGATTTAGAATCACATATCATCCTTCTATTTTATTACCTCCGCCACCGAAGTTGGAGGGAGGTTATGTCTTCGTCCCTGTTTGTGTATGTACGTTTGTTTGTGAACAGCTTTCTGGCCACAGTTTTAATCGTAATGGAACTTCCATATACTCTGCTTAACACCAACACTTCTCTACTTCCCACACGATAGAGATACAGTCACTCATATAAGTTGATGGATGTCCGGGTGTTTTAGAGATTTCCATTTCACCTACTTCTGGACGACAGGTTTATAGGAGTGCGAAACCGGTCAAATATTCAACTACCTATTGGTACTACCAGACACCTGTCGTCCAGAAAGGGGTGAAATGGAAATCTCTCTCAAAAACCCGGACATCCATCAACTTATATGAGTGACTGTACATATCTCTGGGTGTTGACGTAGCGCCAGTGTTATGTGTGGGATGCTTTTCTCTCTCAATACGTTATCACTGGAAGCTTCCGGTGCACAGACTATGATCTGAACAGTATGTTGCTTAGTGTTGCGTCTGTTCGTTTGCCCACTTACTAGCTGGCGTTACATTTCGTACATATGGCCCGGCTTGTTTTTGGTAGCTGTAGGAGGTTGGGTTATTTTTATCACCCCAACGAAATTGGAAGGAGGTTATGTTTTACCCACTGTTTGAGTGTTTTTGTGTGTGTTTGTGAACAGCTTCCTGGCCACAATTTTAATCGTTGAGTAGTGAAACTTGCAGGGATTAACTGTTATTAACTGTTGTTGTTGTTATTATTATTATTATTATTATTATTATTATTATTATTATTATTTGCTAAGCTACAACCCTAGTTGGAAAAGTAGGATGCTACAAGCCCAATTTTCCAACAGGGAATTATTGATATTAATATTATTATTATTATTATTATTATTATTATTATTATTATTATTATTATTTGCTAAGCTACAACCCTAGTTGGAAAAGTAGGATGCTACAAGCCCAATTCTCCAACAGGGAATTGTTATTATTATTATTATTATTATTATTATTATTATTATTATTATTATTACTACTACTTGCTAAGCTACAACCCTAGCTGGAAAAGTAGGATGTTATAAGCATAAGGGTTCCAACAGGGAAAATACCCCTGTGACGAAATGAAACAAGGAAATAAATAAACTACAAGAGAAGTGATTAACAATTGAAATAAAATATTTCAAGAACAGTAACAACATTAAAATAAATATTTCATATACAAACCATAAAAACTTTAAAAACAAAAGGAAGAGCAATAGGAATAGTATGCCTAAGTGTAAATTATGGAAGCCCTTTTTATTTTCAATTTATTCTATCAAAGAGAACCATTTGAACCTAGATATATGTCTACTCTAGGCTCTAGAGCCTTTAATGGTCATTAGCAGCCATTGCCTGGCCCTCCTTGGTCCAAGCTTGGGTGGAGAGGAGGCTTGGGCGCTGGTCATATATATGGTCAGTCTCTAGGGCATTGTCCTGCTTGATAGGGCAATGTCATTGTCCATTGCCTTTGCCATTCACGAGTGGCCTTTTAAACCTTTAACCCTTTAAAGTAAAGTAAAGCACTTTTTATATCTGTTCTTGGGTAGTGCCATAGCCTCTGTACCATGGTCTTCCACTGTCTTGGGTTAGAGTTTTCTTGCTTGAGGGTACACTCGGATACACTATTCCATCTAATTTCTCTTCCTCTTTTTTTTTTAAGTTTTTATCGTTTATATAGGAAATATTTTTATTAATGCTGTTACTGGTCTTAGAATATTTTATTTTTCCTTGTTTCCTTTCCTCGCTGGGCTATTTTCCCTGTTGGGGCCCCTGGGCTTATAGCATCCTGCTTATCCAACTAGAGTTGTAGCTTAGCAATTAATAATAATAATAATAATAATAATAATAATAGTAATAAAATATTTATTTTAATGTTGTTACTGGTCTTAAAATATTTTATTTTTCCTTGTTTCCTTTCCTCACTGGGCTATTTTCCTTGTTGGGGCCCCTTGGATTATAGCATCCTGCTTATCCAACTAGGGTTGTAGCTTAGCAATTAATAATAATAATAATAATAGTAATAGTAATAAAATATTTATTTTAATGTTACTCTTCTTAAAATATTTTATTTTTCCTTGTTTCCTTTCCTCACTGGGCTATTTTCCTTGTTGGGGCCCCTGGGCTCATAGCATCCTGCTTATCCAACTAGGGTTGTAGCTTAGCAATTAATAATAATAATAATAACAATAATAATAATAATAATGTTCAACTAGTGCTTGAACACTTTCTGACTTACACATATCTATTTGAACATATTGAACACTTTCCGACTTACACATATCTATTTGAACATATTGAACACTTTCCGACTTAAACATATCTATTTGAACATATTGAACACTTTCTGACTTACACATATCTATTTGAACATAACCCTAAACACGATGACACCGATCTACAGAGCTAGGTATCATATCCCTCAGAGAGAGGGCGGTGCCTCGTATTGACAATAGATGGCATTACATTGGAGATAACCTGATAAGCGTGCTTGAAATTTAGCTGTTGACGAGTGCATTGGTGTTCTTCTCGCCCTTGAAGTGTAAATTGCTATTAGAGTTAGTATCATAATTATTATTGTTGTTGTTATTATTATTATTATTATTATTATTATTATTAGAATTGTTAAGAATATTATTATTATTTTTATTAAAATGGAAATTATTGTTAATATTAGAATTATTAAGATTAGAATAATTATTTAAATTAGAACAAATATTTAAATTAGAACAAATTTTCAAAATTATTAAAATCATTAAGATTAGAATAATTATCAAAATTATTAAAACTGGAATAATTATCAAAGTTATTCAAATTTTTAGCATAAGTAAATTTGATTATAATAATAATTTCAAATATAAATAATTCTAATAATAGAATAATTTTGATTTCTAATTATTATTATTATTATTATTATTATTATTACTTGCTATGCTATAACCCTAGTTGGAAAAACAGGATGCTATAAGCCCAAAGCCTCTAACAGGGGACATAGCCCAGTGAGGAAAGGAAATATTGAAAAATAAAGTATTTTAAGAACAGTAACAACATTAAAATAAATATCTCCTATATAAACTCTAAAACAAGAGGAAGAGAAATAAGATCGAATAGTGTGCCGAGTGTACCCTCAAGCAAGAGAACTCTAACCCAAGACAGTGGAAGGCCATGGTACAGAGGCTATGGCACTACCCAAGATTAGAGAACAATTGTTTGATTTTAGAGTTTCCTTCTCCTAGAAAAGCTGGTTACCATAGCTAGAGACTCGCTTATACCCTTACCAAGAGGAAAGTAGCCACTGAACAATTAAATTGCAGTAGTTAACCACCTGGGTAAATAAGATTTTTTGGTAATCTTAGTGTTGTCAGGTATATGAGGACTGAGGAGAATATGTAGAGAATAGGCCAGACTATTCGGTGTATGTGTAGGCTAAGGGAAAGAACCGTAACCAGAGAGGAGGATCCAATGTAGTACTGTCTGTCCAGTCAAAGGACCCCATAATTCTCTTGCAGTAGTATCTCAACGGGTGGCTGGTGCCCTGGTCAACCTTACCAAGAGGAAAATAGCCACTGAACAATTACAGTGCAGTAGTTAACCACTTAGTGAAGAAGAATTGTTTGGTAATCTCAGTGTTGTGAGTTGTATGGGGACAGATAAATATGTTTGGATTGCTAAACAAGAACAGATGGAGGTCATCAATCAGAGTTGACCTGGTTTCGTCCCGTTGTTGATTTTACATTGATGGATGTTATGTGTTTTTTTGCAAAGCAATCAGCTTGCGTGTGACGTTTTGTCTGACATAGTTTGACCTTGTTTGGGTATAACTTTTTTTTTTTCTTTGGTGGTGATTTGAACGTTCAGCTTGCCTCTGTCGTTTTTATTATTATTATTATTATTATTATTATTATTATTATCATTATCATTATCACTAGCTAACCTCATTGTTGTTATTATTATTATTATTATTATTATTATTATTATTATTATTATTACTAGCTAACCATATTATTAATATTATTATTATTATTATTATTATTATTATCATCATCATTATTACTAGCTAAGCATATTATTATTATTATTATTATTATTATTATTATTATTATTATTATTATTAGCTAAGCTACAATTCTAGTTGCAAAAGCAGGATGCTCTAAGCCCAAGAGCTCCAACTGGGATAAATAGCCCAGTGAGGAAAGTTAAAAACGAAGTAAATAAACTATATGAGATAATAAAGAATTTAAAATAAAATATGTTAAGAAAAAGATTTATCCGATATGAACTATAAAAAGCGACTTCTGTCAGCGTGTTTAACATTAAAACATTTTCTGCAAGTTTGAACTTTTGAAGTTCTACCGATAACAAACCTATTATTGTTTGACCTGGTTTAGTTTGAGTTTTTTCCCTTTGCTGGTTATTGGAACTTTCAGCTTGCCTCTAATAAAGAGAATCTTCACACAAAGGAAATCTTTTTAAACTAGGCTATCAGATATACTCTGTTGTGCTTCTATGTCTGTCAGCATTAGTAACAGGAAATTAGCGGCAGAGCCACGGCCTCTGTACCATGGTCTTCCACTGTCTTGGTTTAGAGTTCTCTTGCTGGAGGGTACACTCAAGCACACTTCTATCTTGTTTCTATTCCTCTTGTTTGATTTTTGATTTTTATAGTTTATATATGATAGATCTGATTTTATTTAATTTTAATTGTTCATTACTTCTCTTGTAGCTTATTTCTTTCCTTGTTTCCTTTCCTCACTGTGCTATTTTTCCCTGTTAGAGCCCTTGGGCTTATAGCATCCTGCTTTTCCAACTAGGGTTGTAGCTTAGCTAATAATAATAATGATAATAATAATAATAATAGTTAATAAAAAGGATGATGATAATAATAATAATAATAATAATAATAATAATACTCATGTCGGTTTATTGCTTCATATTGCCTTTTGCAATCGTTCTGTTTACATAACAATTGTAACCAACATTGTTTTAACACCATTTGCTACCTGCAGCGGGAAATGTCATAGATATTTGTGTCTTTTAAATGCACAGAATGAGTCATTCAAGTCTTTAAATCGTTAAGTATCACCTTGATGTATTGCTTAACGTCCATGAAGGAAAGCCTTGCTTAATCCACACTTGACTTTTGTTATATGAATTTATTTAGAAATTTTAACCATTATTGCGTGAAAGTAGAAGAGAGACTTTAGCTGTGGTAAGCAGCTCTTCTAGAAGGATAGTCCAAAATCAAACCATTGTTCTCTAGTTTTGGGTAGTGCTGTAGCCTCTGTACCATGGTCTTCCACTGTCTTAGGTTAGAGTTATCTTGTTTGAGGGTACACTCAGGCACACTATTCTATCTTATTTCTCTTCCTCTTGTTTTATTTTAATGATACTGTTTTTGAAATATTTTTTTTCCTTGTTTCCTTTCCTCGCTGGGCTATTTTCCCTGTTGGAGCCCCTTGTCTTGTAGTAATTTGCTTTTCGAACTGGGGTTGTAGCTTAGCAATTATTTATATATATATATATATATATATATATATATATATATATATATATATATATATATATATATATGTCTTACTTATAACTGTAATTGAACAGTTTAACATGTTTTTTTTTTTCAAAAAGGCCCATAAAAGAAACACAGGAAATATAAATAAATCACTATATTTCGGCCAATAAACATTGGCCCTCTTTACATCCTGAAGAGGGCCAATGTTGTTTGGCCGAAATATAGTGATTTATTTATATTTCCTGTGTTTCTTTTATGGGCCTTTTTGAATCCTGAAGAGGGCCAATGTTTATTGGCCGAAATATAGTGATTTATTTATATTTCCTGTGTTTCTTTTATGGGCCTTTTTGAAACACACACACACACACACACACACACACATATATATATATATATATATATATATATATATATATATATATATATATATATATATATATATATATGTATATATATATATATACACACACACACATACTATATCATTATCCACACGAGTAAGCTTCAACACGACGTTACGACAGAGTAACCACCAAGCATGCAGCAACAAGGAGGTCGGTGGTTTCCATTGCCATAAGAAAGCGTCTATTGCGTCCATTGACAATCGTACCGCCTGGCTGGCCGATGGAGTATGAAATATGGCATGTTGTTGGAATCAACTGAAGGATTGCTACTACTGGCTGGTTGAATGCACGGCCATCTGTGTGCTCTCTCTCTCTCTCTCTCTCTCTCTCTCTCTCTCTCTCTCTCTCTCTCTCTCTCTCTCTCTCGATGATCAGGGGGATTTCTCTCTCTCTCTCTCTCTCTCTCTCTCTCTCTCTCTCTCTCTCTCTCTCTCTCTCGATGATCAGGGGGATTTATCTCTCTCTCTCTCTCTCTCTCTCTCTCTCTCTCTCTCTCTCTCTCTCTCTCTCTATATATATATATATATATATATATGTATATATATATATATATAGATATATGTATACATTATATATTTTTAGCTTTTTCTCTTATTAGCTTTTTCTCTCTCTCTCTTTTATCTCTTTCTCAGCTGTCTCTTTCTCTTTTTTATCTCTTTCTCTCTTTTATCTCATTTTATCCGTGTTTATATCTCCTTATTTTCTCTTTTTATCTCTCTCTCTCTCTCTCTCTCTCTCTCTCTCTCTCTCTCTCTCTCTCTCTCTCTCTCTCTCTTTAACAAAACAAGAGGAAGAGAAATAAGATAGAATAGTGTGCCCAAGTGTAGCATCAGGCCCCAAGCCCCCTTCCCACCCAAGTTAGGTCCAGGGAGGGCCAAGCAATGGCTGCTGATGACTCAGCAGGTAGAACTATAGGCTCCCCCAAATCCTCCACAGGGATGGTAAGGTGGCAGACACTACAAGAAACTACTGACTTTGAGCGGAACTTGATCTCCCATCCAGCTGAACGCAAGGCAGGGACGCTTCCAATAGGCCACCACAATATAAACCCCATTCCAATCACTAATAAAAAAAAAGCTATTTTATTTTAACATTCCAATCACTAGTAAAAGAAAAACCTTGAAATTTCATATTTTATTTCAACATTCCAATCACTAGTAAAAAAAAAAAAACCTTGAAATTTCATATTTCATTTTAACATTCCAATCACTAGAAAAAAAAAAAAAAAAAACCTTGAAATTTCATATTTTATTTTAACATTCCAATCACTAGTAAAAAAAAACCTTGAAATTTCATATTTTATTTTAACATTCCAATCACTAGTAAAAAAAAAAAAAACCTTGAAATTTCATATTTTATTTTAACATTCCAATCACTAGTAAAAAAAAAAAAACCTTGAAATTTCATATTTTATTTTAACATTCCAATCACTAGTAAAAAAAAAAAAAACTTTGAAATTTCATATTTTATTTAACATTCCAATCACTAGTAAAAAAAAAAAAAAAACTTTAAAATTTCATATTCTATTTTAACATTCCAATCACTAGTAAAAAAAAAACCTTGAAATTTCATTTTTTTTTTTTAACATTCCAATCACTAGTAAAAAAAAAACTTTGAAATTTCATATTTTATTTTAATTTTTAAAAATTTCTCTTCTATATTATATATGTTAGAAATTCGAATGCCACGTGTTATGCACGCGTCACTGTCACGGGTTACCGTGGTACCTTGGCCCGCTATCTGAGTCCCAAGTTTTGAACAATGGCTATCTAGCATAGGCGTAATGCAACGCCACACAAAAGCCAATTGTTTGATTTGTTAGCACATAATGACGGCTGTTCCCCATCGGTGGTCTTCATTGTCAATCTCCTTTCCTAACGTCAATCGTGTACAGTAATTTCATGTAAGGTAAAAGAACAGTATTTTAGTGTTGAATTTGCTCGTTCATACATCTTTAACCTCCGCCAACGAAGTTAGGAGGAGGTTATGCTTTCGCTGCGTTTGTGTGTGTGTGTTTGTTTGGTTGTGAATAGCTTCCTGTTCACAGCTGTAATCGTATCGTAATGAAACTTGCAGGATTAACTCTTATGTAAAAAGCTGGAAACTATTAACTTTTGGAAGGTCACGGTCAAGCAAAATGTCCTATTATTATTATTATTATTATTATTATTATTATTATTTTTATTATTATTACTTGCTAAGCTACAACCCTAGTTGGAAAAGCAGGATGCTATAAGTCTAGGGGCCCCAACAGGGAAAATATCCCATTGAGGTCAGAAAACAAGGAAAAATAAAATATTTTAAGAACAATGACAATGTTGAAATAGATATTTCCTATATAAACTAATAAAACTTTAACAAAACAACAGGAAGAGAAATTAGATAGAATAGTGTGCTCGAGTGTACCCTCAGGCAAGAGAACTCTAACCCAAGACAGTGGAAGATCAATTTACGTAATCAGCCATAAGTTTGGACATCTTTGTCGTAGAGACTTCAAACTTGGTTTATATTTGAGTGCATGAAAATCCACGCCAATTAATACATGTTAAGGTCAAAGGTCAAGGTCGAGAAATAAGCTTTCGCGGTGAAGGTCTGCGCTCTACTGAGTGCCCCTCTAGTTTAGTATATATTTGCATAATTATGACTCCCACCTTCGGAAACCCTTTTGATATATATTCATGAATGACGAACCGATGTATCTCTGTGCCCATATTTACCATTGGGTGAAGGGTAGTTATTCGCATAACTATTTTCATGTGGATTTGCTCTTGTCATAAGATACCTTTCAATCACTTTTGGGTATATAAGGACAGTGGTTGTAAACATCTTGTCTGATTTGTTTGTCAGCGATTGGTTTATAGAGAAGAATGATTGTTGTTGTTGTTATTTTATAGTTTTTTATAGTTTATATATAATAAATTTATTTTAATGTTATTATTCATAAACTTTTCTTATATATTTTCTTATTTCCATTCCTCATTGAGCTATTTTCTCTGTTGGAGCCCTTGGGCTTATGGGATGATGCATTTGCAACTATGGTTGTAGCTTAGCAAGTAATAATAATAATAATAATGTACGCGACCCGTCAAAAATGACGACTAAATGCCCTCTCACTAGGGTATGACTACTTACTCTCCTCCCTATTCTAGGCAGTATAAAAATTGAAAAAAAGTTAATAGTCAATTTAGAAATTCGAAAGAGATTTAAATACGCAATATAGGAATTTAGAAAAAAAAAGTCTGAACAAAATATATTATAAAAAATAACGACGAAGAGATAAACACATCCTGCCTTAGGAACATATTTATCAATAACTCGTGACGATGATTGGCAGCAGCTTTCTTCAGGTCTTGCTGTTGTTTTTTCGACCCTTATCGTAGAAAGTTCCTTTTCTCATGACTCTCCGCCACCCACCTCGACACGACTACGCTGCCATCTGTCGTCGGTGAAATGGTAACACGGGTGATGCTTAAAACCCTGGCTATGTCACGCAAGTGTCGCTAGTGTCTTTTCTCCATCGCTTTCCTTCAGATCTTCAATAAGAAAAAATAAATTTCTCTAGGACCGGGTTTGGGGTTGTTGTGGCCTGATTAGTAACGTCGCTGCCTGGTGTTTTCCAGTCGGGGGTTCGAGTCCCGCTCAGTCTCGTTAGTGCCATTAGTCTCTGCAACCTTACCATCCTTGTGAGCTAAGGTTGAGGGGTTTGGGGGACCCTATAGGTCTATCTATTATCAGCAGCCATTGCTTGGTCCTCTCTGGTCCTAGCTTGAGTGGATAATGGGCTTGGGCGCTGATCATATATATGGTCAGTCTCTAGGGCAATGTCACTTTCCCTTGTCTTGTCATTCATGAGAGGCCTTTAACCCTTAAACCTTGACTGCTTTGCGGCGCCCCTCGACTGAACTTCTGACTCCGGCCTCAGTTGACATCCTGCTGTCTTACCATCATCATCCTGTCCATCCTTCGTGTTTTCATTTGATCTGACTCTTTCACAAGCTTATCTTACTTACGGGCTGCCTTCGTGCAAGAGCCCGTGGTCCTCTTCCTTTTAAGTGGTTCCAATCTAAAACAAACAAACCAGCCATCGCTTTCCTCTCATTGTTATTATTGTTGTTATTATTATTGTTATTATTATTATTATTATTATTATTATTATTATTATTATTACTTGCTAAGCTACATCCCTAGTTGGAAAAGCAGGATGTTATAATCCCAGGGGCCACAACAGGGAAAATAGCCCAGTGAGGAAAGGAAACAGGGAAAAATAAAATATCGTAAGAACAGTAACAACATTAGAATGAATATTTCCTATATAAACTATAAAAACTTTAACAAAACAAGAGGAAGAGAAATAAGATAGAATAGTTTGCCCGAGTGTACCCTCAAGCAAGAGAACTCCACCCCAAGACAGTGGAAGACCATGGTACAGAGGTTATGGCACTACCCAAGACTGGAGAACAAAGGTTTGATTTTGAAGCATCCATCTCCTAGAAGAGCTGTTTACCATAGCTAAAGAGTCTCTTCTACCTTTGCTGAGAGGAAAATAGCCCCTGACTATGTGAATGTGTATATGTGTGAGCCACAGGATGAACTTGTTAATTATAATGTGAGTTGTGAGATTGTTCATATATTTCATGCACTGTATTTATTCCATTTAAATGACGCAGTCGCTGGTTGAGAAGAGGAAATCTCTCTTCATTTGAAAGCATGACCACTTAAAGGACCCGGTTATGAGTCGAGTGGCAATCGTGAGCTGTTTACATAGCATTTATTTTCGTTGCCGAGAATTAAATATTGTATTTTATCTCTAGTACATTGATATATTCTTACATTCAGTATCAAATTTGGTTCATCTTGGGTTGGAGTTCTCTTGCTTGAGGGTACACTCGGGCACACTGTTCTATCTAGTTTCTTTTCCTCTTGTTTTGTTAAAGTTTTTATAGTTTATAAAAAAATATTTATTTTGGTGTTGTTACTTGTTCTTAAGATATTTTATTTTTCCTTTTTTTCCTTTCCTTATTGGGCTATTTTCCCTGTTGGGGCCCCTGGGCTTATGCATCTTGCTTTTCCAACTAGGGTTGTAGCGTAGCAAGTAATAATAATAATAATAATAATAATAATAATAATAATAATGATAATAATTATAGTCATGTTGCAATATTGTGTGTTAACTTGAATGATCCTTTTTCATAAATCTCAATTTTCCTAACAAAACTCAAAGTATGATTGTAAGTAGGTCAAGGACGGTGGCTCCTCAACATCCGGATCTCAGTATTGATAATGTTTCTTTAAATTTGTATGACTCTTTCAAAATTTTAGGCGTGATTCTTGACAGCAAATTTACTTTTGAGAAACATATAAGGTCTGTGTCTTCTTCAATTGCACAAAAAATTGGCTTATTGAGAAAGTCTTTTAAGATATTCGGTGATCAATCTATTCTGAAGAAGTGTTTTAATTCTTTTATTCTACCTTGTTTTGAGTATTGTTCTCCGGTCTGGTCTTCAGCTGCTGATTCTCATCTTAATTTGTTGGACAGAAACTTACGGTCTATTAAATTTCTTATTCCTGATCTAGATATTAATCTCTGGCACCGTCGATCAATTAGTTCATTATGCATGTTGCATAAGATTTTTCATAACTCTGACCATCCTTTACATTCAGATCTCCCTGGACAATTCTATCCTGTTCGTAATACTAGGCAGGCAGTTAATTCTAATAGCCAGGCCTTCTCCATCATAAGACTCAATACTACGCAGTACTCTAGAAGTTTTATTCCAGCTGTTACCAAGTTGTGGAATGATCTTCCTAATCGGGTTGTTGAATCAGTAGAACTTCAAAAGTTCAAAGTTGGAGCAAATGCTTTTTGGTGACCAGACAGACATGAGTCTTTTTATAGTTTATATATGACATTTTTGTTGTTGACGTTGTTAATAGTTTATATATGATATATCTCTTTTGACATTACTTTTTTTTAGAATGATTTATTGTTAATTTGTTTTCTTCAGTTATTTATTTCCTTATTTCCTTTCCTCACTGGGCTATTTTTCCCTATTGGAGCCCCTGGGCTTATAGCATCTTGCTTTTCCAATTAGGGTTGTAGCTTGGATAGTAATAATAATAATAATAATTATTATTATTATTATTATTACTAGCTAAGCTAAAGATCTTTGGAAGGCAGGATGCTATAACCCTAAGGGCTCCAACAAGGAAAAATAGCCCAGTGAGAAAGGAAATTAAGGAAATAAATAAGCGATACAGTAAATAATGAACAATTAGAATAAAATATTTAAAAAAACAGTAGCAGCATCAAAACAGATAGTTCATATATAAACTATAATAAGACATGTTAGCCTGTTTGGCGTTCATGTTATTGCAATTTGATATATTTTCTTTACACTTCTTTATATTCACTATACTTATAATGTCATTTTAACGACCGATTATACCGTTGGCTACATTAATTTTGGTACACTGACGTATCTTTAACTTTCCCCTGAAGTGTACCTGAATTATTGAAGCCAACTGTACTAATTATATCAGAAATGCCCACACAGCAGGAAGCGATTGTTTACCATTTCGAAAAGATGCTATGGAAAGTGAACGATGGCCGCTAGATTTTAGCTGATATTTTTATTGATCTTAAAATATATTTTTCCTTGTTTCCTTTCCTCACTGGGCTATTATCCCTGTTGGGCCCCTGGGCTTATAGCATATTGCTTTTCCAACTAGGGTTGTAGTTTAGCAAGTAGTAATAATAATAATAATAATAATAATAATAATAATAATAATAAACTACATGACCATTGATCAATGCGGCCAGGATATTTTTTCTTATAGAACCATTTTGGACAACAGGCAAAGGCGACTGTACTTGCTCCCCCCCCCCCCTCTGAACAACTGGTTGTCTGGGAGTTGAATAATTGCGTCTGTCAGTGTCAGGGCTCCTCGTCTGGAAAGAGAGAGAGAGAGAGAGAGAGAGAGAGAGAGAGAGAGAGAGAGAGAGAGAGAGAGAGAGAGAGTGTGTGTGTCAGTCAGTCATCTCAGGACCTCTGTGTGTGTGTGTGTGTCAGTCAGTCATCTCAGGACCTCTGTGTGTGTGTGTGTCAGTCAGTCATCTCAGGACCTCTCTCTCTCTCTCTCTCTCTCTCTCTCTCTCGAGAGAGAGAGAGAGAGAGAGAGAGAGAGAGAGAGAAAGAGACTCCGGGCCTTTTTATAGAAAGAGAGAGAGAGAGAGAGAGTGAGTCAAGAGACTCCGACCTTTTTCGAGAGAGAGAGAGAGAGAGAGAGAGAGAGAGAGGGAGAGAAAATATCAGTTTCTCTCTCTCTCTCTCTCTCTCTCTCTCTCTCTCTCTCTCGTCCTTTAATGTAGTTTACTTGATAACATGTGACTTAAGTTATGTATCTTCTTGTATGGCAACAATCCTGAATATTACCTCAATAATTTCAATTTACTTCCATTTACTTTCAGTGTCGGACTTCAATTATATATTTTTCATATTTTATTTTGAAATACACATTTACAATCTTACAATTTATAAGATATATACATCATAGTATATCTACATAAATATATTTTATTTTATTTTACATATAGTGTATTTACAATTGAAATTTTGACTATTTATCTAAATATTGTTTTAAATAAAAAAAAATAGATCTAGTTGTGAATAGTTTTTAATTATTTACTTGTAGCCTCGGTTTGGGACATTGTCATTCTGTAACAAACAGGTATTGAATACGTTTTGTTAGAGGACAATACTAATAATAATGATGATAATAATAATACTACTAAGTTATTATTATTATTATTATTATTATTATTATTATCTAATAATAATGATTATAATAATAATAAATTATTAATATTATTATTATTATTAGATAATGATAATAATATATGAATTATTATTATTATTATTATTATTATTATTTTTATTATTATCTGAAAACGAATCATCGATTGTCATGAAATCAATTTGACATTCGTTCCAGAATTGATAATCACAAAAAAAAAAAAAAAAACTAATTGTAGGAAAATTCCATACGTTAACCGGGAATGTTCAACAAGAAAGACTTGGGCCCATTCTTACGAAATGCTAACGAGCCATAATAAGATTTCATTCACTTAAGATTGTCTAGAATTCAACCACATATCTCCCAGAAATAAAAAAATGGAGCGACGCACATTATCATACAATGGAGAAATATCATAACAACATGGATCGAATTCGTGTCAAGGTGGGATTCGAATATAAGAGAACAAAAGACAGTACGGGATCCTGCGGCTTCCCTGGCCTCCGTCCTCCCTGGCCTCCCTGGCTGGCATAGCATTATCCAATAGCTTGTAAAAGGAGAAAGGGAGTCTGGAGGACAGGTGCTCCTGCAGAAGATGAGAACGGGGAGGGGTCTGGGGTTATGATATTGGGGGAGAGCCTGGGGGGGGGGTAGAGACAGGTAGATCAGGGTTGCCAGGTTTTCTAATGAAAAGGAGCTTTAAAAGACCAAAAATATAGCATTTAAAGCCAAACCTCTTTTTTTGCATATTACTAAAGGCTAACCAAATTTTAAAAAAGGCCAAATTTGAGGTTTTTAGCCTAAAAGAGGCCAACCTGGCAACCCTGAGGTAGATGGAGAGAGAGAGAGAGATTAGGGAAGTAGGATCACGAGTTTCGAAGGGACCAGGGGAAGGGACAATGAGGTTTGAGGAGTTGGGTGACTATAGCTTGGGGAAGGGGTTGTGTGTGTGTGGGGGGGGGGGGGCGTTCAGATTCGGTAGGGAAGAGAGGAGAGGAGAGGAATGTGGAGTTAGTTTTTCAGTGGGAAAGAAATGGAATGGATTTCATGAGCTGGGAAGGAATAGATTTGTTGAGGAGAGAGAGAGAGAGAGGGAGGGAGAGAGAGAGAGAGAGAGAGAGAGAGAGAGAGAGAGAGGCAGCACGTCAAAGCATTCACACAAATTTGCATTAGGTTCCTTAAACGGAAATATTTAGAATATATTTTTATTGTTTACTTTTTGTAATATTTTAAATAGTGAATATATTCATCATCTCTTCAGACCTTTTATTATTATTATTATTATTATTATTATTATTATTATTGTATCATTATTATTATTATTATTATTATCATTATTATTATTGTATCATTATTATTATTATTATTATTGTATCATTATCATTATTATTATTATTATTATTATCATTATTATTATTACTCGCTAAGCTACAACCCTAGTTGGAAAAGCAGGATGCTGATGCCATAATCAAAAGGGCTCCAATAGGAAAAATAGCCCAGGGAGGAAAGGAAATAAGGAAACTACAAGAGAAGTAATTAACAATAAGAATAAAATATTTAAAAACAATAACACTAATAAAAATTATTCTTATATAAACTATAAAAACTTTAAAAGCAACAAGAGGAAGAAAAATAAAAGAGAATAGTGGGCCCGAGTGTACCCTCAAGCAAGAGAACTCTACCCCAAGGCAGTGAAAGACAGTGTTAATGGTATTTTTAAAAAGTCGCTTGTAAAACTGAACTCTGCAGATAAAAGTGATGAAAGAGAAAGACTGGTGCCCCAGTTTCCAATCAGAAGACCTGATTTGTACAGTTAGCAAACAGAAGACATGATTTGTACAGTTGCAAACAGACTACCTGATTTTGTACAGTTTCCAAAAAGAAGACCTGATTTGTACAGTCA
>NC_090729.1:119261683-119299183 GCF_036898095.1 Palaemon carinicauda
GTGGTACCTTGGCCCGCTATCTGAGTCCCAAGTATTGAACAATGGCTATCTAGCATAGGCGTAATGCAACGCCACACAAAAGCCAATTGTTTGTTTGATTTGTTAGCACATAATGGCGGCTGTTCCCCATCGGTGGTCTTCATTGTCAATCTCTTTTCCCTAACGTCAATCGTGTACAGTAATTTCATGTAAGGTAAAAGAACAGTATTCCAGTGTTGAATTTGCTCGTTCATACATCTTTACCTCCGCCAACGAAGTTAGAAGGAGGTTATGCTTTCGCTGCATTTGTGTGTGTGTGTTTGTTTGTTTGTGAATAGCTTCCTGTTCACAATTTTAATCGTAGAGTAATGAAACTTCCAGAGATTAACTGTTATGTTAAAAGCTGGAAACTATTAACTTTTGGAAGGTCCACGGTCAAGCAAAATGTCCCAATTATTATTATTATTATTATTATTATTATTATTATTATTATTATTATTACTTGCTAAGCTACAACCCTAGTTAGAAAAGCAGGATGCTATAAGTCCAGGGGCCCCAACAGGGAAAATAGCCAGTGAGGACAGGAAACAAGGGAAAATAAGATATTTTAACAATAACTATGTTGAAATAAATATTTCCCATATAAACTAATAAAACTTTAACAAAACAACAGAAAGAGAAATTAGATAGAATAGTGTGCCCGAGTGTACCCTCAAGCAAGAGAACTCTAACCCAAGACAGTGGAAGATCAATTTACGTAATCAGCCATAAGTTTGGACATCTTTGTCGTAGAGACTTCAAACTTGGTTCATATTTGAGTGCATGGAAATCCACGCCAATTAATACATGTTAAGGTCAAAGGTCAAGAAATAAGCTTTCGCGATGAAGGTCTGCGCTCTACTGAGTGTCCCTCTAGTAACTATCTAGTTTAGTATAAATTTGCATTATTATGACTCCCACCTTCGGAAATCCTTTTGATATATATTCATTGTGACGCAGTTCCAGTAGGCCCTGCTGCTTCCTCCGGTGCCTTAGATGACCGCGGAGGTAGCAGCAGTAGGGGACTCAGCAGTATAAAGCTTCATCTGTGGTGGAAATGTGGGAGGTTGGGCTGTGGCACCCTAGCAGTACCAGCTGAACTCGGCTGAGTCCCTGGTTAGGCTGGAGGAACGTAGAGAGTAGAGGTCTCCTTTTTGTTTTGTTTCTTGTTGTTGTCGGCTACCCCCCAGAATTGGGGGAGGTGCCTTTGGTATATGTATGTATATATTCATGAATGACAAACGGATGTATCTTTCTGTGCCCATATTTACCATTGGGTGAAGGGTAATTATTCGCATAACTATTTTCATGTGGATTGGCTCTTGTCATAAGATACCTGTCAATCACTTTTGGGTATATAAGGACAGTGGTTGCAAACATCTTGTCTCATTTGTTTGTCTGCCATTGGTTTATAGAGAAGAATGATTGTTGTTGTTTTTATTTTGAAGTTTTTTTTTTATAGTTTATTTATGATAAATTTATTTTAATGTTATTATTCATAAACTTTTCTTATATATTTCCTTATTTCATTTCTTCACTGAGCTATTTTTCCCTGTTAGAGCCGTTGGGCTTATAGCATCCTGTTTTTGCAACTATGGTTGTAGCTTAGCAAGTAATAATAATAATGATAATAATAATAATGTACGCGACCCGTCAAAAATGACGATTAAATGCCCTCATTAGGTATGACTACTTACTCTCCTCCCTACCCTAGGCAGTATAGAAATTAAAAAAAAGCTAATAGTCAATTTAGAAATTCGAAAGAGATTCAAATAGGCAATATAGGAAATTTGAAACAGAAATCGTATGAACAAAATATAAAAAAAAAATGACGGAAGATAAACACATCCTGCTTGAGGAACTTATTTATCAATAACTCGTGACGATGATTGGCATCAGCTTTCTTCAGGCCTTGCTGTTGTTTTTTCGACCCTTATCGTAGAAAGTTCCTTTTCTCATGACTCCGCCACCCACCTCGACACGACTAAGCTGCCATCTGTCGTCGGTGAAATGGTAACGCAGGTGATGCTTAAAAGCCTGGCTATGTCACGCAAGTGTCGCTAGTGTCTTTTCTCCGTCGCTTTCCTTCGGATCTTCAATAAGAAAAAATAAATTTCTCTGATTGGTAACGTCACTGCTTGGTGTTTGCCACTCGGGGGTTCGAGTCCCGCTCAGTCTCGTTAGTGTCATTAGTCTCTGCAACCTTACCATCCTTGTGAGCTAAGGTTGGTGGGTTTGTGGGAGCCTATAAGTCTATCTGTTATCAGCAGCCATTGCCTGGTCCTCTAGCTTGAGTGGATAAGGGCCTTGGGCACTGATCATATATATGGTCAGTCTCTAGGGCATTGTCCTACTGGATAGGGCAATGTCACTGTCCCTTGCCTCTGTCATTCATGAGCGGCGCCCCTCGATTGAACTTCTGACTCCGGTTGACATCCTGCAGTCTTCCCATCATCATCCTGTCCGTCCTTCGTGTTTTCATTTGATCTGACTCTTTCACAAGCTTATCTTCGTGCAAGAGCCCGTGATCCTCTTCCTTTTAAGTGGGTCCAATCTGAAACAAATAAACCAACCATCGCTTTCCTCTCATTATTATTATTATTATTATTATTATTATTATTATTATTATTATTATTGTTGTTGTTGTTATTATTATTATTATTATTATTACTTGCTAAGCTACAACCCTAGTTGGAAAAGCAGGATGCTACAAGCCCGAGGGGCCCCAACAGGGAAAATAGCCCAGTGAGGAAAGGGAACAGGGAAAGATAAAATATCTTAAGAACAGTAACAACATTAGAATGAATATTTTCTTCATAAACTATAAAAAGTTAACATAACAGGAGGAAGAGAAATAAGATAGAATAATGTGCCCGAGTGTACCCTCAAGCAAGAGAACTCCACCCCAAGACACTGGAAGACCATAGAACAGAGGCTATGGCACTACCCAAGACTGGAGAACAATGGTTTGATTTTGGAGCATCCATCTCCTAGAAGAGCTGTTTACCATAGCTAAAGAGACTCTTCTACCCTTGCCAAGAGGAAAATAGCCCTAGAATATGTGAATTGTGTATATGTGAGCCACAGCATGAACTTTTTAATTATAATGTGAGTGTGAGATTGTTCATATATTTCAAGCACTGTATTTACTGAATTTAAACGATGCATGGTTGAGAAGAGGAAATCTCTCTTCATTTGAAAGCATGACCACTTGAAAGACACGGTTATGAGCCGAGTGGCAATCGTGAGCTGTTTACATAGCATTTATTTTCGTTGCCGGTGGATTAAATATTGTATTTTATCTCTAGTACATTGATATATTCCTTTAGTATCAAATTCAAGTTTGTTCATCTTGGGTTGGAGTTCTCTTGCTTGAGGGTACACTCGGGCACACTGTTCTATCTAGTTTCTTTTCCTCTTATTTTGTTAAAGTTTTTTATAGTTTATAAAAAAATATTTATTTTGGTGTTGTTACTTGTTCTTAAAATATTTTCTTTTTCTTTTTTTCTTTCCTCACTGGGCTATTTTCCCTGTTGGGGCTCCTGGGCTTATAGCATCTTGCTTTTCTAACGAGGGTTGTAGCGTAGCAAATAATAATAATAATAATAATAATAATAATAATAATAATAATTGTATTCATGTTGCAATATTGTGTGTTAACTTGAATGATCAATTTTCATAGACGTCAATTTTCCTTATGAAAGATGCTATAGAAAGTGAACGATGGCCGCTATATTTTAGCTAATATTTTTATTGCTCTTAAACTATATTATTTGTTCTTGTTTCGTTTCCTCACTGGGCTATTTTCCCTGTTGGGGCCCCTGGGCTTGCTTTTCCAACTAGGGTTGTAGCGTAGCAAGTAATAATAATAATAATAATAATAATAGACTATATGACCATTGATCAATACGGGAAGGATATTCATCCTTATAGAACCATTCTGGAAAACAGGTAAAAGCGACCGTAACTTGCGCGAACCCCCCCCCCCCCCCAACAACTGGTTGTCTGCGAATTGAATAATTGCGTCTGTCAGTGTCAGGGCTCCTTGTCTGGAAAAAAAAGGAGAGAGAGAGAGAGAGAGAGAGACTCCGGGCCTTTTTCTAGAGAGAGAGAGAGAGAGAGAGAGAGAGTGTGTCAGGAGATTCCGGACCTTTTTCTAGAGAGAGAGAGAGAGAGAGAGAGAGAGAGAGACTCCGGGCCTTTTTCTAGAGAGAGAGAGAGAGAGAGACTCCGGGCCTTTTTCTAGAGAGAGAGAGAGAGAGAGAGACTCCGGTCCTTTTTCGAGAGAGAGAGAGAGAGACTCCGGGCCTTTTTCTAGAGAGAGAGGGAGAGAGAGAGAGAGAGAGAGAGTCCGGACCTTTTTCTAGAGAGAGAGAGAGAGAGAGACTCCGGGCCTTTTTCCAGAGAGAGAGAGAGAGAGAGAGAGAGAGTCCGGACCTTTTTCTAGAGAGAGAGAGAGAGAGAGAGAGAGAGAGAATCCGGACCTTTTTCCAGAGAGAGAGAGAGACTCCGGGCCTTTTTCTAGAGAGAGAGAGAGAGAGAGTGTGTGTCAGGAGATTCCGGACCTTTTTCTAGAGAGAGAGAGAGAGAGAGAGAGAGAGAGAGAGACTCCGGGCCTTTTTCTAGAGAGAGAGAGAGAGACTCCGGGCCTTTTTCTAGAGAGAGAGAGAGAGAGAGACTCCGGGCCTTTTTCGAGAGAGAGAGAGAGAGAGAGAGAGAGAGAGAGAGAGAGTGTCAGGAGATTCCGGACCTTTTTCTAGAGAGAGAGAGAGAGAGAGAGAGAGAGAGACTCCGGTCCTTTTTCGAGAGAGAGAGAGAGAGACTCCGGGCCTTTTTCTAGAGAGAGAGGGAGAGAGAGAGAGAGAGTCCGGACCTTTTTCTAGAGAGAGAGAGAGAGAGAGACTCCGGGCCTTTTTCCAGAGAGAGAGAGAGAGAGAGAGAGAGTCCGGACCTTTTTCTAGAGAGAGAGAGAGAGTCCGGACCTTTTTCCAGAGAGAGAGAGAGACTCCGGGCCTTTTTCTAGAGAGAGAGAGAGAGAGAGAGAGACTCCTGGTCTTTTTCTAGAGAGAGAGTGTCAGGAGACTCCGGACCTTTTTCTAGAGAGAGAGAGAGAGAGAGACTCGGGCCTTTTTCTAGAGAGAGAGAGAGAGAGAGAGAGAGAGAGAGAGTGTGTCAGGAGACTCCGGACCTTTTTCTAGAGAGAGAGGGGAGAGACTCCTGACTGACTGATTCTCTCTCTCTCTCTCTCTCTCTCTCTCTCTCTCTCAAAAAAAGGCCCGGAGTCTCCTGACTCTCTCTCTCTCTCTCTCTCTCTCTCTCTCTCTCGAGAGAGAGAGAGAGAGGAGATGACTGACTGAATGACTGACTGACTGAATGACTGACTGACTGACCCCCCCCCTCTCTCTCTCTCTCTCTCTCTCTCTCTCTCTCTCTCTCTCAACAAATCTCCTATTCCTTCCCAGCTCATCAAATCCATTCCATTTCTTTCCCACTGAAAAACAAACTCCACATTCCTCTCTCCTCTCCTCTCTTCCCTACCGAATCCCAACCCTCCCCCTCCCCCCAACACACACAACCCCTTCCCCAAGCTATAGTCACCCAAGCCCTCAAAACCTCATTGTCCCTTCGTAACTCGTGATCCTACTTCCCCTAATCTCTCTCTCCATCTACCTCAGGGTTGCTAGGTTGGCCTCTTTTAGGCTAAAACCCTCAAATTTGGCCTTTTTTAAAATTGCTTGGCCTTTAGTAATATGATTAAAAAAAAAAGGGTTGGCCTTAAATACTAATTTTTGGCCTTTTCTACTAATGGGTTGGCATTTAAAAGCTCCATTTCAGTAGAAAACCTGGCAACCCTGATCTACCTGTCTATAACCCCCCCCCCTCTCCTGGATCTCCCCCAATATCATAACCCCAGACCCCTCCCCGTTCTCGTCATCCTGCAGGAGCACCTGTCCTCCAGACTCCCTTTCTCCTTTTACAAGCTATTTGGATAATGCTATGCCGGCCAGGGAGGCCGCAGGATCCCGTACCGTCTTTTGTTCTCGTATTTTCAAATCTCACCTTGACACGAATTCGATCTATGTTGTTATGATATTTCTCCATTGTATGATAATGTGCGTCGCTCCATTTTTTATTTCTCGGAGATGTGTGGTTGAATTCTGGACAATCTTAAGTGAATGAAATCTTATTATCGCTCGTTAGCATTTCGTAAACATGGGGCCCAAGTCTTTCGTGTTGTACACTCCCGGTTAAAGTATGGAATTTTCCTATAATTAGTTTGGATTTGATTATCAATTCTGAAACGAAGGTCAATGTGATTTCATAACAAGCGTTGATTTCTTTTCAGATAATAGTAATAATAATAATAATAATAATGATAATAATAATAATAATAATAACAACTTATTATTATCATTATCATTATTATTATTGTCCTCTAACGAAACGTATTCAATACCTGTTTGTTACAGAATGACAATGTCCCGAACCGAGGCTACAAGTAAATAATTGAAAACTATTCACGACCAGATCTATTCTTTTTTTTTTTTTAACATATTTAGATAAATAGTCAAAATTTCAATGGTAAATACATTTATTTGTAAAATAAAAACATTATTTATGTAGATATACTATGATGTATATATGTTGCAAATTGTAAGATTGTAAATGTGTATTTCATAGTAAAAGATACAAAATAAATAATTGAAGTCCGACACTAAAGTAAATTGAAATTATTGAAATAATATTCAGGATATCTCACCGGAGATTACTTCAAGTGAAAATTACGATTATTGCCATATAAGAAGCTACATAACTTAAGTCACATATCAAGTAAACTACATTAAAGGACCAGAGAGAGAGAGAGAGAGAGAGAGAGAGAGAGAGAGAGAGAGAGAGAGAGAGAGAGAGAGAGAGAGAGAGAATTCACACCAATTTGCATTAGGTTCCGTAAACGGGAATATTTAGAATATATTATTGTTTACTTTTTTGTAAATAGTAAATATATATAGTAAATGTATATATCATCTCTTCTGACCTTTTATTATTATTATTATTATTATTATTATTATTATTATTATTATTATTATTATTATTATTACTACTCGCTAAGCTACAACCCTAGTTGGAAAAGCAGGATGCTGTTGCTATAATCCAAAGGTCTCAAACAAGGAAAATAGCCCAGGGAGGAAAAGAAATAAGGAAACTACAAGAGAAGTAATTAACAATGAAAATGAAATATTTTGAAAACAATAACGCTAATATAAATCCTTCCTATATAAACTATAAAAATTTAAAAGCAACAAGAGGAAGAGAAATAAGATAGAATAGTGTGCCCGAGTGTACCCTTAAGCAAGAGAACTCTACTCCAAGACAGTGAAAAACAGTGTTATTGGAATTTTTAGAGTCGCTTATAAAACTAAACTCTGCAAATAAAAGTGATAAAAGAGAAAGACTGATGCCCCAGTTTCCAATCAGAAGACCTGATTTGTACAGTTAGCAAACAGGTGACCTGATTTGTACAGTTAGCAAACAATATCTACCTGATTTGTACAGTTTGCAAACAGAAGACCTGATTTGTACAGTTTGCAAACAAACCACCTGATTTTTTACAGTTAACAATCAGAAGACCTGATTTGTACAGTTAGCAAACAGGTGACCTGATTTGTACAGTTAGCAAACAGAAGACCTGATTTATACAGTTTGCAAACAGACTACCTGATTTTGTACTGTTTCCAAAAAAGAAGACCTGATTTGTACAGTCAGCAAACAGAATATCTACCTGATTTGTACAGTTAGCAAACAGAAGACCTGATTTCTACAGTTAGCAAACAGAAGACCTGATTTCTACAGTTAGCAAACAGAAGACCAGATTTGTACAGTTATCAAACAGGTGACCTGATTTGTACAGTTAGCAAACAGAAGACTTGATTTTGTAGTTAGCAAACAGTAGACTTGATTTTGTACAGTTAGCAAACAGAAGACCTGATTTGTACAGTTAGCAAACAGAGGACCTGATTTGTGCAGTTAGCAAACAGACGACCTGATTTGTACAGTTTACAAACAAAAGACCTGATTTATAATTCTCCCAAAACATTGATTCTGTTGTTCCTCATTCAAAATAAATTCAATAAGTGGGAAAACACACTGATGTTTGTAATGGTCAACTGTGTTATGCTTCTATGATCTTCATTGTTATTACCTTCGCCAACGAAGTTTGAAGAAGGTTATGTTTTACCCCCTGTTGCTGTGTTTGTTTGTGAACAACTTCCTGGCCACAAATTTAACCACGAAACATGCAGAGATTGACTAACATGTAAAAAGCTGGAAATTATAAAATTTTGGAAGGTCAAGGTCAAAGATTAAGGTCACAGTTAAGCAAAATGTCCAATTCACGTAATCATCCATAAGTTTGGACATCATTTTCATAGAGACTTCAAACTTGGTTTTCATATTTACGTGTGTGAAAATCTACGCCAATTAATACATGTTAAGGTCGAAGGTAAAGGTCAAGGTTGAGCAAAAAGTCTAGAAATAACCTGTCGCGGCGGAGGTCTGCACTCTAATGAGTGCCCCTGTAGTGGTTATTTTTATCTGAGGCTTGATTCAAGGTAATCCTTTTATTCTTCATAACAGCCTTCCTTAAATGAATTATAACTTAAGATGATAGGTCGTTGGCCATTGTACAAATGACGATAGAGGTAATGAACACTTTCTGTTCTTGTTTTTAGATGAAATGCAGCATCGTTAGTTCCTTTGGTCGCTGCAACCTCACCATACATGTGAGCAAATGATGGCGGGTTTGGGGAAGCCTATAGGTCAATCTGCTGAGTCCTCAGCAGCCTTTGCCTTAGCCCTCCTTGATCCTAGCTTTGGTGGAGAGGGGCTTGGACACTTCAAAATCAAACCATTGTTCTCTAGTCTTGGCAAGTGCCATAGCCTGTCTACCATGGTCTTCCACTGTCTTGGGTTAGAGTTCTCTTGCTTGAGGGTGTACTATTCTATCTTATTTCTCTTCCTCTTGTTTTGTTAATGTTTTTATTGTTTATTTAGGAAATATTTATTTTAATATCACTGTAATTAAGATATTTTATTTTTCTCGTGTCCTTTCCTCACTGGGCTATTTTCCCTGCTTGAGGTCCTGGGCTTATAGCATCCTGCTTTTCCAACTGGGGTTGTAGCTTAGAAAGTAATAATGATAATAATAATAATACTAATAATAATCTAAATAAGATGTCTTTGAAATATTTATTTTAATGTTATTACTCTTCTTAAAATATTTTATTTTTCCTTGTTTCATTTCCTCACTGGGCTATTTTCCCTATTGGAGCCCCTGAGCTCGTAGCATTCTGCTTTTCCAACTAGGGTTGTAGCTTAGCAATTAATAATAATAATAATCTAAATAAGATGTCTTTGAAATATTTATATTAATGTTATTACTCTTCTTAAAATATTTAATATTTCCTTGTTTCATTTCCTCACTGGGCTATTTTCCCTGTTTGGGGCCGCTGGGCTTATAGCGTTCTGTTTTTCCAACTAGGGTTGTAGCTTAGCAAGTAATAATAATAATAATAATAATAATAATAATAATAATAATAATAATAATAATGATAATAATAATAATATGTCTTTGGAGATGGAGTCGGGAAAGCTTAGCAGAGATGGTGATGCTGCCGGGAATGTAATGGAGTCCAGAGATGTGAAGCTGGGAACTTGGGAAGGGAAGAGCCTGCTGTCTGTTCTGGGAGGGCCCCAGAGAGGAATCAGAGGATTGGGGGGGAGGGACGTTCTTTGGTAGGTACTCCAGCTGGGTATAGTAGTGGGGGACCTGTACTCCTGTAAAGACCTGTAGTGGAGTCATGAGGGCACCTTGGTTGGGTCTCGTTCGTCTGTCGGCTCAAGGTCACTTCTGCCGGTGCTTGAAAGTCAGAAAGTAAGAAGGGCCCAAGGGGGCTTTCCAGGGGAAGAACGCAGTGCGTGCGTGCGTACGTCTTACCTTCCTCAAGAACTTCGTGAAGCCGTTGTCTAGAAACGACTTTCGTATTAAATTTGGCTTTCATTATGAAGACGCTTGACCAGATTCTGGAATCTGCCCAGTTTGAGTAGATGCATTTGTGAACACTTACGATCAAGTTTTATATAAATGTACATCCTATAAGTATACAATGTATTATCATCATCTCCTCCTCTTACGTATATTGAAGCAAAGGGCCTCGGTTAGATTTCGCCAGTCTTCCCTATCTTGAGCTTTTAAATCAATATTTCTCCATTCATCATCTCCTACTTCACGTTTCATAGTCCTCAGCCATGTATAGCATATGCAAATATACTGGCCTCGTCTTATGTTCTTTCATAAAAAGCTGCTTCAAGATGTTTATAATTTGAGATTACTCTTCTTTTGTTTCTATAGATTTTGTGAACTTGGAAAATATGGCTGAAAATTTTCCCATTTTATATAATCATGATAGTTTTATTGACTTAACCATACTTAAAGTTATAAGATTTTTTCAATGATTAATGAAGTCAAATAAACGTCCTTGCCTGGCAATCTGCTGGATGGGGTTTGAGACACGCTCAAGCTCGATAGTTTCTTGTGTCTGCAACCTCACCATCCTTGTGAGCTAAGATGCGGGGCCTTTTTGGGGAGCACCCATTGCTTGGCCCTCCCTGGTCCTAGCTTGGGTGGAGAGGTATTTGTACGTTCATCATAATATGTAGACATGGCCAGTCTCTATGGCATTGTCACTGTCCCTTGCCTCTGTCATTCATGAGCGACCTTTAAACCTTTTGTGGATGTGTATTTTCAAACCTCAAGATTCCTGTCATTGGCGGGACACGATGCTGAGACATCAACAGTCATTGCCTGTCCCTCCCTGGTCCTAGCTTTAGTAGAGAGGGACTGTGCGCTTATCATATGTATACATGTTGTTTCTGGGGCATTGTCACTGTATCTTGCCTCTGCCATTCATGAGTGGAATTTAAGCCTTTTGTGGATGTGTATTTTTCCAACTTCAATGGCGAGACACATTTACTACATGGTCTTTTCGTGTCTCGACATTGTTAGACTCGAATAGTTCATTTGCAATTTCTCTAACTTCACGTGAGTCTGAAAAGGCCATCAGTTAATGTCTTTGTAAGCGAGAGAAGTAACTTCCGCCTTTCCTCCCTTTGACAATCAGCGAAATGACACTAGAGTCACTTTTGTATCCACCCAGACGCATTCGTTCTTGTCTGTCAAAGTGCCCGGGCCAAAGACCTGTCTCTTCGCATTTTTTTCCCCTAATTGTCTGACTTGAAGACTAGATTTTCCACGGAGCTCATAGTGAAAGCGAAGTATCCAGCCTCTCCAACTTGAATCAACCTCAATGCTTTTGAATGGAACTCTTTCGAAAGTAGATAGCGTCTTTCAGTCTTTCTGCATCACAGAAAAGGGATTTTCACTTTTCTTTGCAGCCTTTGTTGCTTGTCAGGTAGCATGCATTCGCCTTCTTCTTACCTGCACAGCCCCGAGGCTTCAGCCATGTTACTGCATTGCATAGCTCAGTCTCTCTTCTCCTCCAGTAGATCCACGTGGGTACATAGGCTGTATTCGCGCATCTATATTAAAGGTACGCTTTGGGATAACGTGGCAAAATATATCTATGCATAATTATTTATAGGTATAGTAGAGAGAGAGAGAGAGAGAGAGAGAGAGAGAGAGAGAGAGAGAGAGAGAGAGAGAGAGAGAGAGAGAGAGAGAGAGAGAGTGTTACAGGGATTTTGGATATCTCAGACTTTTTAGTTCATCCACGGAGACTCCATTTGCTCTTTGGTTGAGCAATTTAGTTTAAGCACTTAGAGTTCCTATGATCTTGTCTAACTTTATCTTGAGAGAGAGAGAGAGAGAGAGAGAGAGAGAGAACCATGAGCAAAATGTTACAAGTTACGAAAATATTTCAGTCTTTCTTTTTGCGGCTTGAATCACACACACACACACACACACTCTCTCTCTCTCTCTCTCTCTCTCTCTCTCTCTCTCTCTCTCTCTCTCTCTCTCTCTCTATAAGAAGTTTGCGGGTGTGGGCTGGCATAGAATGACCATAAACAAACGCAAGTGGAGGTACATGTCTGAGGTCTATGTTCTACAAGTGGACTAATAACGGCTGATGATGATATATATGTGTACTTATAATCAGATCAGAATTATGACTTGGTAGGAAGATAATGATAGTTGTATCATGAAGAACTAGAGGGGCACTCAGTAGAGCGCAGACCTCCGCCGCGGCGGCTTATTGCTCGACCTTTTGCTCGATGTTGACCTTTGACCTTAAAATGTATTAATTTGCGTGGATTTTCATAAACTCTCATATGAACCAAGTTTGATGTTTCTGTGATAAAGATGTCCAAACGTATGGCTGAATACGTGAATTGGACATTTTGCTTGACCGTGATCTTGACCTTTGACCTTGACATTCCAAAATTTAATAATTTCCAGGTTTTTACATAAGTTAATCCCTGCAAGTTTCATTACTCAACTATTAAAATTATGGCCAGGAAGCTGTTCACAAACTAACAAACATACAAACACAAACAGGGACGAAAGCATAACCCCCTTCCAACTCCGTTGGCGCAGGTTACTACGACCAGGCGCAGATCCACAAATTGGCCCTCTTGAACTATGATTGTGGTTTCTATAGGTTTATTAAACCTTAACGGCTTGTCTGGTCGAGGATCGCCAGTAGGGCTGGTCGCTACCATGATATCAAACTGGTCATTGCTCATTGGACTTTTTTATTTATTTATCACACACACACACACACACACACACACACACACACACACACACACATATATATATATATATATATGTATATATATATATATATATATATATATATATATATATATATATATTAATTCACCGTTATTTTCAATTGGCTGCTTGATTGATGAAAATTATAATTGTGAAAGTTAATCACTTGTTCATTGGCTTTTTTTTTCCTCCAATTGCTGGATCGCTGAAAATTATAATTGTGAAAATTAATCACTTATTATTGTTCTCTTGCTTGAGGGTTCACCTTGGGCACTATTATGTCTCTTCTTGTTTTTTTTTGAAGTTTTCATAGTTTACATATGAAAGATATATTTTAATGTTATAGTTCTTGTAGTATTTTGTCTTAATTATTCATTACTTCTCTTGTAGTTTATATAATTTCTTGTTTCCTTTTCTCACTGGGCTATTTTTCCATGTTCGAGCCTTTTGGCTAGCATCCTGCTTTTCCAATTAAGGTTGTAGCTTAGCCATTAATAATAATAATAATAATAATAATTAAAGTGTGGCAACAGGAGTGGTAGACTCCATTTCCAAAACGAGTCTCGGTTAGAGCGAACGAGTAGGCAGACCGTAGGAGGCATGGGGAGAAAGAAGCATTGAACTGTTGTCAGTTCAAAGAATTCAAAGAAACAGAAAGGTTACCGAGAAGCAGCAGGTTAGGATCGCGTTTTTGTCCCCATCCCAGCGAGATGGCCACTTCGTATAGTTGCGACAGGAATCAAATTCGTCAAGGTAGTTTGAGGCCGTCTATTTACTCTCTGGGTAATTTTATCAGCTCATTTTACCTATATTATTACCAGCTAAGCGGGAGCCCCAAGTTGGAAAAGCAAGATGCTATAAGCCCAAGGGCTCCAACAGGGAAAATAGTCCCCTTACGTAGTAGCGACAGAAATCAAATTCGTCAAGGTAGTTTGAGGCCGTCCATTTTCTCTCGAGTTAATTTTGTCAGCCCATTTTACCTATAATTAGCATTACCAGCTAAGCTAGAACCCTAGTTGGAAAAGCTGGATGTTATAAGCCCAAGGGCTCCATCAGGGGAAAAGAGCCCAGTGAGGAAAGGAAACAATGAGATAAATAAACCTACAAGAGAAGTAATGAACTATGAAAATCAAATCTTGGGATAACTCTCAGCCCATTTTACCTTTATTATTATTACTAGCTAGAACCCCAGTGGGAAAAGCTGGATGTTATAAGTCCAATGGCTCCAACATGGAAAATAGCCCAGTGAGGAAAGGAAACAATGAGATAAATAAACTACAAGTGAAGTAATGAACTATTGAAATTAAGATTTTTAAGCACAGTTAAAGCATTGAAACAGATCTTTCATATATAAACTTTAACGTGAGATTTATGTCAGCCTGTTCAACATAACATTCGCTGTAAGTTCTACTGATTCATCTGCCTGTTTTGGAAGATCATTCCACAAGTTGGTCACAGCTGGAATAAAACTTCCAGAATATTGTTGCGACAAATTTGAGACTTTTCAGGGCCAACTCATAGTCAGTGGTGACCAAGGTTTGATTCATTTGGCGTGGCTGGCGTTGAGTTTCATGATTGTGATCAAGGTAAATTAACTGTATGATTGGAGTTGTGGTGGCCTACTGGAAACGTCCCTGCCTGGTGATCTGCCGGACTGGGGTTCGAGTCCCGCTCAAGCTCGATAGTTTCATGTAGTGTCTGCAACTTGACCATCCTTGTGATCTAAGGATGAGGTGTTTGGAGGATATCCTATAAATCTACCTGCTGAGATATCAGCAGCCATTGCCTGGCCCTCCCTGATCCTAGCTTGGGCGTCGATCATATATGGTCAGTCTAGGGCATTGACCTGCCAGCTAGGACATTGTCACTGGCCTTTGTCACTCATGAGCAACCTTGATCTTAATGGCTATACAGTATTGTGATATATAATTAACAAACAATACCTGAGTTTATATTTTATTCTATAAAAAGAATTGAGAAATATTGAGCCACAGTGTATAAAAGTGCCATTACAGACTGAATCTTACTGACCAAGAAAATGATTATTATAACTTGGTAAGCTACAGCCCTATAGTCAATTCTTTTTAGTGAGGCAGATATGTACCGTCTCGCAAGAGTGCCCTTTTAGCTCGGAAAGTTTCCTGCTCGCTGATTAGTTGGACAAGATAATTCTAACCAATCAGCGAGCAGGAAACTTTTCCGAGCTAAAAGAGCAACGCTGCGAGTCTGTGCAAATCTGCCTCGGTAAAAAGAATTGACTATAGTTGGAAAAACAGGATGCTATAAGCCTAAGAGCTCTAACGGGGGAAATAATCCAGTGAGGAAAGGAAATAAGGAAATAAACAAACTACAAGAGAAGTAATTAACAATGAATATAACATATTTTAATAATAGTAACAATATTGAAATAAATCTTTCATATATTCATCATCATCTACGCCTATTGACGCAAAGGGCCTCGGTTATATTTTGCCAGTAGTCTGTTTTGAGCTTTTAAATCAATACTTATGCATTCACCATCTCTCACTAAACGCCTCATAGCCTTCAGCCATGTAAGCCTGGACCTTCCAACTCTTCTAGTGCCTTGTGGAGCCCAGTTGAAAGTTCTGTGAAACTAATCTCTCTCGGGGAGTGCGAAGAGCATGCCCAAACCATCTCCATCTACCCCTCATATATATATATATATATATATATATATATATATATATATATATATATATATATATATATATATATATATATATATATATATATATACAGTATATATGTAAACTATATAAACTTTAAAAGAAAACAAAATAAAGAGAAGTAATATAGAACAGTGTGCCTGATTGTACCCTCAAGCAAGAGATTATTATTATTATTATTATTATTATTATTATTATTATTATTATTATTGTTATTATTATTATTACAGATAGACATGAAGTATCTGTCTTCCTTCTTACATCAAATAAGAAACTCTCGATATGAATTTAAACGGAACTATAAAGTCACTGTCCCATGTCGGCAGGTATTTGAAAACAAAACAAAAGACTGTATACAGGCGAATAGAACGGAGTACCGTACCTTGGACTCTTATAATGTGAATGTAAATAGAACTTTCACTTTTAGCTGTATTTGTTTTCGTTTCTCTTCGTTGTATTTGTAGAACTTTTTAATTGTTGTTTTTGTTGAACTTTTTAATTGTATTTGAACTCTTTTAATTGTTCCATGATCACATATCTGTTTTTGACGTTGTTAATAGTTTATATAGGACATATCTGTTTTGACGCTGTTACTGTTTTTAGAATGATTTATTGTTAATTTATTCTCATCATTTATTTATTTCCTTATTTCCTTTCCTCATTGGGCTATTTTTCCCCATTGGAGCCCTTGGGCTTATAGCATCCTGCTTTTCCAACTAGGGTTGTAGCTTGTCTAGTAATAATAATGATAATAATAATAATAATAATAATAATAATAATAATAGTATGTATATGTATTTGCTGTTTCCTGAGATTATTAATCTTAAAGATCTCTCTCTCTCTCTCTCTCTCTCTCTCTCTCTCTCTCTCTCTCTCTCTCTCTCTCTCTCTCTCTCTCTTAAAATTAAATTTATCCCGTGCCCTTTATTTTGTGAATAGTCATTTCTCTTTCTCCTCCGTAAACTTAAAACATCTAATTTACTGTTATTACTGTTCTTAAAATATCTTATTTTGATTGTTCATTACTTCTCTTGTAGTTTATTTCCTTTCCTTACTGGGCTATTTTTCCCTGTAGTGGGCCCTTGGGCTGATAGCATCCTGCTTTTCCAACTAGGGTTGCAGTTTAGCTAGTAGTGATAATTTCACTGGGCTATTTTCCCTGTTGCAACCCTTGGGCTTATAGCATCCTTCTTTTCCAACTAGGGTTGTAGTTTAGCTAGTAATAATGATAATAATTTATTTTCCTCACTGGGCTCTTTTTCCGTGTTGGAGCCCTTGGGCTTATAATATCCTGCTTTTCCAACTAGGGTTGTAGTTTAGCTAGTAATAATGATAATAATTTATTTTCCTCACTGTGCTCTTTTTCCGTATTGGAGCCCTTGGGCTTATAATATCCTGCTTTTCCAACTAGGCTTGTGGCTTAACTAATAATAATAATAATAATAATAATAATAATAATATAGCGAGTCACAATCTCTTCCCAAGTTTCCCGCCAGAAGAATTTTTTGTCCCTACGGAAGGGGGACGAGATGAAAACCGGCTTTCTATGCTCGTCCGCGGACGTTAGGGAATCTGCACCGTGACCTTGACGAGAGGCGGAGGGAAGCGGAGAAGGGCACGGTGGAGGGGGGTGGGGAGGGCGTTGGAGGGGTTACGAAAAGGAGGGATTGGGCAAGAAGAGGAACAAGGGATGAATAAGTAAGTCGTGGGAAACATAGTTGCCAATTTAGCGTTTTGTCGCGCTAAATCTGGCGCGTTTCTTGAAAGTTTAGCGCGTTTTTTCCCTAGTTAGCGCTGCCACGCTACTTGACCCTTTCTAAAGAAATCTAGCGCGAAACATAGCGCTTTTCCATCTGACATATTATATGATAAACTGGCTGTATTTCTCTATCTTTTGACATACTGTATGGCATCAGTTTCAGCTTTATCAGTCGTATTAAAGGAAACTATCTCTCTCTCTCTCTCTCTCTCTCTCTCTCTCTCTCTCCTCTCTCTCTCTCTCTCTCTCTCTCTCTCTCTCTCTCTCTCTCTCCTATGTTGTAGTCATACAGTGCTTTTAAGAAAGATTTTAGCGTTTTTTTTTTTGGCGCGTTTTGGAAGCTCCCGTAGCGCATTTTCAAAATCATAATTGGCAACCCTGCTTGTGTGGCTGGCCGGGTTGAGATGGATAGGTGTGTTGGGACAGGTATACCAGAGTTCTTCCCAGTCACTCCTCCTTTCTTTGTTTTTTTTTTTACCCCCCCCCTCTCTCTCTCTCTCTCTCTCTCTCTCTCTCTCTCTCTCTCTCTGAGTTCTTCACTCAAGTCTGGAACTGTGAAGACGTGTTTCAACTTTCCTTGTTTTATTTTTTAGCCAGCCCCCCCCCCTCTCTCTCTCTCTCTCTCTGTGTTTCACTCAAGTCTGGAACTGTGAAGACGTGTTTCAACTTTCCTTGTTTTATTTTTTAGCCAGCCCCCCCCCCCTCTCTCTCTCTCTCTCTCTGTGTTTCACTCAAGTCTGGAACTGTGAAGACGTGTTTCAACTTTCCTTGTTTTATTTTTTAGCCAGCCCCCCCCCTCTCTCTCTCTCTCTCTGTGTGTTTCACTCAAGTCTGGAACTGTGAAGACGTGTTTCAACTCTTCTTCTACCCTTACCAAGAGTCAAGTGGCCACTGAACAATTACAATTCAGTAGTTAACCCCTTAAGAGAAGAAGAATTGTATGGTAATCTCAATGGTGTTAGGTGTATGAGGACAGAGGAGAGTATGTAAAAGAAAAGGTCAGACTATTCGTTGTAAGTGTAGGCAAAGGGAAAATGAATCGTAACCAGATAGAAAGATCCAATGTAATACTGTCTGGCCAGTGACTGTCTGTGATGAGCAAAATAATTGAGATTGTAGTCTTGGGATCTACTTTTTGCCCTAACTTCTTTCTTGATCTTCCTCGCCAGTTTCTCTCTAAGACATCTCTAAGCCATTAAGACACATCCTGTCTGGTCATGTCTCAAATGGATGGGAAATGTCTCTCCTGTCTCTTATCGATATGGCTATCTGGTTATCGGAGTAATGAGTCCCTTCTGTCTTCCATATTGTTTACTTTCTCTTCTTCTTTGTGTACCTGATTTGGTTTGTATTTGATATCCCTATTATTATTATTATTATTATTATTATTATTATTATTATTATTATTATTATTATTCTTAGCTAAGCTATAACCCTAGTTGGAAAATCAGGATGCTATCAGACCAAGGGCTCCAATACTCAACGATTAAAATTGTGGCCAGGAAGCTGTTTAAAAACAAACACACAAACATGGGATAAAACAACCTCCTTCCAACTTCGTTGGCGGAGGTAATTATTCGTAATTAACATTAATTTTTATTTAGAAATATAGGATGCTCGTCACGATAGCTGATACTCGCTACACATTAAATTAACTACAGTGCTTCAGAGAATAATCGTCGTTTTACAGCTATAGCTTCATACCGAGAGCGAAAACCTTGAAAATATAATGACAAGTTTAGTGTTTTATGGGCATTCTCTCTCTCTCTCTCTCTCTCTCTCTCTCTCTCTCTCTCTCTCTCTCTCTCTCTCTCACCCATGAGTTCTTCATTTAAGGATTGGTAAAGGTTTAAAGGTCGCTCATGAATGGCATACGCAAGAGAGAATAGAGCTAAACAATGCCCTAAAGACTGACCATATAAATGATCAGCATATATTTATCTTCTACAACGAAGTTGGAAGGAGGTTATGTTTTCGCCCCTTTTTGTGTGTGTGTGTTTGTTTGTGAACAGCTTCCTGGCCACAATTTTAATCGTAGAGTAATGAAACTTGCAGGGATTAACTGTTATGTGAAAATCTGGAAATAATAAAATTTAGAAGGTCAAGGTCACGGTCAAGTAAAATGTCCAATTCACGTAATCAGCCATAGGTTTGGACATCGTTGTCACAGAGACTTCAATCTTGGTTCATATTTGAGTGTATGAAAATCCACGCCAATTAATACCTGCCAAGGTCAAACTTCAAGGTCAGGATCAATACAAAGGTCGATCAATAATCTGGGGTGGCGGAGGTTTGCACTCTACTCAATGCCCTTCTGGTTTAATACAATAACTGCTTAAAATTTCTCGACTAAAGGAATGATTTATTGTTAACTTGTTCTCATCATTTATTTATTTCCTTATTTCCCTTCTTCACTGGGCTATTTTCCCTATTGGAGCCCTTGGGCTTATAGCATCTTGCTTTTCCAACTAGGGTTGAAGCTTGGCTAATAATAATAATAATAATAATAATAATAATAATAATAAATAATAATAATAATGTCGAAATATTGCTATTCCAAGCGAAGGTAAAAGGCGAGAGAGCCATCGCAAAATTCCAATGCATCAGCAACTCTCATATAATGATGGGAAATCGACCTTGTGAGGTCGTCCTTAATAAAAAAAGAGAAAATTGCTGCAATTTTCTCTGCAATGCGTAAATAAAAAGGACGTTGCTGTTTTTCGGGAGTTGTGGAATGTTCTGATTTTATGGTATAATGTGGGTTTAAAGTTTTGTTTAGTTGGATGTCTAAGAGTGAAGACTAATGTGGCTAAAAATTGGTGCTTTTTTAACTGTCACAACGCCAAGGTGTGTATTTTTCATTCTTTTCTATCTCTTTAGCGAATTTCATTATTAATTATCACATCCTGCTTATATCTCTCTTTGTGGCTAGATGGTATATCACTGTCACCTCAGTTTCATTGGCCTGGGTTCGATTCCTTGGCTGACCATATTACCTTTGAGTTGATTCCCCCTTGGGTCTCTGATCTCGAGTGAGTGAGAGAATCCAGATATTAGGAGGAGTATAATATATGGCTTATGTAAATGTGAAAGACACGTCTAAATATATATATATATATATATATATATATATATATATATATATATATATATATATATATATATATGATAAATTTTGCACATTTAAACGTGTTTTTCATATTCAAATAAGCCATACATTTTTGATACATTAATGTTTGGATTCTCTTGACGACCTAGGGCCAAGTGGTAAGTCACTGTTTATACAATACAAGCTTGCCGGACCAGGGTTCGACTCCCGGCCGGTCACAAGCTCTTGTCTTTGTGTGATTTCGCCTGGAGCTCTGATCCTGAGGTCGTTAAGAGAATCCAGACAATGTATCAAAAATATATATGGCTTATTTGAATATACAGTATGTATATATATATATATATATATATATATATATATATATATATATATATATATATATATATATATATATATATATATATATATATATATATTTATATAAATATATATTATACGTAAAATCACAAGGGAAACATGGTGCTCAGATGGGAAATAACCACAGGGAAAGTGAAATAGAAAATATATAGAGGTATCACGAAACTAGTAAGTACTTGTGTATGTGTATGTATGTATGCATGTGTGTATTTATGTATGTATGTATTTATGTATGTGTATGCCTTTGAACAATGTGTCAACACGCTGTCTAGTTATAAATTGTCACACCAACGACATTACATAAGGCCAAACCATAGATTACCACATCCAGTTTATTTGCATAGTAACTCTCTCTCTCTCTCTCTCTCTCTCTCTCTCTCTCTCTCTCTCTCTCTCTCTCTCTCTCTCTCTCGTAGGAGTGGCTTACGAAATTATCCATTATCTCAGCCCCCGTGGAATGTCTTGGAGATTTACATTTCGATGTCAAAGAGTTCGTGCGTGTGTTGGCGTTACTTTTTTTTTTCTTTTTTCTTTTTTTTTCTTGCTATGAAATTCTTGGTATGTTATTCTCATATCTTGGGGAGAACGAACCTTTAGCGTTTAATGTGTGTTGCTGTGATTTCTCGTCCTGTAACTTTATTTTTATGTATGTTTATTATTTAATTTTAAGGCTCTGTGTGCGTTTTATGCTCGTGTTTGTGTTCTTTATAGATTCGTCTATGTTCTTCTGTGTGTATTTACTCGTTCTTCTTATGTTCTGTTTGTATTCCTTATATGTTCCTATATGTTCTGTGCCTATTCTTTATATGTTCCTTTATGTTCGTCTGTGTATTCTTTATACATTCATCTATGTTCTGTGTGTATTCTTTATACGTTCCTTTATGTTCGTCTGTGTATTCTTTATACGTTCCTCTATGTTCTGTGTGTATTCTTTATATGTTCCTATATGTTCTGTGTGTATTCTTTACACGTTCTTCTTATTCATCTGTGTGTATTCTTTATACGTTTCTCTATGTTATGTGTGTATTCTTTATACGTTCCTCTATGTTCTCTGTGTAATCTTTATACGTTCCTCTATGTTCTGTGTGTATTCTATATACATTCCTTTATGTTCGTATGTGTTTATTTATACGTTCCTCTGTTTGTCTGTGTATGTTCTTTATTCTTTCCTCTTGTGTTCTGTGTGTATTCTTTATACGTTCCTCAATGTTCATTTGTGTGCATTCTTCATACATTCCCCTTTGTTCGTCTGTATGTATTCTTTATACATTCCTCTATGTTAATTCCTGTTTATTCCTTATACGTTCACTGTGGATTCTTTATATTTTCCTTTTATGTTCATGTGTGTATATTCTTTATACGTTCCTCCATGTTCATTTCTGTGTTCTTTATACGTCCTTCTCTGTTCATTTATGTGTATTCTTTATACTTTCCTCTATGTTCATCTCTGTATTCTTTATACGTTCCATATGTACTCTTTATACTTTCCTCTGATGTTCATCTCTGTATTCTTTATACGTTCCATGTGTATTCTTTATACTTTCATCTATATTCATGTGAGCATTCTTCATACGAAAGAATAGACGATTGTTCATCTGAACGATTTATTTCATTCACAAATATTACCCTTTTATACGTATCGTGTTTTGCTATTCCCGTTTTTGTTTATGTTACGTGAAAGTGAATTCTTCACACGACTTTGACTTTCGCTTTTTAGTTTTGTCATGCTCAGCGAAATGTGTTGAAAAGTGCGCATATTAAGCCACGGTTTCTCTTGATAGAAAAAAACACCTTATCATCTATCTTATCGGGAACAGAAAGGAATGTTCAGACTTTCGTTAAGTATACCAGCTTAACACTGCCTCGAGATATTTGTCTTGCATGTGTTAAGTTGTAAATGTTGAAGGTGCGTCTTAATGTTGTTATTATGTTGTTTAACGTTGTTACTGTTTTTAGAATGGTTTATTGTTAATTTATTCTCATCATTTATTTATTTCCTTATTTCCTTTCCTCACTGGGCTATTTTTCCCTATTGGTGCCCTCGGGCTTATAACATCTTGCTTTTCCAACTAGGGTTGTAGCTTGGCTAGTAATGATAATAATAATAATAAGTGGCTGACATAAGTCTTTTTATAGTTTATATATGAAATATGTTTTAATGTTAACGTTTTTGAAATATTTCATTTTAATTGTTCATTACTTCTTATATCGTTTATCTATCTCTATTTCCTTTCCTCACTGGGTTGTTGTTCCCTGTTGAAGCCCTTGGGCTTATAGCATCTTGCTTTTCCAACTAGAGTTGTAGCATAGCTAGTAATAATAATAATCATAATCATCATTATAATAATAATAACAATAATAGTAAATGTTTTTATGTTGAACAGGCTGACATAAGTCTTTTTATAGTTTATATATGAAATATATGTTTTAACGTTGTTAGTGTTTTTAAAATATTTAATTTTAATTGTTCATTACTTATATCGTTTATTTATTTCCATATTTCCTTTTCTCACTGGGCTATTTTTCCCTGTTGGATCCCTTGGGCTTATAGCATCTTGCTTTTCCAACTAGGGTTCTAGCTTAGCTCGTAATAATAATAATTAAGTTATTCTTATGTTATAATTTACATAAATATTTAAACAAAGTGTCAATGATATTATTATGGTTAAAATTTTATACGTTTAATGAATATATTAGAATCCATATTAGAACTTTATCTATTTATATTTTATTATTTTGACCAAACTTTTGTAATTTCCCTTACCAGTATTAAGGGTTTAAGGGTCGCTCATGAATGGCAGAGGCAAGGGACATTGACATTGCCCTAGAAACTGACCATATATACATATAAGCACCCAAGCCCTCTCCCTACCCAAGCCTAATACCAGGGAGGGCCAGGCACTGGCTGCTGATGACTCAGCAGGTGGACTACTAGGCTCCAACAAACCCCACATCTTTAGCTCACAAGGATAGTGAGGTTGAAGACACTACAAAAGATTATCAAGCTTGAGCGGGTCTCGAACCCTAGTCCAGTAGATCGCTTGGCAGGGATTTTTCAAGTACGTTACCACAATCTAAGATAAGACAGATTGATTGATATACACTCAAGTGTATAAATCCCTTTCTTAATGGGGATACCTTAACCTTGTGAAAGGGTTTGTGTATAGTCATGATCAGTAAAGCTGTGCTATTCAAGGCCACCCAAACTATGTTGGTCTGCTGTGAGTTATCAGACTGAAGTCTCCCACCATCACCAATCCGCACTGGCCAGCGTGGGGAGGAAAATTGGCCAAACCTAGATATGAGTAAACACACATGTTTGATGCCTTTGTCTAGCATTGAACTAAAAATGGCTGCATTTGTTGTTGTTGTTGTTGTATAAATAATGTGTGAATAAAGACACGTTTGAAGCCTTTGTCCTGCAGTGGACTAGAAATAACTGTATATATATATATATATATATATATATATATATATATATATATATATATATATATATATATATATATATATATATATATATATATATATATTGTTACTTTAAATCCGCCTTGTTATTTCTTCACAAGGACATTCTCAGAAACGTAGTAGCCTCAGGTAGACGATTAAGATGCACAGGAAATAGTTTTCCTCTCTCTCTCTCTCTCTCTCTCTCTCTCTCTCTCTCTCTCTCTCTCTCTCTCTCTCTCTAATGTTCAATTATGACGTCATCTGTTCTTAGGAATGGGGAGGGGTATAACCTGTTCTTGCTAATGAGGGTCCGTGTTGGTGGCCATCGGAGCTGGCTAAACTTTTCGTGCAACTAGAGGGGCACCCGGTAGAACGCAGACCTCCACCTAGGTAGCTTATTTCGCGACCTTTTGCTCGACCTTGACCTTGACTTTTGACCTTAACATGTATTAATTGGCGTGGATTTTCAGACACTCAAATATGAACCAGTTTGAAGTCTTTGTGATGACGATGTCCAAATTTATGGCTGATTACGTGAATTAGACATAATGCTTGACCCTTTTGCGCGACCTTGACCTTGACTTTTCACCTTAACTTGTATTAATTGACTTGCATTTTCATATACAAATATGAACTAAGTTTGAAGTCTTTGTTATAGAGATGTCCAAACTTATGGATGATCACGTGAATTGGACATTTTGCTTGACCCTTTTGCTCGACCTTGACCTTGACTTTTGACCTTAACATGTATTAATTGGCGTGGATTTTCATACAGACAAATACGAACCAAGTTTGAAGTCTCTGATGGCAACCATGTTCAAACTTATGGCTGATTACGTGAATTAGACATTTTGCTTGACCTTTGACCTTAACCTTCCAAAATTCAATCTTTTTCCAACTTTTTTACATAACAGCTAATCCCTTCAAGTTTCATTACGATTAAAATTGTGGCCGGGAAGCTGTTCACACACAAACAAGGGTTAAGACGTAACCACCTTCCAAAATTTGATAATTTTCAGCTTTTTACATTACTGCTAATGCCTGCAAGTTTCATTACGATTAAAATTGTGGCCTGGAAGCTGTTCACACACAAACAGGGGAGTAAAACATAACCACCTTCCAACTTCCTTGGCGAAGGTAACAACTGCGTAAGATTTCCCCACTCGATTTTGCAGTTACAAAGTTAGATTTATGTTATAACGGAAAAATATAAAATTGCTTATGTTTGAGTATTCGTCTCACATGTTCAATGGAGCACATTACTCAGGTAACAGCATTCCACAATAACACAGTTACAGGTCATATGATAAAAACACAATATCATCTTGACATTCCCGCTACTCTCCATCTGTCAAACATCCAATGCAGTAGTTATTCGAACTTGAGCATGTGGTTTTTACCTTAGATTACTTTAGAACTTTTCAAATTTCCTTAAATTTGAAGCCAGGCGACCCGAAGTTACCTTAGAATTACCCTGAAACCATGGAAATTACCTTAAATGTTTAAACCCTTGATTGAGGGTACACTTGGGCACACTAGTCTATCTTATTTCTCTTCCTCTTGTTTTGTTAAAGTTTTTATAGTTTATATCTATATTTTAATGTCGGTACTGTACTTGAAATATTTGATTTTTCCTTGTTTCTCTTCCTCACTGGGCTATTTTTTCTTGTTGGAGCCCCTTGGCTTATAACATCTTTCTTTTCCAACTAGGGTTGTAGTTTAGCAAATAATAAAAATGATGATAATAATAATAATAATAATGTCACCACTAGACCCGAAGTTACCTTAGAATTACCTTGAAAGAAAGCAAATTACCCCAAATTAAGGTAATTACCTTAAAAGTTTAAACCCTGACTGTCACCACGAACTGATTTTTGGAAATTCATGGATCTGAAGAGTCAGCTGGCCATGGACGTGAGTGACTTCGATGTCACGCTTAAAAAAAATGGATATTCATGCTGCTGTCACATATACCTCGAAGTGTAATATACCTTGGGGGATGATTTGTGTGATTTACCGCCAGCAAATTTTTTTTTTTTTTTTTTCTCGGTTTTCTAAACCCACACGAGGGACGGCTAGAAGAACAGACTTTCGAGTCTTGGCGTGTTGATTATTATTATTATTATTATTATTATTATTATTATTATTATTACTAGCTAAGCTACAACCCTAGTTGGAAAAGCAAGATGCTATAAGCCCAAGGGCTCCAATAGGGAAAAATACCCCAGTGAGGAAAGGTAATAAGGAAATAAATAAATGATATAAGAAGTAATGAACAATTTAGATGAACTATTATTATTATTATTATTATTATTATTATTATTATTATTATTATTATTATTAGCTAAGCTACAACCCTAGTTGGAAAAGCAAAATGCTATAAGCCCAAGGTCTCTAATAGGAAAAAATAGCCCAGTGATTAAAGGAAATAAGGAAATAAATAAACGATATAAGAACTAATTAACAATTAAAATAAAATATTTTAAAAACACTAACAACATTAAAACAGATATTTCATATATAAACCATAAAGACTTATGTCAGCCTGTTCAATATAGAAGCATTTATTGTAAGTTTGAACTTTTTGAAGTTCGACTGATTTAACTTATTCTCTCAGATTCACTATACCCCCTAAAGAGTAAAAACGTACCATTGGGGTTACTGTACATATACCCCATGATATGAACTCTTTGAGTATTATTATTATTATTATTAAATGCTAAGCTACAACCCTAGTTGGAAAAGCAGGATGCTATAAGCCCAGGTGCCCTAACTGGAGAAAATAGCCCAGCGAGGAAAGGAAAGAATGAAAAAATAAAATATTTCAGGAACAGTAACAACATTAAAATAAAAATTCTATATAAACTATAAAAACTTTTATCAAAACAAGAGAAAGAGAAATAAGATAGAATAGTGTGAGGAGCTCAAATCTGTCTTAGACTACAAACGAACTGACGTTTTACTTATTATTCCTTAGCCTTTAGCGAAAACTTCATACCCTCTGCCGTCAAACAAAGATAGAAGTGCCCTAGGAAGTGCCCATCCCATTGGAAAGTGCCCGGACTCGTTCCAAGGGTATTGGGGAAACGTATTGGCTGAAGGATCCTTTCTCTCTTGTTGTTGTGGGCCTGTCTTTGTTTGGTTCCTCCTTCGTCCTTTCGAGGTATTTCCGGAGGTCAATGGACACAAGATGAATGTTCGCCAAAAGGTTACAGAGTTTATATTTTTTTTTTCACATGTGCTGATTCTCTTAGACTTCATTGTTTTACATTGGCTGATTCTCTTGGTCTTTATCTTTTTACATGTGTCGATTCTCTTGGTCTTAATTCTTTTTTTACATGTGTTAATTCTCATAGTCTTTATTGTTTTACATTGGCTGATTCTCTTGGTCTTTATCTTTTTACATGTGTTGATTCTCTTGGTCTTTATCTTTTTACATGTGTTGATTCTCTTAGTCTTTATTGTTTTACATTGGCTGATTCTCTTGGTCTTTATCTTTTTACATGTGTTGATTCTCTTGGTCTTTATCTTTTTACATGTGTTGATTCTCTTGGTCTTAATTCTTTTTTTTACATTTGTTGATTCTCTTAGTCTTTATTGTTTTACATTGGCTGATTCTCTTGGTCTTTATCTTTTTACATGTGTTGATTCTCTTGGTCTTAATTCTTTTTTTACATTTGTTGATTCTCTTAGTCTTTATTGTTTTACATTGGCTGATTCTCTTGGTCTTTATCGTTTTACATGTGTTGATTCTCTTGGTCTTAATTCTTTTTTTACATTTGTTGATTCTCTTAGTCTTTATTGTTTTACATTGGCTGATTCTCTTGGTCTTTATCGTTTTACATGTGTCGATTCTCTTGGTCTTAATTCTTTTTTACATTTGTTGATTCTCTTAGTCTTTATTGTTTTACATTGGCGGATTCTCTTGGTCTTAATTCTTTTTTATATGTGTTGATTCCCTTGTCTTCATTTTTTACATTGGCGGATTCTCTTGGTCTTAATTCTTAATTTACTTTGGGTGATTCTCTTGGGCTTAATTTTTTACATAGCCTGATTCTCTTGGCCTTTTTTATATTTTGCTAATTCTCTTGGTCTTGTTTTTGTTTTTGTTTTTTACATTGTCTTAATTTTCCTTCATTGGCCGATTCTCTTGGTCTTAAATTTTCTGAACTTTATATTTTTGTATTTGCTTCGTGTTTATATGTGCATATGGAGTAAATAACCTTTCATGAGTTTAATTTTATGCAAGGTTATTTTGAACTATTTTAAAAATTTATTCTATTTGCGTAATAATTACACTGTTAGAGTTTGATGTTATTTGAAGGGAATCAAGATTTTATTCAATGTTAAGCAAACCGAAAATATTACGAATTCCAAAGAAGACGAACTTTCTGCGACTTCTTTCTAAAGATAATGATGATTGATAGGTCTGTTGGACGGGAGTTCGAGTCCCGCTCAAGCTCACTAGTTTCTTGTAGTGTCTGCAGCCTCATCATCCTTGTGAGCTAAGGAATCAGCCATTGCCTGATCCTCTTTAGTCCTAGCTTGGGTGGAGAGTTGGCTTGGGAGCTGATCATTTGTAATATGGTCAGTCTCCAGGGCATTGTCCTGCTTAATAAGGCAATGTCACTGCCCTTTGCCTCTTACATTCATGAGTGGCCTTTAAACCTATAAAGGCACAGAGCCTAGTATTACTTACAGATATAATTCCTTTAATTAATCATTAAGCCACCCGTTGAGGTACTACCGCTAGAGAGTTATTGGGTCTTTTGGCTGGCCAGACAGTACTACATTGGATCCTTCTCTCTGGTTACGGTTCATTTCCCTTTGCCTACACATACACCGAATAGTCTGGCCTATTCTTTACATATTCTCTGTCCTCATACACCTGGCAGAACTGAGATTACGAAACATTTCTTCTCTCAAGGGGTTAACTACTGCAGTGCAATTGTTCAGTAGCCGGTTTCCTCTTGGTAAGGGTAGAATAGACTCTTTAGCTATGGTAGCAGCTCTTCTAGGAGAAGGACACTCTAAAATCAAACTATCGTTCTCTAGTTTTGGGTAGTGCCATGGCCTCTGTACCATGGCCTTGAACTGTTTTGGGTTAGAGTTCTCTTGCTTGAGGTTACACTCGCTCACATTAATCTAACTTTTTTCTCTTCTTATATTGTTAGTTTTTATAGTTTATATGTGTATATTAATTTTAATGTGGTTACTGTTCTTAAAATATTTTATTCTAATAATTACTTCTCTTATTTCCTTGTTTCCTTTCTCCACTGGGCTAGCTTCCCTGTAGGAGCCCCTGGGCTTGTAGCATCCTGCTCTTCCAACTAGGGTAGTAGCTTAGCAAGTGGTACTACTACTAATGATAAGTCTTTCGAAGAATAATCGTGACTGATCGCACTTGTCTTTCGCTTGGGAAAGTTCCTAAGATTTTAGTCACGTCATTTAATTCCCGCCCGCTACCTGGACCATTATCTCCCGCTTGAATATTTCGGGAGTGATCATGTGTCGGTAGAATTTTAGAAAACAGACGTTTATTCTGCGGTTTTGATCTTCTGGTACGAAGCAGAATATTTGATGATAGGGATTATAAACAATCTACAATCTCTCTCTCTCTCTCTCTCTCCTCTCTCTCTCTCTCTCTCTCTCTCTCTCTCTCTCTCTCTCTCTCTTTTGAACGATGGAATTTTCAACATTTTGTCGAAGAAATACTCAAATAAAAAAAAATCTCTCTCTCTCTCTCTCTCTCTCTCTCTCTCTCTCTCTCTCTCTCTCTCTCTCTCTCTCTCTCTCTCTCTCTCCCCCTCTCTCTCTCTCTCTCTCTCTCTCTCTCTCTCTCTCTTGAAAAATGGAATTTTCATCATTCACAGAGAGAGAGAGAGAGGAGAGAGAGAGAGAGAGAGAGAGAGAGAGAGAGAGAGAGAGAGAGAGAGAGGCACTCAGTAGAGCGCAGACCTCCGGCACTGCAGCTTATTTCTCGCCCTTGACCTTAACCTTTGACCTAGGACTTTCAAAATTGAATTACTTCCACGTCTTAACATAACAGTTCATCCTTGAAAGTTTCACTACTATACTTGTGGCCAGGAAGTGTTTCACACAAACAAACGAACAAACAGGGGCGAAAACATAACCTCCTCCTAACTTCGTTGCCAGAGGTGATAGGAAATTTCTCTTACAGGGTAGAAGAGACTCTTTAGCTATGGTAAGCAGCTCTTCTAGAAGGACACTCCAAAATCAAACCATTGTTCTCTAGTCTTGGGTAGTGCCATAGCCTCTGTACCATGATCTTCCACTGTATTGGGTTAGAGTTCTCTTGCTTAAAGGTACACTCGGGCACACTATTCTATCTAATTTATCTTCCTCTTGTTTTGTTAAAGTTTTTATAGTTTATATGGGAAATATTTATTTTAATGTTTTTCCTTGTTTCCTTTCCTCACCGGTCTATTTTCCCTGTTGGGGCCCCTGGGCTTATAGCATCCAGCTTTTCCAACTAGGGTTGTACCTTAGCATTTAATAATAATAATAATAAGAAGAAGAAGAAGAAGAAGAAGAAGAAGAAGAAGAAGAAGAAGAAGAAGAAGAAGAAGAGGAGGAGCATTTAGCCCAAACATAATTTTGGCACCCGTTCATCATATTTCCAGGTCAGGCTGGTGACATACTTGCTAGCAATCAATTGCAACTTATCAGCCATGAAGTCCAGAGTTGATATATTACAATGATTTCATTTTTTTATATACTTGACTGCAACCGTTATGAATTATCCAGTTATTTGGCACCTGTTCGGTGATTTGCTATATTTGCTTGTCATTTTTTCTTTTGTTTTCTTTTCCTTGTTTCTGCATTCAATAAGTGTTGTTATTATTATTATTATTATTATTAGTAGTAGTAGTAGTAGTAGGTAAGCTACAACCCTAGTTGGAAAAGCAGGTGACTATAAGCCCTATAAGGGCTCCAACAGGGAAAAATATCAGTGAGGAAAGGAAATAAGGAAATAAACTACAAGAGAAGTAATAAACAATCAAGATAAAATATTATAAGGTCAGTAACAACAATAATATATATATATATATATATATATATATATATATATATATATATATATATATATATATATATATATATATATATATATATATATACTGTATATATATATATATATAAAATATATATATATATGTATATGTATATATATATATATATATATATATATATATATATATATATATATATATATATATATATATATATATAGCCAGACATTTGCTCTTTATTATATTGGAGAGATAAGCCATATATTTTCTCTTTAGTAGTGGAAAGTGCCAAGGCTTATAAAAGAAAGTTACTAAAGTACTTTTTTCGTATTTTATATATAAATTTTTTTTTAAAGAAATAGGCAACATTTATTGTATTAACACAAAAAAGATTTATAGGTTTTTATAACAGATAGTTTTCTACACTGGATTTATCCATGATTCCACAGTTGAGCATGAATGTTGAAAAAAAAAGTTTAATGTGTACACATATTAAAGCCTTTCCCAAAGTGGTTCTAGCCCCGGTGGCCATTTCACTACCAAGGTCAATGGATTCAGGATTCAAGTCAGGGTCCAATGACACCAAAAGACACTGCGATGTTTCTTGTTTCCAATCGGGAAGAGATAACTTGTTTGAAGGTCGTCTTCTTTGGGATTAGGGTGGGCTATAGGAAACGTTCCTGCCTGGTGGTCCCCTGACTGGGGTTCGAATCACGCTCAAGCTCTATAGTGTCTAGTAGTGTCTGCTACCTCACTATCCTTGTGAGAAAAATATGCAGGCATTTGGGAGCCTGTAGGTCTATCTACTCATTACCTGCTATTTCCTGGCACACTCTGGGCCTAGCTTGGGAGGACAGGTGGCTTGGGCTGCTCCAACGGGGAATAATAGTCCAGTGAAGGTGGCTTGGGTTCCAACAGGGAAAAACAGCACAGTGGGGAAAGGAAATAAGGAAAAAAATGAACGATGGGAGAAATAATGAACGATTAAAATAAAATGTTTTAAAAACAGTAGCAACATCAAAACATGTATTTCATATGTAAATTACGAAATGACTTACGTCATCCTGTTCAACATAAAAACATTACCAGGAATTGTTAAGTTCATCTGTACATAATGACATAGAAGCCTGTGGCACATGTTTTAATAGTCTGGTGACTTGGCTGGCATATTGCGAGCTTTATATGTTAGTGCATCTTTTATGTATATTGTTTTGACATTTTGAATTGCAACAAACTCGCAGATTTCAACAGAAATTTCCCACAGGGCTCAAAGCAACAGTGTGCTGTGGGCTGCCTTAAGCAGAAGTTACCAATATTTTTTTAGTCTGGTTTTTTCAAAGCAGACCCACTCCAATTAAACCTTATTGTTTTGGAATTTCGAATTGCAACAAACTAGCAGATTTTAATAGCAGTTTCCTGCAGGGTCTCAAAGCAACAGTGTGCTGTGGGCTGCCTTAAGCAGAAGTTACCAATATTTTCTTCCATTTTCCCTTTCTGTTTTTCAAAACAGACCCACTCCAACTAAATTCTAATAATTTAATAATTTTAGTAATAGTAATTTTAACCATTTTAATAATTTTAACATTAACAATAAATTTAACAATTATAATAACCTGTTGGTCAACTATCGAAAATTTTAACAATTATAATGATTTTAACATTAGCAATAATTCTAACAATTATGATAGGCTACTCTAGGGCATTGTCCGCTTGATAGGGCAATGTCACTGTTCCTTGCCTCTGCCATTCATGAGGGACCTTTAAACCTTTAAACGCTAGTAACTTAAAACGTAGGAAATATTTATTTTAAAATACATTATTTATGTAGCATATGTATATGTATATGTATATATATATATATATACATATATATATATATATATATATATATATATATATATATATATATATATATAATTTATATAATCTGTTAATTAACCATCATAGTATTAAGAGCCAGTAGTCCGTTCCAATCTCCAGTGTGGATAGTATAGAAGGATTTTGGGATGGTCAGTTCGTGTGGCTGAATGGATAGACGGGTTATTACTTGGGTGGGAACTCTTAGGGGGTCACGATGGGTCAAGGAGATCCAGTTTTTATGAGGGGGAAGGAGAGAGGAGGGAGGGAGGTAAGTTCCTCACGGATCCTCTTCATTTTTCTTGCCCGGCCTCCTCCTGATTTCGCTCTTCGATACTTCCGCGAGAATCTGAGTGTTGATATTATTATTATTATTATTATTATTATTATTATTATTATTATTATTATTATTGTTATTATCTAAACTACAACCCTAGTTGGAAAAGCAAGATGTTATAAGCCCAAGGGCTCCAACGGGGAAAAGTAGCTCAGTGAGGAAAGGAAATAAGGAAATAGATAAACGATATAAGAAGTAATGAACAATTGAAATGAAATAATTAATGATACATGATTATTATTATTATTATTATTATTATTATTATTATTATTATTATTATTATTATTATTAGCTAAACTACAACCCTAGTTGGAAAAGCAAAATGCTATAAGCCCAAAGGCTCCAACAGGGAAAATTAGCCCAGTGTGGAAAGGAAATAGATAAACGATATAAGAAGTAATGAACAATTGAAATGGAATATTTGATAAAACATGATTATTATTATTATTATTATTATTATTATTATTATTATTAGCTAAACTACAACCCTAGTTGGAAAAGCAAAATGCTATAAGCCCAAAGGCTCCAACTGGGAAAAATAGCGCAGTGAGAATGCGAAGGAAATAAATAAACGATATAAGAAGTAATGAACAATTAAAATAAAATATTTCAAAAAACATTAACAACATTAAAACATATTTCATATATAAACTATAAAAAGACTCGTTCAACATGAACACAATTTATCAGTAACGTTTTTAACATTTTCTTTCTGTTTCTGTTCTTAAAATAATTTATTTTGATTGCTCATTACTTCTCTTGCAGTTTATTTATTTCCTTGTTTAATTTTCCTCACTGGGCTACTTTCCCTTGTTGGAGAGCTTGGGCTTATAGCCTCCTGGTGTTCCATCTAGGGTTGTAGCTTAGCTGGTAATAATAATAATAGTAATAATAATGATAATACTACTACTACTACTACTACTACTACTACTACTACTACTACTACTACTACTAATAATAATAATAATAATAATAATAATAATAATAATAATAATAATAATGGGAGTTTACGCTTACACGATAGTGGCATAATTATTGTTAATGTTAAACCAATACCATGGCTTCCGTTGCACTTATAAATGCTAAGCAAGCGATACTATGAAAATATTATTGGAAAATAAATCGAGGCTGATGGCATGTTTGCCGGAATAGCGTCATCGATAAAAACACCTTCAAAAACACGCTACTCTTAGAGTTGTTTATCTCTCTCTCTCTCTCTCTCTCTCTCTCTCTCTCTCTCTCTCTCTCTCTCTCTCTCTCTCTCTCTCTCTCTCTCTCTCGCTTCTTGTGCCGGAGGCATGTTCTCATCGTCGGCTCGAACCAAATGGCCTTGGAGCTGCAACAAGAAAAATTGAAGACATTTTATTTACTCTTTCGTATGTGGATAGATTTGTTTTTTTAGTCCTGTATGATTATAGTGGGTAATTATACTTTAATTAGCGTGCTGTTAATTCTAATAGCCATAAGGCTCATCACTACACAGTATTCTAGATGTTTTATTCCAGTTGTGACCAAAGTTGTGGAATGATCTTCCTAATCGGGTGGATAGATCGTTGGAACTTCAAAAGTTCAAACTCGCAGCGAATGTTTTTTTTTTTTTTGTGTTGGACAGGCTGACATAAGTCTCTTTTTATAGCTTACATATGAAAAGTCATTTTTGATATTGTTGCTGTTCTTAAGTTATGTTATTTTAATTGTTCATTGCTTCCCATATATTTTATTTGTTTCCTTATTTCCTTTCCTCACTGGGCTATTTTTTCCTGTTAGAGCCCCTGGTTTTGTATCATCCTGTTTTTCAAACTATGGTTGTAGCTTAGAGAATAATAATAAAAATAAGTAATAATAATAATAATGATAATGATAATCCCGCGTTTTAGTCTTAAAGAGTGGATATTTTAACACATGGTTGAACCAGTTTAACTTGGTTATTTGAGCATTACAATAATTTACTTGTAGAGTTGATGTGGTTTTTCCCGATTCATGTCCTCGTCATACGCTGATCACGGTCCCAATAAACATTAACCGATTACTACACTTCTACTGGGAATTGATACAATATATATATATATATATATATATATATATATATATATATATATATATATATATATATTAATTCATTTATTCATTTATTCATTTATTACTGTTTATTTATTTATATTGATATGTTTCCACATATAAGTCTCTGGTAATGTACCTAGTACGAAAATTGTACTATGTATTAACAATTTTCAACGGTATAGCGTCACCACCTTTAAAAGCAGGGTGTACCCATGAAATAGAGTGCTTAAAATCTACGGGTTACAAACCCCACGTTTAGGCTCCTTTTAGCATACCTTTGAGTTTAATTATTATTTGTCTCAACCTTAATAACATTGGACAAACTTATGAATCTTGGATTCTGGTATCTAATGGCGAGTAAATTTTGTGTGTGAGTGCACACACACACACACACACATATATTTATATATGTATATATATATATATATATATATATATATATATATATATATATATATATATATATACTGTATGTATATATATATATATATATATATATATATATATATATATATATATATATATGTATATATATATATATATATATATACTGTATATATGTATATATATACATACATACATATATTACTGAACGCAACCCGTCAAAAGTTACAGCTAAATATTTAGATAGATACACACACACACTCAACCCTTCCCACCCAAACTCTCCAGGGTATGGCTACTTCCTCTCTCCCTTACCCAAGGGACGGGGAGAGACCGATTAATTATATGCCTGGCGATGCCGCTAAGCGTGACTGGATATATATATATATATATATATATATATATATATATATATATATATATATATATATATATATATGTATGTATGTATATATATACAGTATATATATATATATATATATATATATATATATATATATATATATATATATATATATATATATATATATATGCTAGACACTCCTCTTCTATAAAAACAAAACCAAGTTCGCACATGGTTGTCACACAGACTTTACACCTAGCTCTTCTAGGAGAAGAACACTCCAAAATCAAACCATTGTTCTCTAGTTTTGGGTAGTGCTATAGCCTCTGTATCATGGTCTCCAACTGTCTTGGGGTATAGTTCTCTTGCTTGAGGGTACACTCGGGCACATTATTCTATCTAACTTCTCTACCTCGTGTTTTTTTAAAGTTTTTATAGTTTATATATGAAATATTTATTTTAATGTTACTGTTCTTAAAATATTTCATAATTGGTGATTACTTTTCTTGTAGTTTCCTTATTTTTTTCTCACTGGGCTATTTTCCATGTTGTAGCTCTTGGGCTAATAGCATTCTGCTTTTCCAATTAGGGTTGTAGCTTAGCAAATACTAATAATAATGTTAATAATAATAATAATAATGATAATAATAATAATAATAATAATAATAATAATAATAATAATAATAATAATAATAATACGGTCTGAACTGATTCTGGAAAATGCAAGCCGGTTTCGAGAATTAAGCTGCCGTGGTGGAGGTCTGTACTCTGAGTGCTTTTCTAGTTATCACTAGATCTAGTGCGTTCGTGCCACCTGCTGAAAATAATCTAGTCACTTTTGATTTTGCTTAATATTCCATTCACGACACGAATATTTTCTGAGTTATTCATTTATGTGTGTGCTTTCATCCTTCATTGCATAAAACCTTTCCAGCGACGACTACCACAGAATGTTTTATGCTTAGTGTTGTAGAAATACCCTTTTTTTTTTTTTTTTTTTCATAATAAATGACGTCAGCACCTCGAAAACTTTTAGTTTTGTGTCCCTGTTTTTCATAACAAATGACGCCACCGCCATGAAAACTTTTAGTCTTGTTTCTCGGTTTTTTTTTTTTCATAACAAATGACGTCATTGCTATGAAAACTTTTAGTCATGTATCTCTGACATTTCCTCTAATGGACTAAGCCCTTGCTGGAGGATGATGAAAACTGGCCGAACCCCAGACATGATTAAAGACATGTCTGAGGCCTATGTCCTGCAGCGGACTTAAAAAGGCTGCTTCTGTTGATTTTGTTGCTGCTGTTGTAGTTGTT
>NC_090729.1:119301683-119304183 GCF_036898095.1 Palaemon carinicauda
TATATATATATATATATATATATATATATATATATATATATATATATATATATATATAAAACTGTTCGAGCGAGAACTTTGTTTCCAATCTCAAACGAGGCTTGATAATTGCCCAGGTGGGTAATGGTTCTCGAAATGAGAAGTAAGCATGCATGGTTGAACATCTCATTATAATATGATTTAGTTAAAATGTGAGGGTAACTGTTGCATGAGTCCTCTAAGAAAGAAAAAAGTGCCTTCACTGTCAAAAATACTCCGTAATTTTAATCGGAAATTTTATATTAAAAATATACTGTTTTCAGCCGTATTTCAGTACAGGCGATCGTAATATTACCTTACTTTGTTATTGTCTTTTTATAGGTGGGTGACCGTATTATCATTCCTTTACGTCAATACCTCCGTTTTTAAAACGGTAAATGCCTGGCAACATTTATTCCAGGATTTTTTTTTCCGTTTTATACGGCAAATTTACAAGTCTTTGTAATTCCAACTTGAATCATAAAAGCAATGATGATTCTCTCTCTCTCTCTCTCTCTCTCTCTCTCTCTCTCTCTCTCTCTCTCTCTCTCTCTCTCTCTCTCTCCAATTATCGAAAACAGATATTTTCGTGATCTTCCCCCCCCCCTTTCTTCCCGCCAGTTTAATTAATTTCAAGAGGTATGAATTATGTGAGCAAATCCGCTATGTAGCGATTGATTACCTACTCTATGGGATATTTTCCTGAGCCTATCAAAGAAGGACGCCTTGCTCCCTACAAAACCTATTATTAATACTTGCTAAGCTACAACCCTAGTTGGAAAAGCAGGATGCTATAAGCCCAGGGGCTCCAACAGGGAAAAATAGCCCAGAAAGTAGAGGAAACAAGGGAAAATAAAATATTTGAAGCAGAGTAACAACATTAAGATAAAAATCTCATATATAAACTATAAACTTCAACAAAACAAGATGAAGAGAAATAAGATAGAATAGTGGTGGCCTAGTGTACCCTCAAGCAAGAGAACTCTAACCCAAGACAGTGGAAGACCATGGTAGAGAGGCTATGGCACTACCCAAGACTAGAGAACAATGGTTTGATTTTGGAGTGTCCTTCTACCAGAAGAGCTGCTTACCAAAGCTAAAGAGTCTCTTCTACCCTTACCAATAGGAAAGTAACCACTGAACAATTACAGTGCATTAGTTAACCCCTTGGATGAAGAAGAATTGTTTAGTAATGTCATTGTTGTCAGGTGTATGAGGACAGAGGAGAATATGTAAAGAATATGCCAGACTATTCAGTGTATGTGTAGGCAACGGGAAAATGAATCTTAACCAGAGAGAAGGATCCAATATAGTGCTGTCTGGCCAGTCAAAAGACGCCATAACTCTCAAGTGGTAGTATCTCAACGGGTGGTTGGTGCCCTGGCCAACCTACTACTTATTAAAAGATATGTTTCTCGTATACATTCATAGGTATTTATAGTATCATTATCATCATCAGCATTTCCTACGCCTATTGACGCAAAGGGCCTCAGTTAGATTTCGTCAGTCGTTTCTATCTTGAGCTTTTAAATCAATACTTCTTTATTCATCATCTCCCACTCAACGTTTCATAGTCCTCAGCCATGTAGGCCTGGGTCTTCAAACTTTTCTGGTGCCTTGCGAAGCCCAGTTGAAAGTTTGGTGAACTAATCTCTCGTGGGGAGTGCGTATTCCACATCAATTATCAAATCAATTTTATCGAAGCACTTAGAAACCAAGAAAGTCTTCAGTTTTCTTCTTGGAAGCCTCAATTATCTTTCGGGGGGTCTTTTGGGAGCTTGTTGCATTGTCTTGGGGCCGCTTATCTGGATAAAAGTGCTTATATCAGAATGAGTCATGAAGAGAATACCTACTCTATCTTCCTCAGTATACAGTGATTTTGCTGGAAGTTTTGATTTTTTTTAGCTGATAGGAAAGCGGGTGAAAAGAGTGAGGACAGTTAGCTTACTAACCATGGTAGTGAATAGTTTAGAAAGCTAATTATTAGTAAGAGTAATGTGAAGTGTCGGTTTAAGCAGTTTTATTTATATAAAGGCAGATTTTTCGTATGGTCTTTAAAGTCAATTTTAATACATTTATTTCTTTTTTTTTTTTCACTTTTTTTTATTCCTAGTATTCTTGGCTACATGCATAGTATTTTTTTATATGGGAATAATCCTTGTGGGATTTTTTTTTTGTCAAGTATCTATTTCGAAATAGTAGTTCTTTCTTGACGATTTTTTTCCTTTTTTTATATAATGTGAAGGATGTTTTTTTTATATATATAATGTGAAGGAAAAAATATGACTGCCCAAAGGAAAAGTTCATGCTCCGTCCTAACCATCCGTGAAAGACTATTAATAAGACCGAGATAGATTGTAGTAAGGCTTGTACTTCTCCTATTGATTGATGCTGTTTCTTGATCGAGGAATTAGTGATTTTTAGTCCTCGTTCAAAATATATAAACCGTGCTTTGAGGAGGAGGAGGAATGATATAGTATAT
>NC_090729.1:119309183-119426473 GCF_036898095.1 Palaemon carinicauda
AGAAACATTAGTTTGAAGTTACTGCTCAAGAAACATTAGTTTTAATTTTCTGCTCAAGAAACATTAGTTTTAAGTTTCTGCTCAAGAAACATTAGCTTGAAGTTACTGCTCAAGAATCATTAGCTTGAAGTTACTGTTCAAGAAACCTTAGTTTGAAGTTACTGCTCAAGAAACCTTAGTCTGAAGTTACTGCTCAAGAAACATTAGCTTGAAGTTACTGCTCAAGAAACATTAGTTTGAAGTTACTGCTCAAGAAACATTAGTTTGAAGTTACTGCTCAAGAAACATTAGCTTGAAGTTACTGCTCAAGAAACATTATTGAAGTTACTGCTCAAGAAATATTGGTTTGAAGGTACTGCTTAAGAAACATTAGTTTGAAGTTATTGCTCAAGAAACATTAGTTTGAAGTTACTGCTCAAGAATCATTAGCTTGAAGTTACTGTTCAAGAAACCTTAGTTTGAAGTTACTGCTCAAGAAACCTTAGTCTGAAGTTACTGCTCAAGAAACATTAGCTTGAAGTTACTGCTCAAGAAACATTAGTTTGAAGTTACTGCTCAAGAAACATTAGTTTGAAGTTACTGCTCAAGAAACATTAGCTTGAAGTTACTGCTCAAGAAACATTATTGAAGTTACTGCTCAAGAAATATTGGTTTGAAGGTACTGCTTAAGAAACATTAGTTTGAAGTTACTGCTCAAGAAACATTAGCTTGAAGTTACTGCTCAAGAAACATTATTGAAGTTACTGCTCAAGAAATATTGGTTTGAAGGTACTGCTTAAGAAACATTAGTTTGAAGTTACTGCTCAAGAAACATTAGCTTGAAGTTACTGCTCAAGAAACATTATTGAAGTTACTGCTCAAGAAATATTGGTTTGAAGGTACTGCTTAAGAAACATTAGTTTGAAGTTACTGCTCAAGAAACATTAGCTTGAAGTTACTGCTCAAGAAACATTATTGAAGTTACTGCTCAAGAAATATTGGTTTGAAGGTACTGCTTAAGAAACATTAGTTTGAAGTTATTGCTCAAGAAACATTAGCTTGAAGTTACTGCTCAAGAAACATTAGCTTGAAGTTACTGCTCAAGAAATATTGGTTTGAAGGTACTGCTTAAGAAACATTAGTTTGAAGTTATTGCTCAAGAAACATTAGCTTGAAGTTACTGCTCAAGAAACATTAGCTTGAAGTTACTGCTCAAGAAATATTGGTTTGAAGGTACTGCTTAAGAAACATTAGTTTGAAGTTATTGCTCAAGAAACATTAGCTTGAAGTTACTGCTCAAGAAACATTAGCTTGAAGTTACTGCTCAAGAAACATTATTGAAGTTACTGCTCAAGAAATATTGGTTTGAAGGTACTGCTTAAGAAACATTAGTTTGAAGTTATTGCTCAAGAGACATTAGCTTGAAGTTACTGCTCAAGAAACATTATTGAAGTTACTGCTCAAGAAATATTGGTTTGAAGGTACTGCTTAAGAAACATTAGTTTGAAGTTACTGCTCAAGAAACATTAGCTTGAAGTTACTGCTCAAGAAACATTATTGAAGTTACTGCTCAAGAAATATTGGTTTGAAGGTACTGCTTAAGAAACATTAGTTTGAAGTTATTGCTCAAGAAACATTAGCTTGAAGTTATTGCTCAATAAACATTAGCTTGAAGTTACTGCTCAAGGAAGCTACGCAGTACAAGTGTAAGGTAGATGTAAACACTATAACTTGAGTAGGTGTGACTGAAGATATATATATATATATATATATATATATATATATATATATATATATATATATATATATATATATATATATATATATATATATATATAGAGAGAGAGAGAGAGAGAGAGAGAGAGAGAGAGAGAGAGAGAGAGAGAGAGAGAATGTGTATTATGTATCTTCAGACTCCTATTCTAAACATCGCTGAACTCTATACATAAATGAACCGCTTATACTGCATATATATATATATATATATATATATATATATATATATATATATATATATATATATATATATATATATAATGCTGAAATATATACATAAACTTGATACAGCCGAAAAATATTGATTCATCATCAACCCCATTTCTTGAAAAGCGAAATAGATCACTCATATAAACTGTAAAAAGAGACATGTCAGCCTCCTCAACGGAAAGTCCTTTACTTCTGAAGTTCCACTGATTCAAGTATCCAATTAGAAAGATCATTCCACAATCTGGTCACAGCTGGAATAAAACTTCTATATTTTGTTTTATCAAGAATTATGTAATTCTCATTACTCTCCTCTTCGTAAAGGGTAGAAGAGTCTTATTTAGTTATGGCAAGCGGCTCTTCTAGGAGTGGGACACCCCAAAACCAAACCATTGTTCTCTAGTCTTGGGTAGCGCCATAGCCTCTGTACCATGGTCTTCCACTGTCTTGGGTTAGAGTTGTCTTGCTTGAGGAGTTAAGGATATACTCAGGCACACTATTCTATTCTTCCATATTTCCTTTTCTCATTGGGCTATTTTACCCGTAGAGCCCCTGGGCTTATAGTATCCTTCTTTTCTAAGTAGGGTTATAGCTTAGATGATAATAATAATAATAATAATAATAATATTTTGGAAGGAGGTTATGTTTTTGCCCCGGTTTGTGTGTGTGTTTGTTTGTTTGTGAACACTTTCCACTCCACAATTTTAATAGTAGAGTAATGAAACTTGCAGGGATTAACTGGCGTGTAAAAAGCACAAATGATCAAGTTTTGGAAGGTCAAAGGTCAAGGTCACGGTCAAACAAGATATCCAATTCACGTAATCAGCCATAAGTTTGGACATCGTTGTCACAGAGACTTCAAACTTGCTTCATATTTGAGTGTATGAAAATCCACAACAATTAATACATGTTAAGGTCAAAGGTTAAGATCGAGCAAAAGGTGTAGAAATAAGCTGCCATGGCGGAGGTCTGCGCTCTACTGAGTGCCCTTCTAGTTGAAAAGTGTTTTTAGTCAATCAGTGAACAGACAGCTTATAGCTAATGACATATTTTTTTTTAATGACATATAGTTTCTTTGTATTATCTTACTAATAAATTTATTCTAACAAATTAATATTTTAGTATAAGATTCTCTCAGCTTGAAGTCCATAGGTATTTTTAATTTTATTATACTTGATCAGTCCAGTTTAGATAAAAGATTTTATTAACAATTGCTGTTCTTACAAATATTTTTGATTATTTATTTTTTTTTCTTAACTTTCTAACGGTTTACTTTATTTTAACTTGTTGGAAGTTGTTCTATAAAAAGAATCTTTCGGTTTTGTGATATTGACAATTTAAGAATATTCTAATGCTATGTAGTCTCTCTCTCTCTCTCTCTCTCTCTCTCTCTCTCTCTCTCTCTCTCTCTCTCTCTCTCTCTCTCTCTCTCTCTCTCTCAAGGTTTCAGTGAATAAGTTGTGTTTTTCTCTTACAGGCATAATGATTAGACCCTAATAGAACATTATACTTTATTTCTTGTCACGATTTTACATTCAAAATAGACACCACAACTTCAGGGTCAGTAAATGAAACACCACGATTTGATGTATATAATTATATATAATTGCATTTGATTTATATATATATATATATATATATATATATATATATATATATATATATATATATATATATATATATATATATATATATATATATATATATTTGCCCTCAATGAGATTTTGCTCTTGTTTTATGGTGGCGACTAGTAACTCTTATTTGACAGTCCAGTCACTAGTAACTAATCGGACAGTCCAGTCACTAGTAACGCTTATTTGACAGTCTAGTCACTAGTAACTCTTAACTGACAGTTCAGTCACTTGTAACTCTTAACTGACAGTTCAGTCACTTGTAACTCTTATTTGACAGTCCAGTCACTAGTAACTCTTATCTTACAGTCTAGTCACTAATAACTTATGACAGTCCTTTCACTAGTAACTTGTCTGACAGTCCAGTCACCAGTAACTCTTATCTGACAATCCAGTCACTAGTGACCCTTATCTGGCAGTCCACTTTATCTCCCACAGAACAGTAGTTTCGAGCTAGTGCATGTCCTTTAGTATACTATTTCAGAGTACTACACTTGTTATTAAAATCAGAGCACCACATTCATTGCAAGGAATGGTAATATGTTCACAGCTAAATGTTGCAAATAGGCATGGCACTTATCGTATGTGATATTTTTTCATGCATGTGCAGACGTATTGATACCAGAGCACTGCAATTTTTTTTCACTTTCTAATGTCCCTCAGCCTATTCCAGCACTTGACGCTGAGTAACAGCACTAGGATCGCTGAATGAAAAATATCACAAGTGTATCTATTGGTATTAATGTACAATGTGGCAATGATGTATCGCATGTACTGTAAATGCATGAATGTGCTTGTATGAACAGCCTGCGAGCGCGCCCGAAGAGGTGGTCCTCCCTCCAGCCGAGACCCCAGCCTATCCTGATCCGGAGGAAGAGACCACTCATGAGGATTCCTTGCCTCCACCGCCACTGGAAGACGCAAGCGACAGTTCCTCTCTGGATGAGAAGGTTGAACCAGCTGCCCTTCCTCCTCCTCCACCTCCAGAGACAGAGGAGCTCATAAGTGATGGAAATGGTGATAATGTCTCCGTTAGCGAGGAGGTCGCCTCTCACGAGAGCGCTCCATCCAGCACGGCCTCCAAATCCGATCTGGATACCAAACCCGAGGCATTGCCTGCCGAGAACATAGTAAAGACAGAGGTTGCTTCGGCCTCGAACTCGAGGAGATCATCTTCGGCTTCTTCTTCCTCTACTCCTTCAGATACTGCCATTAATGAGAATACATCACAGGTTTGTTTCGGCCATGCCTGCACCCTATACGCCTACCCTATACACCTACCTTATACACATACCCTTATTGCCTTTGCATGTACTCCTTGCTGCTGTTTATCTGTATACCACGCTTGGGATTACACTATATCACATTTCCACTGACGACTTGAAGAACTGATACTTTAATGCCTCTTGTTTAAATGGTACGAAGGAAATTTCACTGATAATTGGTGTCCCTAGTTTTCCAGAAGGTCTGGAAACGAGTTTGAATGATTTGCATGATTCCAGAAAGTCTGGAAACTATTTGGAATGATTTGCATGATAAGTTTACCATTCAGATCAATAGGATGAAAAGAGACTTGAAGGTACCACCAAATTGCATGACTGCTTCTCAAATTTGCATACGTGGGACGAATTGTTGGGTTAATGACATTTGAAAATACCATATTAACCAAGGTACCCTTGAACACATGACAGTTAAGAACCATTTTTATCCTTAACATTTAAAGTTACTAATTAAATGGCTGGAAGCTTCTCGGGTTGAGTTAAAGATGCTATATGTTAAAAATAAAAAATGACTAAAAAATCGTAAATGTGTTTATTTGTAGTGGCAAAGCAAATATATTTTTTTTTTTAGATTTTCAACTGCTTTTCCCAGTATGCTTTTATTTTGCTTTCACGCTGTTTACTGTGTTTATATTTGCTTTATGCTTTGAAGCCTTTTATTATTTATGAAAAGATTTTTGATGATATTTTCAGCCTTGTTAACAATTGCTTCATTTTATTTTAATGTGTTTATACAGCGTTACTTAAAACATTAAACGTTGTGTAAGGGAATATTCTTTTTAGGTAAATATACTAAAGAATTTCGAAATGAAGTTAATCTTGGGTAAATATATCTACAGATTCATAGGAAAATATATCTGCATATTCTTTGGTAAACATATCTACAGATTTTTGGGTAAATATATCTACAGATTCTTTTGTAAATATATCTACAGACTCTTAGGTAAATAGATCTACAGTTTTTTGGGTAAATATATCTACAGATTCTTTGGTAAACATATCTACAGATTTATGGGTAAATATATCTACAGATTCTTTTGTAAATATATCTACAGACTCTAAGGTATATAGATCTACAGTTTTTTTGGGTAAATATATCTACAGACTCTTGGGTAAATATATCTTCAGATTCTTTGGTAAATATATCTACAGATTCTTTGGTAGATATATCTACAGATTCTTTTGTAAATATATCTGCAGATTCTTTGGTAAATATACCTACAGATTCTTTTGTAAATATATCTACAGACTCTTAGGTAAATAGATCTACAGTTTTTTGGGTAAATATATCTACAGACTCTTAGGTAAATATATCTACAGATTCTTTGGTAGATATATCTACAGATTCTTTTGTAAATATATCTGCAGATTCTTTGGTAAATATACCTACAGATTTTGGGTAAATATATCTGTAGATTCTTAGGTAAATATATCTACAGATTGTTGGATAAATATACCTACAGATTTATGGGTAAATATATCTACAGATTCATTGGAAAATATATCTGCATATTCTTTGGTAAACATATCTACAGATTTTTGGGTAAATATATCTACAGATTCTTTGGTAAACATATCTACAGATTTTTGGTTAAATATATCTCTAGATTTTTGGGTAAATATATCTTCAATTTTGCTTGCAGGAACGCAGATTTTTTTTCTTTTACAGGAACGAACACCCGTTGTTAATAAAATTCCAAATTGATTAAATATTAATTTCACTATCACTGAGTGGTACAGTGTGTGTGTCATTTTGTATATTATATTGGTAAGAAATGTGGAGTCAGCAAAATTGCAATAATGAACTTGGAGAATCTTTTTCTGCCTCAAATATATATATATATATATATATATATATATATATATATATATATATATATATATATATATATATATATATGTATATATATATATATATATATATATATATATATATATATATATATATATATATATATATATATATATCAAATGGCGGGTTTTGTTAAGACTAAAACACCCATTAAATATACTTCTATATAGAAAAGAAAACACTGTTTTTAATGCGTTTCATGAACAGAAAACACTTACTATTACTTTTAGTTTCAAAGTTTTTGAAGTAGAATATTTGTCATGTTCTTCATATTAATATAGAATATTTTATCATATATCTGTGGTATGTGTGTGTGGGTATATATATATATATATATATATATATATATATATATATATATATATATATATATATATATATATATATATATGTATATATATATATATATATATAATTTATATATATATATATATATATATATATATATATATATATATATATATATATATATATATATATATATATATCTATATTTATATTTAATGAATGTCTTAATCATCTGGTCCTGCAACCGATGTGTCATAATATTCTTCCACATTTACGTAAATCAGTCTTAATTGCTTTAATTTGTATACATATATCATTAACATCCACCTTTAGAAAGTTCTCTCAAACTCAATATAGTATCCACCATGAAATTTGGAATTTTTAAAAAAGGAACTTTTTGAATGTTGTGGCCTTTATTTGTCATCATAGAGAAAGGTCATTGTTTTCATGTCAAAAGTCCCAGCATGCAATATGCTGTTCTGTGTATGATTGACAGCAGAGGTACTGTAAGGTACTTTCTGCTTTGAAATGGTCATTTTTTTAGTTTCCTTACAGGAGCAGGTAATAATCATTAATAGTTATCTATTCCTCCACTTATCCTCGTTACCACATTTTTCAGAGTCCCATGAGCACATCTCCCACACCTCCACCGTCTCTAGACAATACCATCAGTAAGGCAACACTACCTCCAGCTTCTTCCATCCCAGCTCCTCCCAGCCAAACAAGCAGTACCATTCCCACTCCAGCCAGCAAGACTTCACCCCCACCAGTTGCCAAAAATAACTATAACACAGGGTGAGTTCATATTGGTTACTTGTGGTCCTATGTGACTCTGGATAGGTAAGTTACAATTGGTTACTTGCAAGTACACTCTGGCACACTATTCTATCTTATTTCTCTTGCTCTTGTTTTATTAAGGTGTTTATAGTTTATAGATGTAATATTTATTTTAATGTTGTTACTGTTCTTAAAATATTTTATTTTTCCTTCTTTCCTTTCCTTACTGTGCTATTTTCCCTGTTGGAGCATCTTGGCTTATAGCATCCTGCCTTTCCAACTAGGGTTGTACATTAGTAAATTATAATAATAGTAATAATAATAATAAACGGATTTTGAGCGAAGCGAAAAATCTATTTTTGGGTGAGATAGCCATGGCGTCCTGATGGAAGGTTCCTTTTTGGTAGCTTCCTTGGGTAAATAACTACTAAGATATTCCCAGAGAATTTAACCACAGGTTATCACAGAATTCTAACTTCTGGAGCGAGTATCCTAAAGGTTTCCCTTTTAAGACATCGTATATCAACAGGGGACGCATGTATTAACGCGCCACATAGCTATCTACACCCCGAACAGAGTTAATGCTTCGGTGTGTAAGGGCTGAGAATAGCTGGGAGCCGTTCCATAGCTAATCTCATCCGTGGCTACTTTTGGTACTCGAGACGTAAACAAACGGGCGCCATTGCTTAAATGATGTCACGACCGTCTTCATCCTGAAGCCAGTTGCTTGCCGATCACCATGATACAGCAGAGCAGGGTGGGACCTAAAAACTGGACGAAGTAGCAGGGAGGGTCCATCAGGACGCCATGGCTATCTCACCCAAAAATAGATTTTTCGCTTCGCTCAAAATCCGTTTTTTGGGCTCAAGCCATGGCGTCCTGATGGAAGAATACCAGAGAATCAATGTATCGTGGTAGATTTTCCCCTATTAGTAAGTGCCAAGGGCTTTGACAAAATAGCATAGTAATCTTAGTAAAGAACCGTAGGGAAGAATCTTCCTGCCCCCCTTGGCAGTGAAGTTCCCACGGGCCATGCCGACGTCAAAGTGGTATTGAAGGGCTATTCACTCTGATAGAAGAACTTGAAGAACTTGGAGACGAAGCTGAATGTTTGGCATTCGTATAGGAACATTCTGAAAAGCAGACCAGTGGTGGTTGGACACTGTGTGCTGAGAAGGTTGGTTTCATCTCCAGGGTATGAAGAGAAAGTATTCGTATTGGAACATTACATAGTCAGAGTGAATATAAATTAAGGGTTAGTATCTTAATTTCTCCATGAACCATAAGGAAAGGGGGATAATAAAACTATGACAGGCATGTATTTCATAGTAAGTAGGAGCTGATTGAGACGCACAGGTAATAAAATAGAAATTTTATTTCACAAATGCAGAAATTAAATGAATTGTAGCAATAAGTAAAGTTCAGTTACAGTAATTATAATGTACATAGTAATAAAGACTTGCTCTTGAATCTGAAAAGGAATTTCAAATTTATTAGTAGGCACTCGTTCTCGAGAAACGTTAGTCTTTGATTAAAACACATCATGCTCAGGGCATGCGGCACTTGTGTGACAACTATGACATTTCACCTGGGATAAGAACAGTTATAAAAGCACTAAGTGTTTTCGACATCACTATGTATCGCTCGAGGGTCAACATAGGCACCCGAAGAGTTAGTCCCAAGTAACTCACTGTTCTATGCAGAGTTAGGTGCAGGTTTCATAACACTACCTGCGGCTACCACAAAATGTTTGACTTCGTGCACTTGTTTCCCATAATGTTTAAAGAAAACGCGCGAGGACTTCCAGCCTGTGAAGCTTTTAAGGCTTTCAAAGTCCATACTCTGAAAGAAATTCAGAGATGATGCAACTTTCCTAGGATCATGACCGGCGGGTGTACTGTCAGGATCCGCTCTGCGAATGAAGTAGGTGATTTTCGCTCTTAATTGTTTCAGTGACAGGTCGCTGCCCGATGTTTCTCCTTTGAAGAGTTGGCCTCCACCAAAGTTCGAAGTTCTGCGAAGATAGACCTTGAGGCTCTCTACTGGGCATAAAGAGACATCTTCCTTCTGGGGGCATATTCTCCAGGGGCCCCATCTTTTGGTGGGTAATTCATTTTTGGCGAGAAACGTCGGATCAGGGGAGAGGGTAATGTCTCCTGTATCAGTGAACAGGATGTGACCCTCTTCTCTTGATAATGCCACTATTTCGCTGACTCGGGCTCCCGAAGCAAGAGCAAAGAGAAATATAACTTTCTGAGTCAGATCCTTGAGAGGGCATGAATCATTATCCAAGTTGGAGGCAAAATGGAGCACCTTGTCTAATGACCAGGAGATCGGTTTCGGTGGGGGTGCTGGGCGTAGACGAGCACATGCTTTCGGTAGTTTATTGAAGATGTCGCTCGACAGATCAATTTGGAAGGCATACAGAACTGGTCTGGTCAAGGCCAATTTGCAGGTTGAAATCGTATTGGCTGCTAATCCTTGTCCATGAAGGTGAATGAAGAAGGACATGCAGAAATCAATTGTGATTTCTTTAGGATTTTTTTGTCTTGACAAAAGAGACCCATTTTCTCCAGGATGATTCGTATTGCCGTCTTGTGGATTCGGTCTTGTATTCCTCGAGGAAGTCTAGACTTTTCTTCGAGACCCCAAACCTCTTCTTTGCGGCTAGGGAGAGAAAATCATGAGATGAAGGTTCTTGATTTTCGATGATGAAGCGAAGACAGTCGACTTCTGTACTTGTTGGGAGAGAACTGGGCCCGGGAGAGGGATCAGCTTGGGCTGCAGCTCCAGGACCAGGGGGTACCAGTTACTCCGGGGCCACTTGGGAGCCACTAGGGCCGCTGTCCCTTTGAAGGTTCTCAGTTTGGAGAGGACTTTCAGCAGAAGGTTGGTGGGAGGGAACAGGTAGATCTTGGACCATCTGTTCCAGTCCAGTGACATGGCATCCACTGCTTCTGCCTTGGGGTCCTCGTATGGGGCCACATACCGAGGAAGTTGATTGTTGTCGCTCGTTGCGAAGAGATCTATCTGAAGTTCTGGGACTTGGTGAGAGATGAAGGAGAATGATCTTGCGTCTAGAGACCATTCCGACTCTATCGGGTTTGTTCGAGATAGAGCATCCGCTGTCACGTTGCGGAATCCTTGTAGGTGAACTGCAGACAGGTGCCACTTCTTCTTCTCTGCCAGACGGAAGATTGGGAGAAGTACCTGATTTATCTGGGGCGATCTTGAGCCTTGGCGATTGAGACATCGAACTACCACCGAGTTGTCTAGGGTTAGACGAATGTGGATCGAGGGAGGCGGGGATAGTTTCTTCAGAGTTAGAAGGACCGCCATGGCCTCCAAGATGTTGATGTGGAACGTCTTGAACAGGGGAGACCAGGTGCCTTGAGCCTGTTTTTGGTGGGAGTGACCTCCCCAACCCTCCAGCGAAGCGTCCGTGTGGATGTTGAGTGATGGAGGTGGGTGTTGAAGAGGAATGGACCTTTTCAGGGCCTTTGCTTCCGACCACGGCTTGAGGAGAAGTCGAAGTCTGTTTGGGAGCCGTCTCTTGAGGTCTCTTCGAGCGATGGATGCAGAACGTCTCCAGACTCCCGCGGCATCCTTTAGCTGTGCACGAAGCACTGGGTTTGTTACTGAGGCGAACTGTAGAGAGCCTAGAACTCGTTCCTGCTGGCGTCTTGATATCCGTTTGGATTTCAGTAGTCGCTTGACAGACCCTGCTATTTCCTTCCTTTTCTTCTGGGGGATGGAAAGGCGGTGTGACTGAAGGTTCCATTGGATTCCTAACCACTGGAACTTCTGAGCTGGAGAGAGGCGAGATTTCTTCTCGTTTATCTTGAATCCCAGGTGTTCTAGGTACTGGGTGACTTTGTTGCAGGATTTTACACAATCCTCGGGCGATGGAGCCCAAACTAGCCAGTCGTCGAGGTAGGCCATCACCCGGACGTTTCGGAGGCGGAGCTGTTGTACTATGGCGTCCGCCAGCTTTGTGAAGATCCGAGGGGCCACATTGAGGCCGAAGGGCATGGCCCTGAAGGCGTAGCTTTTCCTTTGGAGTCGAAATCCTAGGTAGGAGGAAGCGTGATGGTTCATTGGAACGTGCCAGTAGGCATCCGCCAGGTCTATGGAGACCGTGTAGGAACCTCGAGGCAGAAGGGTCCTTATTTGTTGAAGAGTCAGCATCTTGAACTTGTCGTTCGCTATGAACTTGTTGAGGGGGGATAAGTCCAGAATGACTCTGAGTTTGTCGGAGTCTTTCTTGGGGACACAAAACAGTCTTCCTTGGAACCTGGTGGACTTTACCTTCCTTATCACCTTCTTGTTCAAGAGATCTAGGACATATTCTTCCAGAAGGGGGGTTGATTGTTGGAAGAACTGCTGGAATGTTGGGGGTGGTTGAGTCCAACTCCAGCCTAGACCCTTCTTGACGATGCTGTGTGCCCAGGGATCGAAGGTCCAACGATCCTGGAATTGGCGGAGTCTTCCTCCCACCGGAAGCACTTCATTGCTTCTGGTGTCCCGAGGGCTTGCTGCCTCGGCCGCTAGCTCCCTTTCCTCCTCTGCCTCTGGAGGGACGGCGAGACGCGTCTCTGCCTGCACCTCTGTTTGAGCCACTACCTTTGGGACGAAAGGTAGTCGTCTGTTGCTCGAAAGCAGGGGTGAAGACCGGTGACTGTGACAACACCGGTTGGGTGGCCAGTTGAAAGGTCTGTTGTGGCTGAGCTGCCACTTGGGAGGTAGCGGGTCCCGGAAACTACGTCTTGGTTGACGTTGCTGGGGTTTCTGTTTTGAGGCTTTCCTCTTAGGTTGAAGTCCGTCGTCCTGAGAGGGTTTTCTCTTCTTTGACATGCCCCGTTTGTGGAGAAGGTTCCTATTCTCCGTGGCGGCTTTGTCAGTGATCTCCTTCACAAGGTCAGAAGGAAAGAGGTGTTTGCCCCAGATGTTGGAGGAAATCAGCCTCCGGGGTTCGTGTTTCACAGTGGCACCTGCGAACACGAATTCACGACAGGCTCTCCGAGCCTTCATGAAGTGGTACAAGTCCTTCATCAGGGTTGCCATATGGGATTTGGCAAGTACCATGTAGTGGTCTGGTACTCTGGTGTCACAGGCCATAATTTCAAGTTGGACTTGGTGGGACATGGATGCTGCGAGCCTCTCCTTCGTATCTTGTTCCCGACGAAGGAGGTGATCGTTGAGCTTCGGGAGGTCTTCATTAAACTGACGTCCGGCGACGTCAGGATCTAGCTTTCCCACGACGAAAGTATGCTGGATGTCCTTCCAGTGTCGAGCGTCAGGGGGAGTAACTATGGAGAAGGGTCTGCACTCCTCCAGTGCAGGGCAGGCTTTCCCCTCTTCGACAGCTTTAAGGCACGCAGCGAAGGCCTTTTCCATGAATGGAAGTACTGCATCTTCAGGTGCGACGTAGGTAGGGTGCTTCTTGCTCAGGGCCGGAAGCTTAGAGCAGGTAAAACCCCTACTCTTGAACGTGTTGGCTAGCATAGCCTGGGCCTTCGCGAGATCGAACACTATCTCTTCTTTCGGTTCGGTCTCTTCTTTAGAGGCAGGTTCAGAGCGAAGTCGGACGTAACAGTCCGGGTAGGCCTCAAAATTTGGGAAGAATTCCACATCTTCCAGGGGGACCGAGCCGATCTTGTCGCTGACAAAGATTCTGCCGGTCGCTATCACCATATGCTCAGCATACCTCCATGGGTTGGCATGAGAGCAAGCGGGGAGATCCTTAACCGAGATCTTCTTCGGTTCTTTGGATCCTATCATGGACCTGATGAACTCCTGATTCTCCTTTAACTTGTCGTCCATGACGGCTTTAATCAACTGGAGCATTTCCTGAGTGGATGATGAGGGTTCCGGGGTCGTGGAGGTAGACGGGAGAGACACTTCCGTCGGTGTAGGAGTAGGGGCGGAGATGGAAGGAGGAGCGACCTCTTGCTCCGACTCGGCGTCTTCCACCTGGTCTTCATCATCTTCAGCTCCTTGAGCCATGAGGGTCTTCTCCGTACCCTCCGAGACATCCGACATGTGTTCGTCATCATCGGAATCTAGGCGGCAATCGTGCATGGACTGGGCCATGACTACATCAGGTTCCACCGTAATTTGGACAGTGGGGATCAAATCCTTGGGCACCACAGAATCAGGGGAGGCCTTTGGGAACAGAAGTGACCTCAATTCTTCAGTGGCCAGGTACGGTCCGGTGGCATTCTTCTGGAAGCCACGCACCCATTTGCGTAGCTTCTCTCGAGCAATGTCCCTGATCTCCGCTGAGGGAGAGTTATGGAAGCCATCAGCTATGTGAGCCTGGCAGACCGTACAGTTCAGCGGGTCCCAGAATTTCAAATCCCCTTTCTTGTTAGCACAAGGGGCGTGAGTCCTGCAAGCCGTATGCCCGTAGAAGTGCGGGCGTTTCACAGCGCAGAAGTCGAAGTCACACTTCATCTGCTCCTCATGTGGAAGAAAGAGAAAATGAGTATGGGGGGAGTCATAAGAATGGCTCTTAAGCTAAGTTAACATTAATCATTAATTTTAACTTAATGAAGGGTGTGATGCATAGAGATTGAAGTAGTAAAGAGAACATACTCCATGCATCCCGCCCGGCTGGCTACCGCAAGCTTTATCCTTGGATAGTCCGAGATGGCCGAAGGCACAGGATAGTATTCCTTAAAAGTCCATAGGGCAATGGAATTCCATGGAAAATGCCAAGGATAAGTTTGGGACCGAGGCCACTCAGTCCCAAATTAGGGGATAACAGGTCCTTTAGGGTAACTGCTTCCGGCAACCAGCCGCGCTAAGATACACGCAGCATGCTGGAATTTTGAAGAATGCAAAGAGACAGCATGATTACTAATAGAACAGTACCAAGGCACTGATCTAATAGCGTAAACAGGCCATCTGTTTGCAGTGTAGGGCTATCAGTATTCATATGATAGCTAGTAGAAGGGGGTGCAAGTAGTCTTGACGCCTCCGGGGGGTTCCGGCACGCCGGAGGCCGCTCCAGCAGAGTTTCTGGCATTAGAACAGACAATATATAAGTCAAGAGTAATACCAGGGTGGCGGCCGCCGGCACAACGGCGGCACGCCGGCAGAGGAGCGGCGGCTCCGGCAGTCGGAGGATGCCGGATTGGTGACTGGGACAAGGATGGTTATAGCGGAACCAGGTTGCCGGCAGTGGATGCCGGCACTCTGGTGGCCGACCGGCAGGCGGACGGCGAAGCTATGAGGAAGGAGGAGAGCCATCGGCAGGAAGACGGCGGCGGTCGGCAGTCCCCCGGCACGCGGGGGCTGGCGGCCATGAGGGTAAGGGGAGAGTCACCAAGGTAGGAGGCAGGTATCGCCGACAGTGGAGGCGGCAAGGGACTGGCACCCGGATAGTGAGAGTGACAGGGGGAGGGATGTAAGAAGTCCAGTCATGGACTCCCAGACATCCCCCCCTGAGAGGGTGTACCCATGATAGAGGCTGGCTCTATCACCCAGAAGCAGGGGTCTCAGAGGACCGGGAGCTAGGGTAGCCCAAGGGAGGGCTAGGGGACACCCAAAGAGGGGGAGACCTCTACATACAGAACACATCCAGTGGCTAACCCCATAGGACGCTATGAAGGGTATATGTACCAGAGCGGACTGCACATAGAAGCTCAAGGTAGCCCTATCACTCCACCCTAAGGAGGAATTGTAGGACAGGGGACAGATGGGTATAGACTAACCTAAGTGTAGGCTAGGCTATACAAGAGATAGGTGGGGAGGGGAGAAGAGAAGAGTCTTCCATGGAAGGGGTTCTGTACCAGAGCGGCCACTAGGGAAAGGGAGGACACTCCCTAACCTAAGATAAGGCAGCCTGGCTGAAACGGTGCATGGGTACAGTTTCAGCAGGGGACAGAATAACCTTTCCAAAACCTAACCTAGAGCAGGGCTAAGAGCCCTGAACTAGGAAAGATAGAAGACATATCGCTATCGCAGGACAGTCATAGACTAGTCCTAGCCATAGAGGAAGGGCTAGCCGTTCCTCACTCTCGGACGCAACCCTAAGGGGGGTTCATTCCCTTAGGGAGGACTGAGAGGCGATAATATACTCCGTTAGGCGCTTGATCCCTTTACTTAGTAAGGGAATCAAGGCTAAACAGAGGGAATGCCAAGGGCAGGGGGATGAAGGAAGCATATAGGGGTCCTACAAGTAGGTTAGGTTAGGAAGGGACACTAACTAACCTATCCCCTATATGGTCCCTGAAGGCGAAAAACACTTGCATCACAGTCGAAAGTATTGTAAAATAATGCCACTATCTTCATAACTTAGCCTAGGATCACTAATAAAATCATGCATGAACACTGATATATAGGCGCTCTGGCCTGGGGGCTATAGTAGCCGACTGGTATGAGGTCAATCGAAGACCGATAAAAAGCGTCAAAACACGATATAAAAGTTCCTAGCTATGAAGACTAAATAAACTAATGTTATCGATTAGTAAATGAGGCCGGAAGCGTTGTTGTGGCTAACTAAATAAGGCATGCATAACAACAACGACGCCATAAAATGGCGGGTCCGGTAGAGGCACAGCTCTGCCACAAAACAACAATTATCTCGGAAAGTAATATTTACTTTACGGTCAGAGCTTAACTAAACAATACTGGAACCTTGTACTCAACTTTCCAGAAGAAGGCGAGGCCGAAGGTAGCGACATAACGTAGATGCAAAGCGATAAGTAAGGCACAGGGAAAATCCGTCTAAGTAGGGCGAGCTACTGAACAAAGGATGAAGACGGTCGTGACGTCGTTTAAGCAATGGCGCCCGTTTGTTTACGTCTCGAGTACCAAAAGTAGCCACGGATGAGATTAGCTATGGAACGGCTCCCAGCTATTCTCAGCCCTTACACACCGAAGCATTAACTCTGTTCGGGGTGTAGATAGCTATGTGGCGCGTTAATACATGCGTCCCCTGTTGATATACGATGTCTTAAAAGGGAAACCTTTAGGATACTCGCTCCAGAAGTTAGAATTCTGTGATAACCTGTGGTTAAATTCTCTGGGAATATCTTAGTAGTTATTTACCCAAGGAAGCTACCAAAAAGGAACCTTCCATCAGGACGCCATGGCTTGAGCCCAAAAATAATAATTGTAATAAGTGATTGGTATGCAGATGATCTGTTTAATTATTCTGGAAAAATTGTTCTTTTGTTTTTATTGTTATTAGCACATGATGCATTGCTTGACTTGTAAACTTTACTATAGGGCAGATGTGGTATAGCTTGATATATCTCTGTTAGTGAGAAAGAAATGATACCTTGCCTCTTTTTCTGCTCGGTCCAATAAGTTCACTGTAATGAAGATTAATGATAAAATGAATGTTAAAATTTCTTGGTCATAGTTCTCTTGCTTGAGGGTACACTCTAGCTCACTCTTCTATCTTATTTCTCATCCTCTTGTTTTGTTAAAGTTTTTATAGTTTATATAGGAGATATTTATTTTGATGTTGTTACTCTTCTTAAAATATTTTATTTTCCTTTTTCCCTTTCCTCACTGGGCTATTTTCCCTGTTGGAGCCCCTGGACTTATAGCATTCTGCTTTTCTAACTAGGGTTGTAGCTTAGCTAGTAACAATAATAATAATAATAATAATAATAATAATAATAATAATAATAATAATAATAATAATAATAATAAAAGGTCTTTCAAATCTAGCCAGAATTATCTTTTTGAAGAGATATTCAACAAACTGTAGATTTTATTACCATTATGGTTCACCTTTCAGAGTAATATAGAGGATTCGGAGTATTGGTTATTCTTTACAGTAATACTTTGGGCCCTTGTTAGTAATTTATATCTTAGGTTTCCAATTTGAAGGAATTCTTATCTGTAGGCGTAGACTCATTTCCAGTTACTTCTCAGGCTGGTCAATTTCTCTTTTAGTTGATGTACCACATCAGTGACATCTTAGAGAGATCTAGTTCAACCTCGACCCTTTTCATTCCTTTTATTATTGACCTAATCTTCTATTTTTGTACCCATCCGTAAGCTAATAATTATGTTCTTTAAGAGTTATCCCTCATTTCTTTTCAATTTATTTCAGAGCATTAGTTCCTATCTCTTAATTGTGTGCGATGGCATTATTATTATTATTATTACTAGCTAAGCTACATCCCTAGTAAGAAAAGCAGGATGCTATAAGCCCAAAAGCTCCAAGAGGGCAAACAGCCCAGTAAGGAAAGGAAACAGGCAAAATAGTATGCCTGAGAGTAACCTCAAGCAAGAAAACTCTACCCCAAAACAGTCGAAGACCATGGTACTGAATCATGATACTAAAGGCTGCAGAGCAATGGTTTGATTTTGAAGTATCCTTATTCCTAGAAGAGCTGGTTACCATAGAGAAATACCCTTACCAAAAGGAAAGTAGCCACTGAACAGTTACAGTCAGTAGTTAACCCCTTGAGTAATGACAAATTATCTGGTCACCCTAATTTATCAGATTATCAGGTTTATGAGGAAAGGGGAGAGTGTGTAAAGATTAGGCCACAATATTTGGTGTATGTGTAGGCAAAGGAAAAGTGAGCTGTAACCAGAGAGGTATTCAATGTAGTACTATCTGGCCAGTCAAAGGACCCAATAACTCCTTAGTGGTGGTATCTCACTGGGTGGCTGGTGCCGTACCCAAAAAAGCTAATATTTAATTGTAGAAATATGAAGCCATTTTTTGTATAGTTTGCAATACAAGTTTCTTTTCCTCCTTTTTATTTTATATTCTTTCTACCATTGTTGAAATAATTTTTTTTTTTGATATTTGAGCTTGTTAGTAGAAACCAGGTATCAACTTACTTTATTATTTCAAGTCTCATAAACAACAGATAATTCTCATATAATAAGCTAACTACTGCTGAACCAAACATAATACCTAACAAGAATACTAGATAATACCAATTTCTTTAGGTCTAGGAGTATATATGAATTATTTTCATTCCCCAACTGACAAAGTTAGGAAGGCTGGGGTGTTTTTCTTCCTAGGTTCCGTCCATCCGTCGGGTTGTGACGTTTACCTTGTCATCGTAACATTTTACACAGGAGAAGGAATTCTGACGAAGCTTTATACAAGGGGGAAATATCGTGTTTAAATATTCATCAAAGAAGACTTGTCTATACTGCCTGATGGTCATGAGTTTATCTGTCACTTTTACCTAGCCATCACAACTTCAATATGGTTGAAATGATTTGTAAAAATTCCAGAACAAGAATGACCATCAGGCATATATGTGCATAAAGGGAGATCATCTGTTTGTCTATCCATTTATGTACCCGTCTCACCCATCAGTGCACCTGTCTCACTTACCTTGTCATCGCAACTCCTTTTACGTAGTTGAAGCAATTTGTGTCAAATTTGAAAAACAGCCTGATAGATAAATGTTTACAGAGGGAAGTTGTCCCATCTCGGTGTACAAAATTAATCGTACAAGAAGGAAGATTTTCCCTTTGCCTCAGTTGGTATGTCCATCATAGTTATGTTTTTGTTGAAACTCATCTTGCTTAGTTGAAGTGATTTTGGGTCTAGCATTGGTACAAAGGTAGAGCATTGTATGTCAATATTTATATCACTAGCTAAGCAATAACCCTAATTGGAAAAGAAAAATTTTATAAGCCCAAGAGCTCCAACAGGGAAAATATCCCATTCAGGAAAGGAAGTAAGGGAACAGATAGAATAGTATTCCTATGCATATAGTACCTTCAAGCAAGAGAATTCTACCCCAAGACAGTGGAAGACCATGTTACAGAGGCTGTGGCACTACCCAAGACTGGAGAACAATGGTCTGAGGTTTAAATTACATTGCAGTACTGTACTTGTAATTGTTTTTCAGTCATTTGAATAGATTTTAGAATTTGCTAAACCTGGCAACAGTAGCTATTTAAAAGTACTACATTTCTTATTGTGTTGTTTCATATTTTGTACAAAATCATATCCTTCCATCAAAATTGAAAATGAATTTTCATTAAATTGCAATTTATTTATTGCTCTCTGTCTGAAATTATTCTTTCTATTGTAGGACACGTAATCTAAATTTGTCGGCAGCTGATGTCACTTTGGCCTGAAATTGTTCTTTTTATTGTAGGGGACGTAACGTAAATATGTTGGCAGCTAATGTCGCTTTAACCCTGAAATTGTTCTTTCCATTCCAGGGGACTTAACCTAAATATGTCAGCAGCTGAAATGAGAGCAGTCTTGGCCCGCAAGAAGAAGGTCGACCCCCGAAAAGACAGCCTCGATCTTAGGAAGAAATACGAAATAATCCAGAATATGTAAACTTCACCTGACTGGAACTCCTTTGGCTCCACAGAGGCAGTCTTTTTCATTCCTAGTGTACACATATTGCTTACTTGTCCTTTTAATGCTACAGAAGTTGTAATTTGTAGTTGCATTATTGCATTCAACATAAGAGAAATTTGCAAGCTTTGTACAAAGCTTTTACTTAAGCTCTTTACATTGTTTATTTAGAAGAGAATGTATATGCAGAAGAATCGTTGTACATAGATATCTAAAATATTTGAGTATAATTTTTAGATTTCAATAGAAATCCATTTTTTTTTTTTATATATACTGTAGCTGCTTTGTGTTGACGTTACATTTTATTCCATTTTCTACACTGAACACCGTATAAAAGTATATATTTTGTGTAGGTATATTTTTTTTGCAGTCTGAAATCATGGTGCGTTCTACTTTAAAATTAATTTTATCATCAAATATTGACAACAAAATAAAGAAATATATAAAAGTACTACTTATTTAATCATGTATTAATTTTTATTTTCTTACGTGGGCAGTCCACGAGTTTCCTTGTTTGATCTATTTTTCATCTATTTAAGATATACTTTTATTAGGATTTTTACATTGTCATTTATTTTGGGTATTTTAAAATGGTAGTAAATGTCTTGATTAAGAGGGTGATTTGCCAATATTGACATACAAGAACTTGTAAATAGTTTACAATGATCTATTTTTTTTTCAAGCGATAGAGGCAACTACAATCTACTATAGCCAATTCTTTTTAGTGAGGCAGATTTTCACCGACTCGCATGCGTGCCCTTTTAGCTCGGAAAAGTTTCCTGATCGCTGATTGGTTGGACAAGATAATTTTAACCAATCAGAGAGCAGGAAACTTTTCCGAGCTTAAAGGGCACCGCTGCGAGTCAGTGCAAATGTGCCTCATAAAAAAAATTGAGTATATATTGTTGAACATTTTCCTATAGTACTGTTATGACTTATGTGGAAAACAAATATTCCTGGTGAGGCTAACAATTTCTTGTGAACCATGTATTTTCAGTCGTTTACAGAATGATGAAGTAAGAATGACACTTTTTAAGTGTACCAGGATAAAGTACATTGATTATGGGATAAGCCTAATAAAGTACCATTTTGCTCACACTTCATTAATTTTAGCTTAATTACTTATAGATTGCAGTTTACTCATTCTGGTATAGAATATTTAATTCCAATTATATTGTTATCATGAGAGAGGTATAGTACTTGACTGACTATACATAAATGCATAATTTATTGATACATATGCAGTACAGTATGTATATATCTTTACTGTCACCATTTAAAAAAATATCGTACTAATTCAATCTAATATTTTATGTGTTTTGTATGTGAAATTATTAAGGTGCTTCTTTACTAGATATGAATAAATTAATATTTGAGAGATTTTATTCATATTACCTTATTTTAACTTGAAAATAATTTCTACGTAACTGAAGAAAAATAATTATAGATGCTGTATGCTCTTAAAAGGAAATCAAGAAATACGGAGACAAATAAATTTGAGCGGAAAGTGGGCATGATTAGCAGAACTGTTACGATGTTGACCTAAAGGCAACAGGGGAAAATTTCAATGTTTGATTATGGTAGTTTCTTCAAATGGTATTTAAGTTCCCCTTATCAGTAACTGGGGAAGCAATGTCTTTTACCTTGCTTCTCTATTACCATACAGCAGTAACATTGCCGTCATCACAGTAGTTTTGTTTTAGTTCTCCCCTTTGTTGGGTAGTAAAATGAGTTCTTTACTCTCTTCTATACTGTACTCTGCTTGACTCCCATCAAAAGTGTGTATAGTTGGCAATGTGTAAACACATTTTGTTTTAAGCTCTACTTAGAGCCAGATTTTCCCTCAGAACATAACCTAATGAAAGAATCATTTATATCCAATTCAACCACCTTCCGAAGGTGTTAGGTAGGTACGTTGTAGTTGGCAGTGGACGGGACAGCCTATACTCAGTTTTTTTAATGAGGTGCATTTGCACAGACTCGCAGCGGTGCCCTTTTAGCTCGGTAAAGTTTCCTGTCATTTGATTGGTTAGAATTATCTTGTCCAACCAATCAGCGATCAGGAAACTTTTCCGAGCGAAAAGGGCACCCCTGCGAGTCGGTGCAAATCTGCCTCTCTAAAAAGAATTGACTATAGCTGAGTTCTGTAACTAGAGCAATGAAAGTAATACCAGTCAGTCTTTGGTTCAGAAGCTTATAGAAATAAGATTGGAACAATAAGTTTCTGAATGTATAGAACTACATAAAGTTCTAATAAGAAACAATTTGCTTTGCTTAAGCTCATCAAAGGTTTCTTTGTCATTTAATGTATTACTTTACTTCATAGAGCATACCCTTCTTTGAGGCACCAGATTTATATTATGGTTCAGTATTGTAGAATAAAAGTAAGGAAAATTACATGGAGTTAGATGCATACACTTATGAACAAATTGACGTGTCGGTCACTTTTATCTATTCTTGAATTGACCTATTGGTACTACTGTTTCGACAATAATTGTTCCAAAATATGGCTAACTTGATTGAAGAATTCCCATGTGACTGGGATTGTACCTTTTCAGTTAGATTTTCAATCCATTTAATATTGCAACATTGTGGCTTAAGAAAAATTAGAAGAATTCCCAAGTACTGGGATTGTACCTTTTCAGTTAGATTTTCAGTCTATTTAATATTGAAACATTATGGCTTAAGGAAAATTCAGTCATAGTTTCAGTTATCTTTTTAATGCTCTTTTATCTCTACCTATGGGTAATTCACATAAATCTGACCCCAAACTTGAGAACCCATGTTGAAATATAACATGGCAACTGTGTGTAACTTATCCTGTTTTGCACTTGTCATGGTTCTCCATATAATGTTGGGAAACTTTTATTATCTTTTACGTATGAGCTATATGTTCCTTCAAGTGTTATAAATCAATCTTTATATTATTTCAAGTAACTATTACCTGTTTGTGATATTAGTGTCAGCATTCAAATCACTCAACCGTGTGGAAATATAAAACAGTTGTAAGTTGCTTTAAAGCAATGACAGGAAAATCTTCGAGTGAGATTTAATATTAAGTTGCGTATTATTCTTCCTTTTTGGATAAGTAAACTTAATCAAGTCTCACTGGTTAAGGTATTTATACAAGGAACCAACTTTGAAAGCTAACAAGGTACTCTTAAAGTTTATCTTTCAATTTTAAAGTACCGATATATCTGTTATTAACTATATGAAAATACAATAACTATTGTCCAATTATGCCTTATCAATTAAAACCTCTTTAAGTATTAGGGTGCAGGGATTAGAATCCTACATCATTGATTAAAGTTAATCCTTCATTGTGTATTGAAATTTTTTTTGTACTGGAGACTTCTATTTCTTTAGGACTAGTATTAGTTTTGATTAAATACAATACCGTATACTGTATAGTATTAGGTTTTATGACATGAGGTAGAGTTTCTGCATTTGTTAAAACCAGTTCTTCAATCTATGTGACTAGATTTACTTTGGATTAATTTTAGTTGTACAAAGTTAAACACTGATACTCTTGAAACTCTTGGTAGTTAAGGTACACGCCAGCATTTACCTGTGTTGAAGGGAGTTTCTTACTGAAATGGTAGCTACTGTATATACATTACGTAGAATTGTCTTTTCCATCCACAACTGTGATAATTAACAAAATCAAGATGATGAGCATAATTTTTAATGACTGTTGTTGCTTAAGTCAAATGACAGGTATGGTACTTAGATCCGAAAGAAAATATTTTGTCAATCTTTTAATATTTTCTATCTACCCAATTGTATTTTTTTTCCTTTTAGGTTCTTTTAAACCTTAGATCTTGAACTGAGTTTTAGGGTGATCATAGTAATTTTCAGTAAAGTATTATTATATAAATCATATTATGTAATGTTGCTTGACATAGTTTTTAAGTACATCTTGCCATAATCATTTGTCTCTTTCTTTCACCGCCTTCTCCTGTCATTGCATTTGTCGTTTATTGGGTAACCACTAAAGTAATTGTGGTGTGGTGAGTAAATGAGTCATGATTATGAGCCAACTTGTATTGTAACTACATGACATGTACTGTGATTATCATGAAGAAATGAACTTCCATTTAAATTATCTGCCAAAGAAGAGGTGCTCTTTTGATGTGATTCTGGGAAAGTTTTTTTTGTGCCTATAAACAAGCCACTTTCAATTATGAAGCAATTTTGGTTCCTTGATTATCTTATGAAATATATTGCGAGGCACTATGTCCATATTCTTTTCATCTTTTTTTGTTTATCATAGCAATGCATAAGTTTCATTAAATATTGCTGATGCTATATCATTTTGAGAAATTTAATGTAGTTTTAACTTTGCAAATCTGTTCATGAATACCCCAAACTGAAATATTTTAAGTGCTGTTTATTGTCTATTAATTTTTCTAGAGCCCAGTACTTTTACAATTTATTTTCATACGAGACTGGGTTTGTCTGGTGAGTGTTGTACCGCTTACCTGAAACCCCACCTATGGTATACTTATTACTGAAAGTCTGAGTGACTGTTATGATGAGAAATAGGCGTACATAAAAATATGTTGGGAGTCTCATTCTCTTTGAAGCTTTGAGCTTAGTACATTAAAAGTATAATTTGTAACAAGCTGATTTATTGTAATTTGATAGATTCTAATTGCTTGAATGACAATTGGTCTACATGGACAAACTAGTAGAGTAAATTTAGAGGTTGTAAATAGTAATGGTTTAAGCAATGAAAATTAGTTGTTTCAGAGATGAAAGTAGTTCAAAATAATTACCTGCTTTAATTCATAATATAGATACCCTTGTTAATTTTGCTTCAATATGATTCATAAGCTCTATATCAGCATATACTTTAGGAGTTTTTAGAAAGAATTTGTACGTACAATGTATATCAAATATTTTCTTTTAATATTTCGTATTACACTTATGAAGGGAGTCTATTCTTATAAACATGATGGATGTTAGATTAACTACATTATAATCATGGAACTAAAACTAGTAATGGTTTGGACTATGTATTAGGACTTGTGTATAGTTCAGTATATTTGTTATACAGTATTATGATTTTGAAAATTTTGTACTTGAATACAGTTAGCTGGATATAATTTTATTGCAGCCATATTTACAGAATATAAACTACTGTAATTTTGCGATAAGTAAACAGTATACAGTATTTAACCAATGAATGTTGCAAAATTCCCGATGTTGAATTGTCTACCATTCAAAGTTACTTGTTTCAGGCAGTAGTAGGATGTAGAACGGCACCTCGTAGTATCGGGGGATATTGAGGAAGGAGAGGACTAATTGGTAAGGTACCTCTGGTAGTGGTTTTAACACGCCCCAGTTTATATACGGACACCCTATAAGGGTGAGCGAGCTGGGTATATTCCTGGCATTCCATGCAACTTTTTTCTCTGGTATATTTAGCAGTATTTATACCTTAGAAATGGTGCTATAAGGAGCATTTCACTGGGCGACACAGGTCCCTCGCCCAGAAATAGATTTTTCCTTCGTCAAAATCCCTTTTATTGTACAGTATATTTTGGATTTTCTCATTTGGACTAGAGGATCTAGTGAACCATGAAGATTACTGCCTTTACAAAGAACAGAACCAGCTTACTTTACTTCACCAGCATCTCAGGATGTATAAAATCCTTTGTAGCGAATTTGGCGGCGAAAAATAGCTTAATGTATAAACGAGATAATGACAAACCTTCACGAGAATGGAGATACGTCCAGTGATCTTTCCAGAGGTAATGAAAACTGATTACAGTATTATGTAATAAAATACCTTTTGTACAAAGTACTTACTTTTCTTAATAATGTACTGAATGTTAAGCGGGGTTTACACAGTCGAACCCAGTTGTCAAATCTGCTTGTCAAACGATTTGAAGAGGTGGAGTCAGCCACAAATGCATAAGGTTTGTGGACAATGATGACCCGCCCACAAAAGTCAGGCAAGAACAGACTTTCTTCGAACTGTTCAACAACCAAATATAGTACCCCTGTTTGAACATTACTTCAAACACTCTGTCGAACCGCGTTCAACAAACAGTTTGACCGTGTAAATCCGCCTTTAAACTTTCAGGTAATGTTTGGGGACCAAGTGATGTATAGAACAGTCTCTCAGAAAGTTTTTAAACTTGTTCATAACTGAAGTACTTCTTGTACTAAATTCAGGAACCATAGTGCTGCAATAGGGGTGATCCAACTTTTGCTTGCTCTTTAATGTTAACTTGAGCTGCAAGTACTATACTGTACTCTTTCATGCCACTCATCAATTGCTTGTATCTGTACATTCTATGAAATTTCTTAGATAAAACCTCTCGTACAAAAAATGTTGATAATTCGTATTATGTACTTTAAATGTCCATATCAAAGGATTTCATTGTGAGTTTGATGTTATTATTTCCACTGCAGTTGATTAAATTAACTATGCAGTGTAGTTGATACTTTAATCTATGAAGTTTACAGTAGATAGGTTACTTTATTTTTCATTGTTACAATGTACATTTTTCATCATTATTCTATGTTACTGCTCTGTGTTCTTCTGATGAAGTATGTGTATCATTTGTCTTTCATTGTACAACTTGAGATTCATAGTGCCTTGCCTTTCATCGTGGTGCTTCAGAAAGAAACTATCGAGATACACGTAGTCCGATTTAGTTTTTCTAATTTTATTTAGTTCCACTTTCCAATATCCCTTCCACCATCAGCTTCATTGAAACACAAGCATATTAATGACCATGGTTTAGATTTTTCTTAGCACATCAACTCGTGGGCAGCAGGCGTCCCATACGTACTTTGGGAAACTTGAGGGACCAGATGCATAACTTAGTCTTAGAGCCACTGTTTTTTCTCCTTTTAGTGTCCAAATTGATTTTTTAATTATGATCCTTGTGTGACTTTGATTCCAATTTTGATATTCTTAGGACACAAAGGAAGGGGAGGCTGGGTGTTGAGTCTCCCAAAGCATGAAATCAAGTTACAAGTTATGTACTTGTAGCAGACATTGTTGAATGAGGTTAATGTCTAATGCCAAGCTTAGGCTGGGTCCAATCTTATTGGGCTGACGACTCTCAAGACACTAAGAATAAGTTCAAGACAGTAGAAAAAAGCCCCATGACTGCCCATGCAAGAGGTATTCACCAGCCCTTAAAGTATAGCTTTGTTATAGGCATGGGAAAATGCAGTACGTAGATGAAGAAAAAAAATTCTTCATCTAATAATTGATGATAAAAACACTCTAAATATTGATGATGACATCTGAAGTGAAATGGAATGGCTTCAACACTCCCGCATGGAAATCTTGAATAACAAAACCTTGTGCAGTATTGTGCATTAATATTGCATAAGTTTACAAAGAAGAGAAAAGAAAGATTGTCATGACTCCAAAAGTTATTCACTTTTATTCCCTTCTTGGGGCTAGAGTGCTGTACGGTCTCCAAGGACTTTCCTTTTAAGGGCTAGAATAGGGAATCCAATAAATTTTGATTACTAAAGAAATATTGTTCCCCTGCTCTTGGGGCAGTGTGTCAATGTACGGAGCATGGACTCGGTGAGTATAGGGGAAACCTGCAAGTTCTGGCTTATCCAAACTTCCCACAGCACCTAGAAGCTGAACAGTGTTTTCTACGAGTGATATCGTGTGGCATTCTAGAAAAGAAGCATCGTTTGAGTTATCGCAGCGTACCTGCATCACAAGCAACCCTCAACCTCCAGTCTTCCTCAGTCACCATTAAAAAGAGGTGTTAATCTGAGATATGTGTCTGCTGGGCTTTCAAGCATATTAAGTCAAGTACCAGACTTCAGGTTATTTCTTCCTTCCATGCCTTACTTTGTGATATACTATGATGCATTCATTATGGTGCCTGTATTCTTTGATTGGATGCTTGTTTGCATTTGTTTGGTGGTTCACCGGTTTAGCTGGTGTTGCTGTTTCTGTGATTTCTTTGCCAGTTAGATTCACCATACATCATTGCTGTTTTTCCTAGTACTCTTTCCATTTACTACTCATTGGTATCCTACAACTCAGGTGTTTTTTAGTTACAGTAATGGTTACTTGCTTGGCAGTACACTTGGCATTACCTTTACTATTAATGTTACATGAAGCTGCTTGCTCCCATTGAGCCTTCCTTGGAAGCTGAAGAGCAAGTGTTCCAGCCACAGATGAATCTGCAGGAATGGAAGAAAGCAGCCTTGCTGGAGAATCCCTTGAAAATTGGTATCCTAAAGGACCAGCACCGGTCAAATCCAAAGGGCCGAAAGAAATGACACTCATTGGAACCACCTTTGAAAGTTGGAAACCTGAAGATCCAGCCACAGCCGGATCCCTAGGCTGGACTGTGAAATAGTCAGAAGACAAAGCAACGGGACCTGGCTGGACTGTGAAATAGTCAGAAGACAAAGCAACGGGACCTGGCTGGACTGTGAAATAGTCAGAAGACAAAGCAACGGGACCTGGCTGGACTGTGAAATAGTCAGAAGACAAAGCAACGGGACCTGGCTGGACTGTGAAATAGTCAGAAGACAAAGCAACAGGACCTGGCTGGACTGTGAAATAGTCAGAAGACAAAGCAACGGGACCTGGCTGGACCGCACCAGAAGTGGGTGTACTATAGAGAGCGAGCGTATCGAAGCCTATGCTATTCTAACTATCGGAGCAGCACCTACCCGAGACGCAGGCATCCCAGTCTAGGCGGACCGGTAACCTGCAGAGTGTCATCCTGATCTGGATCCGACTTAGCAGAGGCATGGTTGTCAAGCTATCCCCGTAAGAATACTTCTCCGTGCAACCCTTTGAGGGACCCACCTGCAAAGCTTCCTCCTCTGTGTGGTTTAGGTCATCCATTATTATTACCTTTTTGGAAATTAAGATTATTCTAGGTTCGTAGTATTGGAAAGAGACAAACTAATCAATATTAAGACTTGAAAATTATATCTACATACCTCACAAGAGAGATCCCATTTAGACGAATGATAGAGGACAGAACTATCATTAAAGATAGTTTTGAAAATTATCTAAATAACATTTAAGTAAAATATCCAAGTAAGATACTATTGATAGTGAGCAAGAAATAGTAATAAAGAGGAGAAAATATATTAGACTCGCTACAGTATTGAATCAACCATGTAAAAGATTGTGAGATATATAATATTCTCATTTAAAATTATTAAAGAGGTTTTATTACGTGTAGCAAAAAAATAAGTTCAGTTGGTGAAATACCCTTTCAGAAAAAAGATAGTTCTCAGCCAAAATAAAATTAAAAGATCATATTTTTCAAAACTTATTTTCTGAAACTGGGTACAGCCACTAGTGCACCTCGTGCTGTGCGTTGTAGGCATTACTAAAAGGTCTTTGCAGCATTCCTTTGTCCATCTAGCTGCACCCTCGTATAAGATTCTAATTTTGTTACCTCTTTTCTTCTATCTTTGCTTTCGTATTGCAGCTGTGAAGTTTTCTCTTGGTTATACTGTACATCAGTGCTAAAGGGGTTTCTTGGCTCCAATGCCATGCTATGCAGCCTAAATCAATACAGTACATTACTGTATATCTAATCCCATCCTATATCTTCCTAGTGTAAAATCTTTAGTACATATAGTCATATAACCAAAAAGTATATTTGTTTCTACGTGGATACAAATAGTCATTTAGCTAGTTATGGCCACTTGAAAAATTATCGAGGTTCTGGCAGCCTGGTATGGCTGCATAACCCTCCCTCGTAACAGGTTGGTATGAGTTTGTTCATGGCTGATATCCTTGCTTTCTGTCTGCTGAAGTGATTGTACATCTGTTACTTGCTTTTAGTTATCTTGTTTTATTCAATTGCCGTCTCTTTTTCTGTTACAGAAGTGCAAGCAAGCGTGTGTGGTGCATACTTGGCCTAGTATCGAGGAATACCCTTGTGGGACATTCATGAGCCGCCTTAATATTGATCCTCATCCAATTCATCCTATGTTTTGAGGACGTAGATGCTCATCGAAGTTCCCTTGTGCTGTTTGTAGGGAGTGGTCATTAGAGAAGTTCCATAGCTAACAAAAGAAGGCTAAATGTAATCGGTCGCCTTCAATTGCTTCAGCTTTGAAGGAGAGTAAGAAATTTTGATCTCCCCTTTCTAGCCTTTTGTCTGGTCCATCGTTATTGGGTCTCACCCAAGACACTGTAACAGAGGATGGTGACCAAGTGTTTATCAAGGAATTTGACAACGTAGTTCCTCCTGCCCTACAACATGAGGCTGAAAATTCTACTGTACCTTCATTGCTGATCCTTCAATTTCAAACTTCACTCCAGCCATTGAGCTTGCTCTGGCTGATGCTCGCTTATTACTGGCTGAGATTTCTCATCCTGCTCATTCTCCATCTCCCCCTATGAATGCACTTGGCTTGTATGAGCAGCTCTTCATCCCTGACAAGGATTTTCATTGATTTTTCTATGTACATCCAGAAAATTCTCTGCACTAAGAGCAATCTGCCTGAGAGTACAGTACACTAAAGCATACACACCCGCCATCTTCCTGCTGTGCGCTAACTATCTCCGCATTCGCTTAAACTTCCTCCATATCTGTTGTTGGGAACATACTTTTCCCCTCAATTTTTGGGAAAGTCAGAGTGCCTGTTACTCCTTGAGGACTGTTGGGTCTCATTTCTCCGGGTAGAGAAGTTTCTTTTACCTTCTTTCCTAAAGGGTCGTTGTCTCTGGCACACAAAGTATCTCCCTCTCCTCAAACTACAGATAGGACACAAAGTGCTGATCCTTAGCCTCCATTTCCTTGGATTGTTACTCCTACTCCTCAGTCACAGCATTGGCTGATTGCAATCCCTAAGCATCCGAGACACCTCTTGCCTGTCGAACTCCTAGAAGCTTATAGGCATCGACCTGATACACAAGTCACCACTTCAGATAAGATGAAATGCTTTAAGGGGGAATATAAGACCGACTGCGAAGGAACTTTCAAGATATCTCTGAAAGTCCTATGCAGCTGTTTACCAGGCAAAGGCGTCCCTCTTCTGTGATTGGTATCATCAACGTACTGTAACATTGTTCCACTGATAGCAGATTTTTTACTTTACCTATGGGAGGAGAATCTTCTCAGTCACAGCGATGAAAGGTTACCGCTCAGCCTTGAGTCAGGTCTTTAAACTGAAGGAAATTGACCTCTCCTCTTTATGGGAATTCTCAACATCAACGAAGAGTTTTGAGCAGTCCTGTCTACCTTGGGAAATCAAACCCCCGACTTGGAGTGTGATTAAGGTTTTATGTTCCCTAAAAAGGGCACCATATGAACGTCGAAATAAGGCCTCAGACAGGGATCTCATGCTTAAAACAGTCTTCACAGAGGGTGAGTGAGCTTCATGGCATCTCTTATTTTGTAGAACACTCTAAGGGTGAATAGAACTGTTCATTAACATTTAAACCTGAATTTATATCAGTAGCAAAGATCCAGAATCCAGCTGTGAACAGTCATTGGCTCCATTTCCTCAATCTAGGAGGTAACTGATGTTATGGGCAGTTTGCTATTATGAACTGTAAGAGTGGTTTGCCTCTACTTAAAGCGGACTTGTCTCTGTTGCCCTGCAACTCCCAACATTTTTGTGAGTACAGGTCATAAAAAAAAGAGGATAGCCAAAAATACAATAGTTTTTTGGCTATGTGAGACAACCATGAGAGCGTATAAATCTTCGAAAGAAGCGTCTACTGGAGCCCCTCCCAAAGCACATGATATTCTCAGCATTGCAGCAACAATGGCTTACTGCAAAAACTATTCAGTAGCACTGAGGACCTTTACTGCTCACTACCTCAAGGATTGCACCCATAGGTTCCTTAACATTTTCAGTTGAACCCATGGTAGCAGCTAAGCAGTTGGTGTTGAGAACCAACTCCTGGAGGACATCTAGTATTGTATCAGTTATCAGTTACATCTTATTTTATATGAGAGTTGAATGTCTGGCCTTCCTTCCTCATCTCCCTCCCTTAGGAGTGATAACGCTGATCAGACACATATGCAGTTAAGCGTGTTTTGATGAACTCTTGTAATCAGCAAATCCTTTAATCATATAGTTGCTTATGGCTGTTCTCCACGATTAACCTACTCATCTGGCTGTGACTCATCTGTATATCCATTAGTCACAGGGTGCAAGAATGTTGTGTCCTTTGCTCCTTTATCAGGTCCGAACACAGACATTCCGGGTTGTGGAACAGCAAGGCTCCCTTTTTTCTTCATGCGAATACTTCTCACCTAAGGAAGACTCAGCATTTAAGTGACTCGGTTTGCATCCGCGTTGGAACAAACTATATTTTTAAATAGTTTGTATTTTTCCTAGCTATACAAACCTGATTCATTTAAAGTTTTACTTCTCGCCCCATCCAACTCAGAAGCCCTAACCAGAATTAGAGTGAGAAATCAGCCACGAACATCATATCAACCCATTACTAGGGAGGCTGATGCTGCCAGACTTAATAATTCTTCAAGTGGCCATAACTGGCTTTGAATGAGTCAGATTTGTATAGGCAGGAAAAATACAATCTATTTTAAAAATTGTAATGTTGGTAATCCAAATGACTATACAACCACATGGAACTAATCTAGTAGCCAATACTGTACACCAAAATGTAGAAATGGTTAAAACCTCAAAACTTCCATTAACTATCAAGAGAATGTTATTGTATGTAAAATAGTTAATGATAGGACAGGCATGACCATCAAGTTCAAAGTAAATAAAGTAAGTACATCACTGCAGATCACTAGATGATAAGAGATTTAACATGTCAAAAGAAGAGGCGTCCCCCCCTTAGATACATATATTGTATAGCACTTTTTACAAGGGTAATATGAAGTCTCCTATGATGTGGCGGTATCACTCAGAGTTCTAGAAGAACTACTTTAATATTCTCAAACATAAAAGCTGGCTTAAAGTGTCTTCAGGACTAATCTACTCAACACGTGATATGTTGTAGCCAAGCTCTACACCATACGGTTGAGAATAGTCTCTAGGCAAGATCATGGGCTTAGATAGAAGAAATGATATGGAGGACCATGGCACAACATTCAATATGGAAAGTATAGAAGGTACTGTACAACAACATGCTACTTGGTAGCTGAGGAAATGTCCTCAAGGGAAGGGATTGTGCTGCTAGTTCTGTGATTATGCAAATTTGAAAAATGAATTGAAGTGCAGATGTTAGTAGAAAAATGACACTCAATTAGGATGTAGGAAACTGTCATTCAATTTTTTAATGATAATGCAAAGGGTATTTTCGGACACAATATAGATTTTATGCAGAAATAACCCCTTTTGGATGGGTAAATGCCATAGTGTCACGGAACAGCAGTATCAAGCAACCTTGTCAAAGATAGAAATGTGAAAGAATGGCCAAAGTACGCCTACACAGCCTTATTATAAAAGGGACTCCCATTCAACCAATAATACTTCCTCTTATCAATTCAACTTGGGGCATCAACTATCGTTGTTACAGGTAAAATGAAGTTAAATCCAACTTTGCTCCAACTTTGCTTCATTCATTCTGTGTTTTTTCTATACTGGTTAATTCAATGCATTTAATACTGCAAACATTATGTAAAAATACTTAATGAGTAATTTTTGAGAGGCTGGAATGGACTAATTCCATTCATATTCATTCCATTAGGGAAGATCAATATTAATCTTTGACCTGGAATTGATTAATTTTGACCTTTGACGCTCAGATGTATATACAGTAAAGTCTTTTAACAATTGCTTGCAATTCAGAGGGTTATAGTGATAGGAAACACAAGTAAAATCTTGCCATACATATGACTAAGAATATTGTGAGGTAACAGAATAAGCTGATAAAATAGGTTTGATGATATACTTGAAATTTACAAACGCGAGAATTATCGTCGTAAAGGGCCTCTACTACTTCAGGTTAGTATAACAACAGTATCTATTTACTTATATGACAAATATTAATTAGACTATAACCGTTAACAATAGAAGATTCATTCCAACCATCATGATATCATAATAATATTTCCTGTTTAAATGTAATGAATTATTATTATTATTATTATTATTAATAATTGCTAAGCTACAACCCTAGTTGGAAAAGCAGAGTTCTATAAGGCCAGGAGCTCCAACAGGGAAAATAGCCCAGTGAGGAAAGGAAACAAGTAAAAAATTAAATATTTTAAGAATAATATTAAAATAAATATCACCAATATAAACTATAAAAAAACTTTAACAAAACAAGAGGAAGAGAAATTAGATAGAATAGTGTGCCCAAGTGTACCCTCAAGCAAGAGAACTCTAACCCAAGATAGTGGAAGACCATAGTACAGAGGTTATGGCTCTACCCAAGACTAGTGAACAATGGTTTGATTTTGGAGTGTCCTCCTAGAAGAGCTGCTTACCAAAGCTAAAGTCTCTTCTACCCCTAGGACAAAATATTATTAAAATAGTTTATGCTTTGATATGTAATTTTAAGAAAATATGCCATTTCCCATAAAATAAAAATAAACATTTTAAAACACCCAAAGCTAGAGCATTTGAATGAATTTTAAGGAAAATTTGGGCAAATTATTTGGGTTTGAGTCCCGCTTAAACTTGTTAGTTCCTTTAGTATCAGCAGCCTCACCATCCTTGTGAGCTAAAGATGGTGGTTTTGGGCGAGCTTACAGGTCTACCTGCTGAGTCATCAGCAGCCATTGCCTGGCCCTCCCTGGTCCTAGCATGGGTGGAGAGGGGGCTTGAATGCTGATCATATGTTAATAAGGTCAATCTTTAGGGCATTGTCCTGCTTGCTAGGGCAATGTCACCGTCCCTTGCCTCTGCCATTCATGAGTGGCCTTTAAACTATATGATGGTAAGTTCCTGTCTTTTCATTCAAGTTATACTAATTAATAAGCCCATATTTATAAATTTGGAAAGGATTTATTGAAAGTTTTAAGAGTATTTTTTTTTTATAAAACTTTTAATTTGAAAGTTATAATTGAAGAGTTTTAAGAGTATTTTTTATAACACTTTTAATTTAAAAGTTATAACTCATTCATTCATTCATAAAAAAATTCTGACCGCAAATACAACCACCAATCATATTACAACAGTGGATGAATTAGTCATCTTCAGGGCATTGTCATTCTTTTCTTTTATTCAATCTGCTTGATATTTTTACTGCTTTTTTATGAACAATAAACTAATTTCTTTATTTTCTCTTTATCTCTCAAATGCTTTAGATCCTACGAGATCTTCCATAATTCAGTCAATCTGTTTCACTTTTGACACACATAGGCCTGCCAGCTCTCTCTCTCTCTCTCTCTCTCTCTCTCTCTCTCTCTCTCTCTCTCTCTCTCTCTCTCTCTCTCTCTCTCTCTCTCTCTCTATATATATATATATATATATATATATATATATATATATATATATATATATATATATATATATATATATATATATATATATGGATGCAATGAGCCGTTACATAGAATATAGATCTCACGCATTCGCGTTTCTTTTGTTTTACTGTTTACGTGTTTACGTCCTTGTGAGACAGCTCGCGTGTCTCAGTCTCAGTTTGACATTCCTCTTTTAAAGGTGTAAGGTAAAAAAACCTTATCGACCTCCACTTCTGATGTCTGGAATTTTAGGTAACTATTATATAATTATGCATGAGGTGTTATGTTAGATTTATTTACTAGAATGTACAAAACCTTGGTAAGTACTGTACAACATTATAGTCACTACCATCCCTGTAATACAATAAAAAATTACCATTTATTTATGATTTCTCATAAGTTAAATGCGGTACTCTTATTTTTCGGAGAATTTGTTCTCCGTTGGGCCTGACCCTGTGGGAGATTTCATAAGTGGTTATAGAAAACCAACATTTTAAAGGGGAAACAATCATAAGAACTCTACTTAACCTAACCTAGGAATTGTGGTATCCTTGCCCATCCCCTCTCCCACGACCTCTTTAGAATGCCGTATTCTCGGCTTACTGTCTATTCCCAACTGCTTATACTACTGGCTAGGCAACACTAAAGTATTGTAAACCTAACGATATATTTCATTTTAGACCAATATAAACAATAACTTTCCCTTAAAGATAATAGATTTGACAAGTAATGAAAATATATACACATCCCAGCGAATTATATTAATCCACATGAGTCTCGTATATTTGATGTCCAACTGGTTAACTGATGGTTTATGCGCTTTTGACACCACATTGGGCACGTTATTATTTTAGGAAAGCATATTTTCTAGTCCAATTTGAAGGATTTTGGATAAAGTTTTACAAGTCTACAAGGTATATCATTTCAAACAGAAAATATATGATTTCCTGTAGCATATAACTTGTATTAACCGAATTTGACCTTCATTTCAACCGCAAACAAACTGAAAAACCAGTTCGATTAACTTCAATTAGCCGAACTGGTTGTTGTTGTTGCGGTTGAAATGAAGGTGAAAACCGGTTAGATCACATTATTTATGAGAGGAAAACATATTTTTCAATATTAAACTTAGCCGGTGATCATATAAGCTGTCAGCTCTGCTGCCCGACAGAAAAACCTAAGGACAAAATACGCCAGCGATCGCTATACAGGTGGGGGTGTACATCAACAGCGCCATCTGTCGAGCAGGTACTCAAGTACTCCATGTCAACACAGAACCAATTTTCTCTCTGTTGTGCCACTGGCAAGACCTACTAAATACGCTGTTACTAACTGGATTTGTTTTCACAACTATTTGGTGAAGTACACTATTCTAGTTTTGAGTTTTCGCTATGCAGGTGTTTTATCTTCTTCTCAAAAATTGAACTCGTTTTGGATAGATTTAATTATGGTGACAAAGAGAGTATGGACTCTCTTTCACTTTTAAATGGCCGACCCTTCCCTTAGAAGGAAGTGTGTTTAGGTTTTTAGTAATTTTGCTTAACACATTATAGATCCACATATTTTATATCTCTCCGCCTTTATTAGGCCTCTTCGATTAACTTTCCATTTATTATAAACATATAAAAATAAATTTTTATGTTTTGTTTATATGCGACCTTTCCTTATAGTAGGCGGTCCGAAATTGGAACCGAAGTTAATCAACGTTGAGCCCGTTAGCCTTTAAAGAATTTAAAACTTTAAATTTAATGTTTTATGAAAGAATCTCTTTGATAGTCTTCGTACTGTTTTCAAAGATGAACTAACGTTTAGTTTTTAGACTACGCAGTTGTTGACGTTCAGGACGTTCAACATGCGCTCTATCGTTACGATAGAGAGAGAGTATCACGGTTTCACTTTGCAGTAAGAGTAAATCGTTTCTGACGTTTCGTTCATTCTTTCTTAACTTAAATGTTTTGAATTCTAAATTAAAGGAATTTTTTATTTGGAAAACCTTTCAGTTCCTTTTAGTCAAATAACATGTTTTTTTTTGACGATTTATAATTGGGCTCTTCTCTTAGGTGCGAAATCAAGAGAGAAAGAGAGAGAGAGATAGAGACGGAGGGAGAGAGAGGAGAGAAAACGTTCCGTTCAAGCGGGTAACGTTGTTCTCGTGTTACTCTCCTCCCTAGTCGCTGTACGGGGAAGAAGGTAAAACGTTTCTAGGGTTTTATTCTTGTCCCCAGGCTATGTGCGGTGAGAGATTGTAAACGTAGTTTATTTGAACTAGTGTTTAGTCTCTTTCCCAGCCACTGAATTTTTTAGCTTTATATATGTTTTCTGTTTTTTGCTAGTATTAATGTGCTGCATTATACGACTGATTTCGCAATTACTACCTTTTAATGAAGGGTAGAATTGCGTGTTTCACGTAGAAATCAGTAAAAGTTTCGATTTCAGTGAAATTAGTGCAAAACAAAATCGAAGTGATAAAGTGATATGCGCAAGTGTTACAGTGTTGCGTCCGAGGGTTCGTCTGTTCGTGCCTGTCGTTCACCTAGTCCGGGACCTCTTGCAAGCTCCCAAGCCCAGGGGAGAAGTAATGTCGAACGACTTATGGGTTCGTCAGGCCTTGATCAACGAACAGACGTTTTCCCTCCGTGGTTTCGGGCGTATCTACCCAAGATCGCCCCACCCACACAAAGACGAGAGAGCCCATTTATTTCTCGTCTGCGGAAGAGGTTTCTCGTAAGAAACCATGGACCAAGGTCTCGCAGCTTATTAAGTGCAAGTCGGTCCCTTCCGTGCAAGTCCAACGGCCCAGTTGTAGCCACTGGGTCAGTTCGGACTCGCTGCAGTCTTCTGACGACTGCACACCTCCTAAGAGAGGCAAAGTGGTACCGCAACAGGCAGTAACACCGTCTGTTGCCGCACCTGCTGCTGTAGACCCTAAGTGGTCTTTGCTACAGTCTATGCAGACACAGTTAGCTTCTTTTATGCAGGAGTATCGTGCGGAGAAGGTTGACGCTGCACCCGTTAGCCTACAACCAACCACGGTTGTGCGTCCAGTAGACGCTGAGGCTACCTGCTCCCGCACTCCAGCTGTGAGAGTTCCACCACCCATGCGCAGTCGACCCTGCCAGACGCATGTTGACGTTCACCGACGCACGGAACCCTCCGTTGACGTTCGCGTGTTACCACAACAACAGGAGGGTGGAGTTAAGTTGCCGTGTTTTGACGCGGTGCGTCAACCTCCGCATTCTAGAGTTGTTTTGACTGCTCAGTATAGACAGTCAAAGCAGTCTCGAGTGAACACTGTATGTCTTCACGCACCTGTTGTGGTTGACAGTTCAGTTGTTGACAGTTCACAGACTGTCAAGCAGTTACATGACATTGCCTTCTGGTCTGCTACTAATGCACCAGTGCTGTATGTCCTCACGCACCTGTTGTGGTTGACAGTTCAGTTGTTGACAGTTCACAGACTGTCAAGCAGTTACATGACGTTGCCTTCTGGTCTGCTACTAATGCACCAGTGAGAGACTCACTGAGATAACCTAGCTTTTATCGGACAAGGTTCCTGTAGATGAGAAAGTGCTGTTCTCCCTCCTACTGATATTCCTTTGAGGACTCTGTCATTTGGAGAGGAGCCTTAAGCTGCTTAGCCTCTTATGGACTTTAATTAAATCATGATGATTTTTTAAGGATCTTCGTCCGGATCTTGTAACTGCTGCTCCTCGTTCGCCTAAACGTCAGAACTTACACTAGGCCTAGCTACTTCGAAGCCGTTGTTGTTAAGCTAGTGCTCTCTCGCTCTCCTAGAGAGCGTTGCGTTGGCTAGGCGACTGGTTTTTGCACCAGGAGGAGTTTTAGGGATACAGCCTTTGATTTCCCTTCTTTTAAACTGGCTTATAGAGCGAGAGTCTGATAGGACACGAGAGAAGTTCTCGGCTTGGGAGTTCTTGCCTCTGCCCAGATGGACTTCTCAATTCTGGTAGACTCCCCCTGGCGCATAGCCAGGAGACGCTCCAAGTTGTTTACAGGTCAACTTCTCACTTTTGTCGAGCCTTTGAAGTTTTACTGTACTATTATGTCACACATAACAAGGCTTCCAGGGATGGTAAATGGTTCCGCCTCAGTCGCTAACCCCGTCTGTTGCCACACCTGCTCCCGTAGACCCTAATGGGCTTTGCTGCAAGACATGCAGTCCAAGCTTGTGTCCTTGATAGAGGACTTAAATGCGGAGAAGAACCTTCTGGCCAACAACCTTCCAACCGGTTGGTTGTGCGCCCTGTTGACGCTGAGGTATCCTACTCGCGTCTGCCAGTTGAGGTGGTTCCTCCACCGATGCGACCCAGTGTGGGTTGCCAGTTGCACGTTGACGTTAAGCGACGCTCGGAGGTGGTTGTTGACGTTCAGTGTGTCACTAGGAAGACGTTCAACAACCAGCAGAGGTGACTTGTTGTGACGCAGTGCGTCAACCTCAGCAACCCGGTAGGGTGTTGACTGCACAACCCAGACAGTCTAGACAGTTCGGGTTGACGCTGTACTTCCTCGCGCACCCATGGTTGTTGACAGTTCACAGACTGTGCAGCAGTGCCATGATATTGCGTCCGGCTCCGTCACGCATCCACCAGTGCGACCGGATTCAGCGAGTCAGACGTTGCCCACTCCGTTGCCGTTTCCTCATCAGTTTCGGATGAGGAACCCTCTGATGAGGACGTTGCTGAACAAGACGATCAACCCCCAGCCATGCTATCCATCCAGAAGATGCTGAAGAAGGAACGCTGCCCAGTCAGGCTGTGGATGAGTCTGGTAGGGACACTGTCATCCGTGGATCAATTTGTGTCACTAGGAAGACTACACCTCCGTCCTCTTCTATACCATCTAGCTTTTCACTGGAAAAAGGACAAGACGCTAGAAGCGGTCTCGATCCCGGTTTCCGGAAAGATAAAGTCTTGTCTGACTTGGTGAAAGGACTATATCAACCTTAGAGAGGGTCTTCCCCTGACTGTTCAGACTTCCAACCACGTTCTCTTCTCGGACGCATCGGACGTAGGATGGGGTGCGACATTAGACGGTAGGGAATGCTCGGGATTATGGAACTCGAGTCAAAGGACAATGCATTTCAACTGCAAGGAGCTACTGGCAGTACGTCTGACCTGGAAAAGCTTCAGGTCTCTCCTTCAAGGCAAAGTGGTGGAGGTGAACTCGGACAACACCACGGCTTTGGCGTACATCTCCAAGCAAGGAGGGACCTACTCTCTGACATTGTACGAGATCGCAAGGGACCTCCTCACCTGGTCAAAAGGTCTAGACATTTCACTAGTAACGAGGTTCATCCAAGGCAACTTGAATGTCATGGCAGATTGTCTCAGTCGGAAGGGACAAATAATTCCAACAGAATGGACCCTCCACAAGGATGTATGCAAGAGACTTTGGGCCACCTGAGGCCAGCCAACCATAGATCTCTTCGCAACCTCGATGACCAAGAGGCTCCCAATATTTTGCTCACCAATCCCGGACCCAGCAGCAGTTCATATAGATGCCTTTCTACTAGATTGGTCACATCTAGATCTATATGCATTCCCTCCGTTCAAGATTGTCAACAAGGTACTGCAGAAGTTCGCCTCTCACGAAGGGACAAGGTTGACGCTAGTTGCTTCCCTCTGGCCCGCGAGAGAATGGCTCACCGAGGTACTTCGATGGCTAGTAGACATTCCCAGAACACTTCCCCTAAGGGTGGACCTTCTACGTCAGCCACGCGTAAAGAAGGTACACCAAGGCCTCCACGCTCTTCGTCTGACTGCCTTCAGACTATCGAAAGACTCTCGAGAGCTAGAGGCTTTTCGAAGGAGGCAGCCAGAGCGATTGCTAGAGCAAGGAGAACATCCACCCTTAGAGTCTACCAATCGAAGTGGGAAATCTTCCGAAACTGGTGCAAGTCAGTATCCGTATCCTCGACCAGTACCTCTGTAACTCGAATAGCTGACTTTCTCTTATATCTGAGGAAAGAACGATCTCTTTCAGCTCCCACTATCAAGGGTTACAGAAGCATGTTGGCATCAGTCTTCCATCACAGAGGCTTAGATCTTTCCAACAATAAAGATCTACAGGACCTCCTTAAGTCTTTTGAGACCACGAAAGAGCGTCGTTTGGTTACACCTGGTTGGAATTTAGACGTGGTACTAAGATTCCTTATGTCAGACAGGTTCGAACCGCTACAATCAGCCTCCTTTAAAGATCTCACCTTAAAGACTCTTTTCCTGATATGCTTAGCCACAGCTAAAAGAGTCAGTGAGATTCATGCCTTCAGCAAGAACATCGGATTTTCATCCGAAACGGCTACATGTTCTACAACTTGGTTTTCTAGCCAAACACGAGCTGCCTTCTCGGCCTTGACCAATATCGTTCGATATTCCAAACTTATCGTATGGTTGGAAATGAACTAGAAAGAGTCTTATGTCCTGTAAGAGCTCTTAAGTTCTATTTAAAAACCTTTACGAGGCCCGTCTGAGGCTTTATGGTGTTCAGTTAAGAATCCATCTTTGCCTATGTCAAAGAATGCTTTATCCTATTTTATCAGACTGTTAATACGAGAAGCTCATTCCCATCTGAATGAGGAAGACCAAGCTTTGCTGAAGGTAAGGACACACGAAGTTAGAGCTGTCGCAACTTCCGTGGCCTTTAAACAAAATAGATCTCTGCAAAGTATAATCGACGCAACCTATTGGAAAAGCAAATCAGTGTTCGCGTCTTTTTATCTTAAGAATGTCCAGTCTCTTTACGAGAACTGCTACACTCTGGGACCATTCGTAGCAACGAGTGCAGTAGTGGGTGAGGGCTCAACCACTACAATTCCCTAATTCCATAACCTTTTTAATCTTTCTCTTGAAATGTTTTATTATTGTTTTTGGGTTGTCCGGAAGGCTAAGAAGCCTTTCGCATCCTACTTGATTTGGCGGGTGGTCAAAGTCATTTCTTGAGAAGCGCCTAGATTAGAGGTTTTGATGAGGTCCTGTTGTATGGGTTGCAACCCTTGATACTTCAGATCCTAGGGGTCGCTCAGCATCCTAAGAGGATCGCGAGGCTCCGTAAGGAAGACGTACTTAAAAAGGCAGAGTAATTGTTCAAGTCGACTTCCTTACCAGGTACTTATTTATTTTATGTTTGTTATTTTGAATAACTGCTAAAATGAAATACAAAATACTTAGCTCTTAAATGTAAACATATAATGCTGGTCTCTACCCACCCCCCTGGGTGTGAATCAGCTTATATGATCACCGGCTAAGTTTAATATTGAAAAATGTTATTTTTATTAATAAAATAAATTTTTGAATATACTTACCCGGTGATCATATATTAAAGGACCCTCCCTTCCTCCCCAATAGAGACCCAGTGGGCCGAGGAGAAAATTGGTTCTGTGTTGACATGGAGTACTTGAGTACCTGCTCGACAGATGGCGCTGTTGATGTACACCCCCACCTGTATAGCGATCGCTGGTGTATTTTGTCCTTAGGTTTTTCTGTCGGGCAGCAGAGCTGACAGCTTATATGATCACCGGGTAAGTATATTCAAAAATTTATTTTACTAATGAAAATAACATATTTTCTGTTAAAATGTTTAAATATAATGGCTCTTGTTCCGCAGTTGGCTCGCTTCGCTCGCCAGGAAACAAAAACATCAAGCTTGTATGTACTGTCAAGCAGTAATGTTGAGCTGTGCATGCTAACATTAGCAATGTTACGCTAACATTAGCAACGCTAAATATAATGGTTCTTGTTCCGCCACTGGCTCGCTTCGCTAACATTAGCTATGTTATGTTAACATATATATACAGCATTTCTAAAACTATTCCTTTCCAACAGGAAGGAGTGCCGTTTTCGAAGATAACGGACTTTTTTTGTTATAGGAAAAAGTAGTTTTTCCCTAGTTTACTTTATCCTGTAATGAACTACAGTAGAACCGGATTCTGACCATTGTTTCTACCAAAACTTATCACTGAGTAGTTTTATTGGAAGAGATACGGTAGCTCCCATCTAGATTATGTGTTTATAGTCTAAATAATATGTAATATTTATTTTAATAGTACAGGGATGCATCCTACCATCATCTATTCGCACCTTACCTGACCTAACTTTAGCGTATAGTTTTGGCCAGAATTGAGTTAAAGACTTTAAAATAACATTAATCTACACAGTAGTGTCTCAAACAAATTTGACCTTCATTTCTACCTAATGTTTGTTTCCTAGCGGCAAATATGTATTTCAATTTTTAGCCTGATACATAAAGCATATGTTTCCTACTTGTAACGATTATTATTATTATTATTATTACTATTATTATTATTATTATTATTATTATTATTATTATTATTATTATTATTATTATTATTATTATTAGCTAAGGTACAACCCTAATTGGAAAAGTAGAATGCTATAAACCCAAATGCTCTAACAGAGAAAATAGGAAATATTTAAAGATTGAAATAAAATATTTAAAACAGTAATAACATTAAAATAGATCTTAAATATATAAACTATGAAAATGAAAAAAAAAACAAGAGGAAGAGAAATAGGATAGAATAGCATGCCCGAGTTTACCCCCAAGCAAGAGAACTCTAATCCAAGACAGTGGAAAGCCATGGTACACAGGCTATGGGACTGCCCAGAACTAGAGAACAATGGTTTGATTTTGGAGTGTCCTTCTCCTAAAAGAAAATAGATGAAGTTACACTAAAATTAGCAATAGATAGCACTCCCCTCTTGGAGCTGTCGTCTTGTGATTGCATTCGTGCTGGAACTGAAGCAGAGGTAAAATAAAGGGCAGTTGTAAAACAACATCCAGGAATGTCTATGTATGTAATTGGAAACTCTTGATTGGTTTATGCAAAAAACATAAAAGCTGCCAGGGGCAAATGCACAAAATGCATGTGCAGTAACCCACAATCAGCCACTCAAAGTAAATTATGGCCCTAGACAATGAAATAGTGTTCACATTTTAGTAAATCAATACGCGTGTTATTATGTCCCATCCCCCATTAGTCATACAGAAAAAGATCCCAAGACAGTGAAAGACCATGGTACAGAGGCTATGGCTATACCCAAGACTAGAGAACAATGGTTTGATTTTGGAGTGTCCTCCTAGGAGAGCTGCCTACCATAGCTGAAGAGTCTCTTCTACCCTTACCAAGAGGAAAGTGGTCACTGAACAATTAAATTGCAGTAGTGAACCACTTAAGTGGAGAAGAATTGTATGATAATCTCAGTGTTGTCAGGTGTATGAGGACAGAGGAAAATGTATGAAGAACAGGCCAGACTATTCTGTGTGTGTGTAGGCAAAGGTAGAAATGAACCATAACCAGAGAGAAGAATCCAATGTAATACTATCAGGCCAGACAAAGGACCCCATAACTATTTAGCGGTAGTATCTCAAGGGGTGGCTGATGCCCTAGCTAACCTACTACTATAACAAAAGTTTGGCAATTAGCACGCATTCATTTTGCAAGCTCCGATGTACAGAATATAAGCGCTCCAGATTTAAGTAGTGGCCTATTGGAAACATCCTTGTGTGCCATTCTACCCGACTGGGGTTAGAATCCTGCTTAAGCTCGATAGTTTCTTGTAGTTTCTGTAACCTTACCATCCTTGTGAGCTAATGATGGGGTGGTTTTGTGGAGCCTATAGGTCTTTCTGCTGAGTCATCAGTAGCCATTACCTGGTCCTCTGGTCTTCATGTGGATAGAGAGAGGGCTTTGGTGCTGAACATAAGTACATATATGGTCAGTGTCCAGAGCATTGTCCTGCTAGCTAGGGCAATGTTACTGTCCTTTGCCTCTGCCATTCATGAGTAACCTTCAAACCTAGAGTTACTGATTGCTCATGCTCGTGTTTTATCTCTTGCCGAGCATATTCTTGGTTATGCAAGCTCATTGTCTCGTGCCCATGTAGGGCACTCTCTCCTTCGTGAATCTGTGACACTTATAAAGGGGTTGCCTGTTCACCATCACAGACAGCTCTTTCATGCTAGCATGCGCCAATTGGTGCTTGCTAGTTCAAGTATGGAAACTCCAGCAATAGTAGAACCTTCTGGTCACAAATGCTCCAAAGCTGACCATAGGATAGGCATCCTTCATATGTTTTGCGCGCTTCATATGACAGGGCACACACTCTATAAAGAAGCGTGTTTCCTGGATCTGTCTTAGGAACTTCTCCTTTGCTTAGGAACTTCTCCTTTCCTTACAATCACTTCTTTTGAAGGAAACTTATATTTATGATCAACCAGTAGGTAGTTCATTGAGTCAGGTAGACACTTCTGCATGAACATAAGGGTATGACACTCAGGTTCTCGCTCTAAGTAATGTTCCTATGAGAATGTTCGGTTATCCATTCTGGACCTTTGAGTTACGGGTTCAAGCTTTGATTGAGGTAATATCAGTACCCTCTGAGGAGCAGTTACTAGAGAGGGACCGGCTCAGAACAGACAGTTACCCGGGGGATGCAGTCATGGGGCATGTCACTTTTCCCCATTGACCACTTCCTCATGAAGGCTTTGTCCGGACTATCAGAAGGGTTTTTTTCCGGCGGGACAGCACGAGTCCTTCAGAGGATTGTCCGGATCATCAGAAGGGTTTTTTCCGGCGGAACAGCACGAGTCCTTCAGAGGTACTGTACAGGGAATAGGCTAGTCACCTAAAGCAAGCGCTTGACCACGGGAAGGCTTTAGGGATAACATTTCTAGAGGTGAGAGAGAGCACTATGAAAAATGGTCTCAACTTTGTGACAAATCAGGGGAAACTATAGACCCTATAGGCAGATTACAAGCTTATGAAGTTGGAGGAATTGGCTTGAGACTTGCTTTTAAGAAAAAACTTGTCATTGGCGCAAGTTTTAAAGGCCGGATTTGGGAAACTTCAAACAAGCTTTACAGCCCACTATTTATGAGAGTGTTACTAACAGGTCTTTTAACATGTTTCCACTGGGACCTGTAGTAGCTGCCAATGGGTTGTGTAGCATACCTAGCTCCCTACTGGGGAGGAAGCATCTTTTCTAAAATAATGGTCACCCTTTTCCTCATTTCCTTCCCTTCTCTAGAAGTAGGCTAATGTGGTTCTCCTAGTATTTTCTGGATTGGCCATTGATGTAGGTAAGCTTTCACACCAAGCACTGTTATATAATGATATAGAAGTATTTCCCCCGTTCTCCTTTACGAGGGTGAGGGTGGTTGTATGTAGAACTGATTACTTATATTGTTCCTACTTATCCCGGATATCCTCACAGGGATAAGAGGTTCTTCCTTGACCATCTGTCCATAAACAGAAACGTAGCTCAACCTCTGTTCTTCCTTGACCATCTGTCCATAAACAGAAGCATAGCTCAACCTATTTTCTTCCTTGACCATCTGTCCATAAACAGAAGCATAGCTCAACCTATTTTCTTCCTTGACCATCTGTCCATAAACAGAAGCATAGCTCAACCTCTGTTCTTCCTGGACCATCTGTCCATAAACAGAATCATAGCTCAACCTATTTTCTTCCTTGACCATCTGCCCATAAACAGAAACGTAGCTCAACCTCTTGGATCTTAATCTCGGGTAAAATGTGACTGGAGTTTACATCCCCACCTCTTACAGTCCGGTGTTTGACATGTCAGGATTTTAAACCAGCTAGTTTGGTTATAGGAGCTTCCTCTCGCCTCATGATGAGCCTCCTGTTAAAGGATGTGGGTTTTTATTCACGTAGGAACAACTCACAGATTTTGAAAGTAATATCTAATTTTCCTAATAAGACAAACCATCGTCTTGCAAGTCTCATTTCCTTCCTCAATCGCCCTACACTCCCTAGTGTAGGTGGAGGTTGAAGGGATGTCTTAGTGTGCTGGCAATGGGGCAGGGCTTAACCCACTGCCCATTAGTAACCGCCGACACACATCTTTAACGGTCTTCCAGCTAAACAGAAATCACACTACTATTAAAAGAATCGGCGTCTTATAGTTAGGAAAAATACAAATTACATTACTTTAAAAATTTGTTATATTTACTGAAAAATATAACTTGTGCCTGGTAATGATGGTTCCCAATTATATTCAACAGAGTGCAAATCACACATTGACACTAAGCAGGACATCACTGTGAAATTGTAACCTTTTCCTACTTTGCAATGAGAAAATTCCATTTGATTGGATAAACTTAAAACAGAGGAACTAATGAAATTTCACAGTCTCTTGCATTGCTACAATTTCGAAAGGAAAAATATGATCTGACATTCTTACCCACAGTGTAATATGGTTACGCACAGTAGAGTATGGTTACACACTGTATAATATGGTTACGCGCAGTACAATATGTTTACGCACAGTACAATATGGTTACGTGCAGTACAATGTGGTTACGCACACAGTACAATGTGGTTACGCACACAGTACAATGTGTACAATGTGGTTACGCCCAGTACAATATGGTTACGCACAGTACAGTGTGGTTATGCACAGTACAATATGGTTACGCACAGTACAATGTGTATAATGTGGTTACGCACAGTACAATGTGTACAATGTGGTTACGCACAGTACAATGTGTACAATGTGGTTACGCACAGTACAATGTGTACAATGTGGTTACGCACAGTACAATAAGGTTACGTGCAGTACAATGTGGTTACGCACACAGTACAATGTGGTTACGCACACAGTACAATGTGGTTACGCCCAGTACAATATGGTTACGCACAGTACAGTGTGGTTATGCACAGTACAATATGGTTACGCACGGTACAATGTGTATAATGTGGTTACGCACAGTACAATGTGTACAATGTGGTTACGCACAGTACAATGTGTACAATGTGGTTACGCACAGTACAATGTGTATAATGTGGTTACGCGCAGTACAGTATGGTTACGCACTGTACAATGTGGTTACGCACTGTACAATGTGGTTACGCACTGTACAATGTGGTTACGCACTGTACAATGTGGTTACGCACTGTACAATGTGGTTACGCACTGTACAATGTGGTTATGCACTGTACAATGTGGTTATGCACAGTTCAATATGGTTACGCACAGTACAGTGTACAGTAGTTACGCGCAGTACAATATGGTTAGGCATCTTTACCCACAATGCATACTGATAAAGCAAACTCTGATGAGTATTCGGGAGCTAAACTTGGTTCACTATTCAGCTCTTAATAGGGACGTAACAGCATTGGTAAATATCCAGATAACGGCAAAATTTCATTAGGTTTAGTGTGCTCTCTCAGTGAAAATGTGATCAAGTTCAATGTCATGACTTAATTTTTCTGCAGTATTCTTATTTTTTTATTTATGCTTATAAATTTGACTAAATACGCATGTAAAATTATAACCATGGGAAAGATTCTTTTAGGTGTACAATAATTTTTTTTAATATTTCTTAGCGTTGATAGTTTTTGTCCTAAGATCAGTTACGAGAAAGCTATCTCAAGCACTGGGCGTATGGGAAAAATTTGTTCACAAAGGGGTTGGGATTGGAAGGGTTAAAGAGAAAGTTTTATTAAGTGCCAATATGCACTAGTGTCTCTTGAACCAAAATATCCATTATTGTAAGGTGCAAACCTCTAATTTTTTGTTTCCCAATTCCCTCTTTTTAAATATTAAACTTAGCCGGTGAATATATAATAGCTGACGTCTCGGACGGCTCGACAGAAAAACACAAAAACTCGCGAGCGATCGCCATGAAGGTTGCGGGTGTGCCCACCAGCGCCAACTATCGGCCAGATACCGCATATACATGTAAACAGCTCCAGTTCTTCTCTGTCGGTCTTGTCGACAAGTTGATTCCATTACTCGCTGTTGACCTGGAGTTTTTCGTCATTCTTGGTGAAGTACTTCTTTTTGGTTTTGAGCTTTCGCAGTGCAGGTGTTTTTATCTTCAATTTAAACTCTTGAACTCTTTTTTGGATAGATTTTATTGTTGATGACTTTGGATTGTTTTTGGATTTTCTTTGACTTTTCAAAATGGCTGATCCTTCTCCAATTCCTAAATTTCGTAAATGTAATGCTAGGGATTGTAACAAATGTCTTCCAAAGGCCTCTCTCGACCCACATACCGTGTGTTCTAATTGTCGGGGTAAAACCTGTCAATTAGGAGATCGGTGTGATGAGTGCGTGGTACTTTCGGAATTCGACTGGCTAGAGTTTGATAAGTATTTTCGTAAGCTAGAGAGAGATAGGGTGAGGAGAAGTTCCTCTAGATCATTAGAATTTTCCTCCTCCCATGCCCCTGAACCTAATCCTTCCCCAGTAGTAGTTGTGCCTGAACCCTCTACTAGCACTCATGAACCATCAATGCGGGATATGTTGCGTGCCATTCAAGCATTGGGCGAGAGAGTTGAATCTTTGGCTACGGACCGTAATCAACTCATGGCGGATGTAAAAGAGTTAAAGTGTCAGAGTGCCACATTAGAAAATCGTGGGGATAAAGTGATTAGTGCGCAAAGTGTTATCAGTGTTGCGACCGAGGGTTCGTCTGTTCGTGCTTGTCGTTCGCCTAGTCCGAGACCTCTTGCAAGCTCCCATGCACCAGGGAGAAGTAATGTCGTAGGACTTATGGGGACGAGAGGCTTTAACCAACGAACAGACGTTCCCTCTATGGTTTCGGGCGAGTCTCGTCAAGACCGCCCCTACCATAAGACGAGCGAGGCGGTTTTCTCCTCGTCATCCGAAGGCTTCTCGCGTAAGAAACCGTGGAGCAAGGTTTCGAGACCCTTAAAGCGGAAGTCAGTCCCTTCAGGACAGGTCCAGCGTCCTGGTTGTAGCCATTGGGACAGCTCTGACCCTGTGCAGTCATCGGAAGACTGCTCGCCGCCTAAACAGAAGCGTAACACGGGCTCCGAGAGTCTTAGTTTAGGCAATGTTTTGCAGTCACAGACGTTACCATCGTCTCGACCCGCACCCACTCCCGTTTATCCTAAATGGGTTGTACTGCAGGATATGCAGAATAAGCTTGCCTCTCTTATGGAGGAGTATACTGCTGAGCAGGTTAACGATGATCCTCGCCGTTACGCTGATCGAGATCCTGGCCGTCAGCCGCCCAAACGAGCCTTTGCTCGTCCTGTTGACGTTGACGTTACAAAGTCACGTCAGTCACGTGACTTAGAGCCTCACTCGATGCAGTCCCGTGTTGACTTTCAGCCGCTTGTGGACGTTCAGCCGCTGCCGCATGCTCGTGTTGACGTTCAGGACGTTCGCCAACCAGCTAAGTTGACTTGTTTTGACGTTGAGTGTCAAGCACCACAGTCGAGTTGGTTTAACTGCTCAATCTAGGCAGTCTCGAGTTGACGTCGAGCGTCCTCCCGCTCCTGTTGTTGTTGCTAGTCAGTCCGTTAAGCAGTTACATGACGTAGCGTCCTGGACTGCTACTGATGCTCCTGTGCGTGTGGACTCTGCTTGTCAAGCATTGCCACCAAGGCAGGTCTCTCCCTTGCTTGAGACTCATCAGTTGTCGGACGAGGTTCCTTCAGATGAGGACGTTGCTGATCCTCCTTCTAATGATAATCCTTTGGACGTTTTGTCGGATGTAGAAGAACCTAAGGCTGTACAACCTTCCATGGATTTTAAGAAAATCATGATGATTTTCAAAGATCTTTTCCCAGATCATTTTGTTGCTGTTGCTCCTCGTTCGCCTCCGTCTGAGTTTGCGCTAGGCTTAGCTGCTACCAAGCCTGCCTTTACTAAGCTAGTGCTTTCTCGCTCTTCTAAGAGGGCTTTACGTCTTCTAGGCGACTGGTTGGTTACCAGGAGGAGTTTGGGGAAGACGGCCTTTGCCTTCCCACCTTTTAAGCTAGCTTCTAGATAGAGCGTCTGGTATGACACGGGAGAAGTTCTCGGCTTGGGAGTCCCTGCCTCTGCCCAGGGTGACTTCTCAAGCCTCGTAGACTCTCCCCATCGCCTGGCCATGAGACGCTCGAAGATTTGTTGGTCCTCCTCGGACCTTGACCATCTCCTTAAAGGCGTATACAGGGCCTTTGAAGTTTTTAACTTAATAGATTGGTCATTAGGAGCATTAAGTAGGAAGATCTCGTCTGCTGACCAAGATGTATCCTTACTTATTATGTCCTGTATGGATAAAGCCATCCGCGATGGCTCCAATGAGCTCGCCTCCACTTTTACGTCGGGAGTCTTGAAGAAGAGAGAAACCCTTTGCTCTTTCCTTTCAGCAGGAGTTACTCCCTGTCAAAGATCGGAACTGCTCTTTGCTCCCTTATCGGCTGCCTTGTTTCCACAACAGCTGATTAAGGATGCTGCTTCGCTTGTGCAGAAGGACACACATGATCTGATGGCTTCTTCTGCTCGCAAGGGAGCTCCTTCTTCATCCTTTGTTGTGAGACCCAGAATAGAGACTCCTGCGTCTAGATTTATCCCGCCCTTTCGTGGCAGAGCTCCCAGCAGGGGAGGCTCTCGTGCCGAGGGAAAGAGAGGTAAGAAGAGAGGAGCCAAGTCCTCCCGTGGCAGAGTCTGACTGCCCACGGCCTCAGACAGCGGTAGGGGCCAGACTGAACAGCTTCTGGCAGGCCTGGGAGAAGAGGGGTGCAGACCAAGAGTCTGTTCTGTTGCTCAAGGAGGGGTACAAAATACCGTTTTCAATATTAAACTTACCCGATAATCATGTAGCTGTCAACTCCGTTGCCCGACAGAATTCTATGGAGGGATACGCCAGCTATCACAATACTAGAAGGGGGTGTACTTACCAGCGCCACCTGTGGCCAGGTACTATAGTACTTCTTGTTGACACCTCCTCAATTTTTCCTCTGTCGTGCTTCCGGCAAGACGTTCTGGGATACGCTTATGATCTTCGAGTATTTTCACGGCTTTTGGTGAAGTATTCTCTCAGATTTCGGCTGTCGCTTTACTGGAAAACTTCTTATATTAGCTTAGATAGCTTTTATATAGTCCTGATTAACGGTTAACGATCTTTTGCTTGATTTTGAAACCCCACTTGGCTAACTCTTTGGATTCAAGATGTCTGACATTTCACAAGCCCCCACCCATAGGCGATGTAGGTCTTGTAATAGACGTATTCCGAAGGCCTCGGTAGATCCTCACACCGCTTGTTCTGACTGTAGGGATAGGCCCTGTCAGTTAGAAAATCGATGTGAGGAATGCGCCGGACTTTCGGAACTTGATTTTGTCCGTCTTTTGAAGTATTCAACTAAGTTAGAGAGAGGCAGAGTTAGGAGGAGTTCTTCTCACTCTTCACTTTTTTCCTCACCTCATGATCCCCTACCTTTTCCTACCCCTGTAGTGGCTACCCCCGAACCTACTATTTGCCCTCAGCCTGATATGTCTGTTGTTTTGCGTGCTATTCAGGCCTTAGGCGATAAAGTAGAGTCAGTGGTAAGTGATCATAAGTCTCTTATGGCCGAAGTCAAGGAACTTAAGGTCAAGAGTGCAGTGGGTGGAATTAGTGCCAGTGCTGTGACGAGTGCTAGTGTCAGTGCAGTGCCAAGTGCTAGTGTCAGTGTCAGTGTGGTGCGTGAGGATACTTCTGTGCGTGCCAGTCGTCCTCCCAGTCCGGGACCTCTTGCAAGCTCCCAAGCCCAGGGGAGAAGCAATGTCGAAGGGCAAAAGGGTTCGGCAGGCCTTGATCGGCGCACAGAAGTATCCTCGGTGGTTGCGGGCGTGTCTTCCAGAGACCGTCACTCCCACCTGCAGACGATTGAGCCCGTCTTTTACTCGTCCGCTGATCAATTGTCAGGGAAGAAACGCTGGACTCAGGTCTCTAGACCACTCAAACGCAGAGTCCAGTCCGCGAGTGCTCAACCGGGCTGCAGTCATTGGCTCAGCTCTGACTCGCCGCAGTCATCAGTCGACTGCACTCCGCCCAAGAGGAGTAAGGTTCTGCCGCAACAGATCTCTGCTGTTAAGGCTTTGCCTCAGCAGACTGTAGTGTCTGCCGACCCCAAGTTGACTCTACTGCAGTCCATGCAGGCACAGCTTTCGGTCTTGATGCGTGAGTGTCGGGCTGAGAAGGTTGCGCCTCCGCCTCCGCCTGCACTCGCTCCGCCTGCGCTCGCTCCGCCTGACCGCAGTACCGCCTGCCAGGCGTACGATGTTGAGCCACGTTCTGAGTTTACTGTTCCCAGTGGTGTACAGCCTCCGCCTTCCTTAAGGCAACCTCAGCAATGGGATCAGGAGGCTTATACCTCTCTTCCTCCGCTTCCACTTGCTGCTCCACCAGTGATGCAACACTCGGTTGAGGTACAACAACCTCTCCCATCCATGAGTCTGTCTCCTCAGCTCTCGCTGCAGCGAGCTCAACCCTCCGCAAGGCAAGCACCACAACACCTTAGCCTTGCGCCTCAGGAGCCTCAACTCGCGAGACATTTACTACGTTCTGCGCAGCCTCTACCTCATCGCTCTCCGCTCACACCGCAGGAACAGGAACTTGCTACTCCGCTTCCGCCAACCACTCAGCAAGCGCAACCCTTGAGTTCAGCCACTCATGCCAGGAGTCAGCCTCCTCCACCCATGCGCCTACCTTCTGCTTCTTCTTTTGTTCAGCCTTTGCAGTCTGAGCCTCAGGTGTTCCCTCAACAGATTCTTGAAGAGGAAACCACTAATATTGTTGTTCCAGCTCGTTCTGACTCTGCTGTTCAGCATACCTTTCCGATCTCTTCGCTACACTCTGGTGATGAGGCGTCTGATGATGAGGCGGCACACCTGGATCCCTCATCAGACGTGGATGAATCCAAGTCTTCTCCGCCTTCTATTGACTTTCGTAAGGTCTTGGCTCTGTTTAGGGAGGTATACCCAGACCACTTTGTCTCTGCTACTCCCCGCTCTCCACCATCTGAGTTTTCGCTGGGCATGCAACCAGCTAAGTCTACCTATACTAAGCTAGTCCTAGCAAGGTCCTCTAAGAGAGCGTTAAGGATCTTAGGGGAGTGGTTGCAGACTAAGCAACACCTTGGCAAGACTTCGTTCATGTTTCCTCCGACTAAGCTCACTTCTAAAGCGGGCGTTTGGTATGCCACAGGAGAGGAACCAGGCTTGGGAGTACCTGCCTCTGCCCAGGCTGACTTCTCAAGTCTGGTAGACTCGCCTCGTAGAACTGCAATGAGGCGCTCTAAGGTTTGCTGGACCTTCTCAGACCTTGATCACTTCCTGAAGGGTGTTTTTAGAGCATTTGAGATGTTCAACTTCCTAGACTGGTGCCTGGGGGCCCTCAGCAAGAAGACCTCCCCTGCGGACAAGGATTCTGCCATGCTATTAATGTCCTGCATGGATAAGGCCATTAGAGATGGATCTGGCGAGCTTGCGTCGATGTTTGTATCAGGGGTTCTTAAGAAAAGGGAACAGCTTTGTACCTTCCTTTCCTCCCGCATTACACCTTGTCAAAGGTCTCAACTCCTTTTCGCTCCGCTCTCGAAGTTCCTCTTCCCCGAAGAGCTGGTTAAGGACTTGTCTGCTGCCCTGATACAAAAGGACACACATGATCTTGTAGCCTCATCGGCTCGTAAGACTAAGGTTGCTACCTCAGTCCCCAGGACTTATCGCACCCCAGTGGCTGATACTCCTGCTACGAGGTTCATACCGCCCTTTCGTGGTAGAGCCCCCAGCCGAGGAAGCTCCCGTCCAGACTCTTCCAGGAGCAAGTCTAGGAAAGGTTCCAAGGCCTCTAAAGGAAAAAACTGACTCTCCGCATCTCCAGACAGCAGTAGGAGCCAGACTCAAGAGCTTCTGGCAAGCCTGGGAAAAGAGAGGTGCAGACGCCCAGTCTGTCAGTTGGCTGAGGGAGGGTTACAGGATTCCATTCTGCCTCAAACCCCCTCTGACCACATCTCCCATCAACCTCTCTCCCAACTACAAAGAAGAGGACAAGAGGCTAGCGTTGCACCAGGAGGTGTCACTACTTGTGCAGAAGAAGGCAGTGGTTATAGTCCGGGACCATCAATCCCCGGGCTTCTACAACCGTCTCTTTCTGGTGGCCAAGAAGACAGGAGGTTGGAGACCGGTGCTGGACGTCAGCGCGCTCAATGCGTATGTCACCAAGCAGACGTTCACGATGGAGACGACGAAGTCGGTCCTAGCAGCGGTCAGGCAGGAGGACTGGATGGTCTCGTTGGACTTGAAAGATGCCTACTTTCACGTTCCTATTCATCCAGACTCCCAACCTTTCCTGAGATTCGTTTTTGGAAAGGTTGTCTACCAATTCCAAGCCCTGTGTTTTGGCCTAAGCACAGCTCCTATGGTGTTCACGCATCTGATGAGGAATATAGCAAAATTCCTCCACTTATCGGACATCAGAGCCTCCCTCTACTTAGACGACTGGCTGTTGAGAGCCTCCACGAGTCGTCGCTGTCTGGAGAGTCTCAACTGGACTTTGGACATAATCAGAGAACTGGGTCTGTTAGTCAACATAGAAAAGTCTCAGCTCATTCCCTCCCAATCCATTGTGTACCTGGGAATGGAGATTCGGAGTCAGGATTTTCGGGCTTTTCCATCGGCCCCCAGGATAAGCCAAGCCCTAGATTGCATCATGAGCATGCTGAAGAGGAGCAGTTGCTCGGTGAGACAGTGGATGAGTCTCACAGGGACCCTTTCATCTCTGGCCCTGTTCGTCGAGCTAGGGAGACTCCACCTCCGCCCTCTTCAATTCCATCTTGCAGCTCATTGGGACAAGGGTTTGACTCTCGAAGCAGTCTCTATCCCAGTCACCAAAGAGATGAAGACCACTCTCTTGTGGTGGAAGAACAATCTCCTTCTCAGGGAGGGCCTATCGTTGGCTATTCAGACCCCCAATCTTCATCTCTTCTCAGATGCATCGGACTCGGGCTGGGGTGCGACCTTGAACGGACGGGAATGCTCGGGAACGTGGAATGAGGAACAGGGAACGCTCCACATCAACTGCAAGGAGCTACTAGCAGTTCATTTAGCCCTGCTGAACTTCAAGTCCCTCCTGCTAGGCAAAGTGGTGGAGGTGAACTCAGACAACACCACAGCCTTGGCTTACATCTCCAAGCAAGGAGGGACCCATTCGAGGAGCCTATACGAGATCGCAAGGGACCTCCTCATTTGGTCAAGAAGTCAAAACCTCACTTTAGTCACGAGGTTCATTCAGGGCAACATGAACGTCTCAGCAGATCGCCTAAGCAGAAGGAATCAGGTCATTCCCACGGAATGGACCCTCCACAAGAGTGTGTGCAACAGACTTTGGACCTTGTGGGGTCAACCTACCATAGATCTGTTTGCCACCTCCATGACCAAGAGACTTCCGCTGTACTGTTCCCCAGTTCCAGACCCTGCAGCAGTTCATGTGGATGCTTTTCTGCTGAACTGGTCCCATCTCGACCTTTACGCATTCCCACCGTTCAAGATAATAAACAAAGTCCTGCAGAAATTCATCTCGCACAAAGGGACACGGCTGACGCTGGTTGCTCCCCTTTGGCCTGCAAGAGAATGGTTCACAGAGGTACTTCTATGGCTAGTCGACATCCCCAGGACTCTACCTCTAAGAGTGGACCTTCTACGTCAACCTCACGTAGACAGGTTGCATCCAAACCTCCACGCTCTTCGGCTGACTGCCTTCAGACTGTCGAAAGATTCGCTAGAGCTAGAGGCTTTTCGAAGGAGGCAGCCAGTGCGATTGCCAGAGCTAGAAGGGTTTCCACTCGTAGAGTCTACCAATCTAAGTGGGAAGTCTTCCGGAGCTGGTGTAGAGCCAATTCAGTATCCTCTACCAATACCTCTGTGACCCAAATAGCTGACTTCCTATTACATCTTAGGAATGAGAGATCCCTTTCAGCCCCTACGATTAAAGGGTACAGGAGTATGTTGGCTTCAGTTCTCCGCCACAGAGGTTTGGACCTTTCTTCCAACAAGGACCTTCAAGACATCCTTAAGTCTTTTGAGACTTCTAAAGAGCGTCGTCTATCCACTCCAGGCTGGAACCTAGACGTAGTCTTAAGGTTCCTTATGTCACCTAGGTTCGAACCTCTCCAGTCAGCTTCCTTCAAGGACCTTACACTCAAGACTCTTTTTCTCGTCTGCCTTGCAACAGCTAAGAGAGTCAGTGAGGTTCATGCCTTCAGCAAGAACATTGGTTTCACGACCGAATCTGCAACATGTTCTTTTCAGCTCGGATTCCTAGCAAAGAACGAACTTCCTTCACGTCCTTGGCCTAGATCGTTTGAAATACCTAGCCTCTCCAACATGGTAGGTAACGAACTAGAGAGAGTTCTTTGCCCTGTCAGAGCTCTCAAGTATTATCTTAGTAGGTCTAAACCTATTCGAGGACAGTCAGAAGCCTTATGGTGTGCCATCAAGAAACCTTCGAGACCCATGTCCAAGAATGGGGTTTCGTATTATATAAGGCTTCTGATTAGAGAAGCCCATTCTCACTTAAAGGAGGAAGACCTTGCATTGCTGAAGGTAAGGACCCACGAAGTAAGAGCCGTAGCTACTTCGATGGCCTTTAATAAAAACCGTTCTCTGCAGAGCATAATGGATGCAACCTATTGGAGGAGCAAGTCAGTGTTTGCATCATTTTATCTTAAAGATGTCCAGTCTCTTTACGAGAACTGCTACACCCTGGGACCATTCGTAGCAGCGAGTGCAGTAGTAGGTGAGGGCTCAGCCACTACATTCCCTTAATCCCATAACCTTTTTTAACCTTTCTCTTGAATGCTTTTATTGTTGTTTTTATGGTTGTTACGGTAGGCTAAGAAGCCTTCCGCATCCTTTTGATTTGGCGGGTGGTCAATTCATTCTTGAGAAGCGCCTGGGTTAGAGGTTGTGTAGAGGTCCTTTAGTAGGGGTTGCAGCCCTATATACTTTAGCACCTTTGAATTGATTCAGCCTCCAAGAGGAACGCTGCGCTCAGTAAGGAAGACGAACTTAAAAAAGAGGCAGAGTAACGGTTCAATTCGACTTCCTTACCAGGTACTTATTATTTCATTGTTATTTGAGATAACTGTCATATGAAATATGGGATACTTAGCTATCCTTTAATCTTGTACACTGGTTTTCACCCACCCCCCTGGGTGTGAATCAGCTACATGATTATCGGGTAAGTTTAATATTGAAAAATGTTATTTTTATTAGTAAAATAAATTTTTGAATATACTTACCCGATAATCATGATTTAATTGACCCTCCCTTCCTCCCCATAGAGAACCAGTGGACCGAGGAAAAATTGAGGAGGTGTCAACAAGAAGTACTATAGTACCTGGCCACAGGTGGCGCTGGTAAGTACACCCCCTTCTAGTATTGTGATAGCTGGCGTATCCCTCCATAGAATTCTGTCGGGCAACGGAGTTGACAGCTACATGATTATCGGGTAAGTATATTCAAAAATTTATTTTACTAATAAAAATAACATTTTGTACACAGACCTCCTCTAGTAACAGTTCCCATAGACCTCTCTCCCAGGTATCGAGAGGAGTCAAAGAGACAAGCCCTACATCACGAAGTGTCTCTGTTGCTAGAGAAGGGAGCGGTGGTGAAAGTCTCGGACCTTCAATCACCGGGGTTTAACAACCGTCTCTTCCTAGTCCCAAAGCATACAGGAGGTTGGAGGCCAGTGCTAGACGTCAGTGCGCTCAACGTTTTTGTTACGAAAACAAAATTTACGATGGAGATCACGAAGTCCGTCTTAGCAGCGGTCAGAGAGGGAGACTGGATGGTCTCTCTCGACCTGCGAGATGCGTACTTCCACATTCCTATACACCCGGATTCCCAACCGTTTCTGAGGTTTGTTTACAGGAATGTGGTGTACCAGTTTCGAGCACTGTGCTTCGGCCTCAGTCCTGCTCCTCTCGTGTTTACGAGGCTCATGAGGAATGTGGCAAAATTCCTTCATCTATCGGGAATTCGAGCCTCCCTGTACTTGGACGACTGGCTTCTCAGAGCATCGTCCAGTCATCGTTGTCTGCAGGATCTACATTGGACGTTGGGTCTGGCCAAGGAGTTGGGACTTTTGGTCAACTTAGAAAAGTCCCAACTGATTCCATCCCAGACGATTCTATATTTGGGGATGGAGATTCGCAGTCTAGTTTTTCGGGCTTTTCCGTCTGCCACCCGAATAGAACAAGCCCTGCTCAAAGTCCGACTAATGCTGAAAAGAGAACGTTGTTCAGTAAGGAGTTGGATGAGTCTCGTAGGGACTCTGTCATCCCTGGAGCAGTTTGTCTCGCTAGGGAGACTGCACCTTCGGCCTCTCCAGTTCCATTTAGACTCTCACTGGAACAAGGGAAAGACTTTAGAGGCTGTATCAATCCCGGTCTCCGAACCAGTAAAAGCATGCCTGAACTGGTGGGAGAGCAACATCAGTCTGAGAGAGGGCCTGTCTCTAGCAGTCAAGAACCCAAACCACGTATCTCAGTCGCGTCGGATTTGGGTTGGGGTGCGACCCTGGACGGTCGGGAATGCTCGGGTCTTTGGACCTCAGTTCAGAAGAGCATGCACATCAACGGCAAGGAGCTATTAGCAGTCCACTTGGCCTTGATGAATTTCGAGAGCATTCTTCGAAACAAAGTGGTAGAGGTCAATTCAGACAACACCACAGCTTTGGCGTACATCTCCAAGCAAGGAGGCACTCACTCCCACACGCTGTACGTGATCGCAAGGAACCTCCTCATATGGTCAAAAAATCGAGGCATCTTCCTGTTGAAAAGATTCATCCAGGGGGACTTGAACGTCTTGGCAGACTGTCTCAGTCGGAGAGGTCAGGTGATCCCCATGGAATGGACTTTCCACAAGGACGTGTGCAAGAGTCTTTGGGCGACTTGGGGTCAACCCACCATAGACCTCTTTGCCACCTCGTTGACCAAAAGGCTCCCAATCTATTGCTCACCAGTCCCAGATCCAGAGGCGATCCACATAGACGCGTTTCTACTGGACAGGTCTCACCTGGACTTACATGCATTCCCACCATTCAAGATAGTCAACAAGGTACTGCAGAAGTTCGCCTCTCACGAAGGGACAAGGTTGACGTTGGTTGCTCCCCTCTGGCCCGCGAGAGAGTGGTTCACCGAGGTACTTCAATGGCTGGTAGACATTCCAAGGAGTCTTCCTCTAAGGGTAGATCTCTTATGTCAGCCCCACGTAAAGGATGTTCATCAAAGCCTCCCCGCGGTTCGTCTGACTGCCTTCAGACTATCGAAAGACTCTCAAGAGCTCGAGGCTTTTCGAAGGAGGAAGCCAGTGCGATTGCGAGAGCTAGGAGAGCTTCTACCATCAAAGTATACCAGTCGAAGTGGGAAGTCTTTCGAGACTGGTGCAAGTCAGCATCTGTGTCCTCTTCCAGTACCTCTGTAGCCCAAATCGCAGATTTTCTCTTACATCTGAGAAATGTTCGCTCCCTCTCAGCACCCACTATTAAGGGCTACAGGAGCATGTTGGCTTCGGTCTTTCGACATAGAGGCTTAGATCTTTCCAATAATAAAGATCTCCAAGATCTCCTTAAGTCTTTCGAGACCTCTAAGGAACGTCGTATGGCAACTCCTGGATGGAACTTAGACATGGTCCTAAGGTTCCTGATGTCAGACAGGTTTGAGCCATTACATTCAGCCTCCCTGAAGGATCTCACCCTCAAGACACTTTTCCTAGTGTGCTTGGCTTCGGCTAAAAGGGTCAGTGAGATTCATGCCTTCAGTAAGAACATCGGCTTTTCCACAGATAAAGCCACATGTTCACTTCAGCTTGGTTTCCTGGCCAAAAATGAACTGCCTTCTCATCCTTGGCCTAAGTCATTTGATACACCTTGCCTGTCAGAGATCGTAGGCAACGAACTTGAAAGAGTACTGTGTCCAGTTAGAGCTCTTAAGTTCTACTTAGCTCGTACTAAGTCCTTACAAGGTGGATCTGAGGCCTTATGGTGCTCAGTTAAGAAGCTATCATTACCTATGTCAAAGAATGCTTTGTCATATTTTATCAGATTTTTAATCCGAGAGGCTCATTTTCACTTGAGTGAAACAGACCGTTGCTTGTTTAAGGTTAAGACACACGAAGTAAGAGCTATAGCAACTTCCGTGGCCTTTAAGCAAAATAGATCTCTGCGAAGTATTATGGACGCGACCTTTTGGAGAAGCAAGTCGGTATTCACGTCATTTTACTTAAAAGATGTCCAGACTCTTTATGAGGACTGCTACACACTGGGTCCATTCGTTGCAGCGAGTGCAGTAGTGGGTGAGGGTTCTACCACTACATTCCCTTAATTCCAATATCCTTTTAATCTGTCTCTTGAAATGTTTTTAATCTTGTTTTTGGGTTGTACGGAAGGCTAAGAAGCCTTTCGCATCCTGGTTGATTTGGCGGGTGGTCAAATGTCATTTCTTGAGAGCGCCCAGATTAGGGGTTTGATGAGGTCCTGTTGTATGGGTTGCCGCCCTTGATACTTCAGCTCCTGGGAGTCTTTCAGCATCCTAAGAGGATGGCTGGGCTTCGTGAGGAAGACAGACTAACAAGGCAGAGTAATTGTCAAAGTCAGCTTCCTTACCAGGTACCTATATATATTTGGGTTTTGTTATGATATAACTGTCAAAAACTCTAAGCATATATGCCGTAAACTGTATTAATACTGGTCTCTACCCACCACCATGGGTGTGAATCAGCTATTATATATTCACCGGCTAAGTTTAATATTTAGAAATTATATTTTGATTATAAAATAAATTTTTGAATATACTTACCCGGTGAATATATAAATTAAAGGCCCCCCCCTTCCTCCCCGATAGAGACCCAGCGGGATGAGAAGAACTGAAGCTGTTTACATGTACATGTATATGCGGTATCTGGCCGATAGTTGGCGCTGGTGGGCACACCCGCAACCTTCATGGCGATCGCTCGCGAGTTTTTGTGTTTTTCTGTCGAGACGTCAGCTATTATATATTCACCGGGTAAGTATATTCAAAAATTTATTTTATAATCAAAATATCACTTTTATACAGTATATACTGTAACTAGAAGGGCACTCGGTAGAGCGCAGACCTCCTCCGCAGCAGCTTGTTTCTCGATCTTTTGGTTTACCTGACCCTTATTTTTTACCTTGACATCTATTAATTGCTGTGGATTTTCATACACTCAAATATGAACCAACTTTGCAGTTTCTGTGACAACGATGTCCAAACTTACGACTGATTTCGTGAATTGGCCGTTTTTCTTGACAGTTACCTTGAACTTTTACCTTGTCCTTCCAAAAATTTAATCATTTCCAGTTTTTTACTTAAAGATAAACCCTTCAAGTTTCATAACTCATGATTAAAATTGTCGCCAGAAAGCTGTTCACAAACACACACACATGCACACAAACACAAGCAGGGTATAAAATATAAACTCCTTCCAGATTCGTTGGCGGACAAAACAATTTTGGACAATTTCAGAGGAAAGTAGGTTTTATTCTATGCAAATACAGTATAGACTTTTATTTTTACATGAGTATCATCAGCATGTACTTATACTTTCTAAAACTGCAGTTAATTTGTATTAATCTAAGGTTGCAGCAGTAGACAGAACTTTAGCGCTCTTACTTATTGCTGTTGGTTGAAGTTGTTTTTATTAGTTTTTCAATACTGTTGCATTTCCCACAAGGTTATATCAATTGAGATAGTATAATTAATCTGATACAATATTTAAACGCAAAATTGTTAGGAAGCACTTGAGGTTTATAATGTATCTCTATCTCTGATATCTTAAGATAGAGAAATTTATTAGTATTTGCAGTATAACTAATGAATATTTTTTTTCTCCAGTAGTTGTGGGTTACTCATCTGTTACGTAAGGATTCTACGGTACTGTACTGTGTATAGATGCCTTTCAAGTTCAATACGGTGAATGCTACACCCACAAAAAGCCCTAAGGATTGCTTTATGGGTCACAAGATTTTGTTGCGTAGTACTCGGTTAATGGTAAGTGGTGTTGTATGTGAAGTTTTTTCTTTATCTTATTTTTAGTGTTAATTGCCTTAGGGTATTCATATGTTTATTGAACAGGAAGAACTCAGAGTATATTTACATGTAGTACAGTATATGAAGTACAGTACAGTACTATATTAGAAGATGAGCTGGTATGGCTGTGAAGCAAGCTTGGAAAGACAGCAATCGCTTAAGAATGATGTCTCAACTTGGCTAATTAAGCTGTACTGTACCGATAGTACTGTACATATATTACAAAAGTATGCACTACAGTATCAATAAGTGTTGTTAGTTGGGGACAATGGTGTTTTGTTGTTACGCGTACGGTAGTGGTGGCGACTTGAGAAGCGTTGCAAGTTGTCATATTACAGAGAGTTATTTAGGGAATTAGTTGAGGGTGCATAGGCAGTGGTAATATATTTTGGGAGTAATGAGTTTACTTACCCTAGGGCACCAATATTACCCAGCTTTTTCTCTGTTCTCTGGTGTCTTAACCATCCCCCACGATGATAAGTTGGCTGACTGTATCACAGTGAAACCAAGGGTGTCGGCTAAGTTTTGTTGACGCGGAGCAAAATTCTCATCATCTAGTTTTCAAGATTATGTACTTCCTGCCTTTCAAGGGTCATTAACCAACCTCTCTCTCTCTCTCTCTCTCTCTCTCTCTCTCTCTCTCTCTCTCTCTCTCTCTCTCTCTCTCTCTCTCTCTCTCTCTCTCTCTCTCTCCATTTATCCTAGAATGACGTATATGGTAAGTCTTTTACCTCTTCTCAAAGTAAGTATTTTCCTCAAACTACAGTACTAATGTGATGTATTGGTTTGGGTCATTTTAGAAGCTTGGAAATCTCTACAGTTAGTTACATGAGATGATGCAGGAGCCCATTTTTCTTTGCTCAGCAATGACTGGGAACTGGAAATTCGGGGTGGAGATACATATATGCCAGTCAGTTCAGAGGTGCTACCTCCCAACTAAGATAGATTCGTACTTGAATTCTTGTTGGAACAAATAACGAATTCTTCAAGTCATTTTGTAGTTTTCTGATATATAATCCATAGTTTTTTATCGTAAGCCCTGATTCTGAAGGGAAAAGCGAGTGACTAGATGATACTGGGTGTGAAGTCTGGAATCTAGCCCCTTGCCTCCATATGACTATCAACTACCTTGTTACTAAGGTTCAACAACCATGTCTTACTCACTCCTGAAATATATAAAAGATTTGTTTGTATTCAGTATCCAACAGGTATTAGAGAAATTTTTCATATAATCCAGACCCCTCTACTGTATTCCTTTGATGCCCCATATCCCTCATAAACACGGGTGGGCAACACTTCATACCCAAGGTGTATCTCGCACATGTGACGGACTTTGTTCTAAAGTCTTTGGGATGTTGCTCGCTGCATGATACCATTTGGCAATTCTGTGACTCGGGCTTAGGGAAAAAATCTTCCTCATTGCACTAATTTAGAAACGTTAAGCGGGCGACTCGTTGAGTTGGTTTAAGAGCCGAGAAGTTGGTTGCTGTGCTAAATTCTCTAAAAACCTTTACTCCACTTTGAGAGTGATTGGTTGCTATGCTTAATTCCCTAAAAATGTTTACTCCACTCTTGAGTAATTGGTTGCTTACTCCACTCTGAGAGTGATTGATGATGCCACTATACTTTACAGAATGTTCTTTACCAGTAAAATAGATCTACAGAAGGTGCACATGCCCTAAAGATTAAAACTTGGTTCCGTAACCGAAATACAAACCATGCTATTTATATAGGGTATTACTTTCGGTGTAGGTGAAATGACGAGCCATTAGATTTTAACGAGGGTTAACTACCCCCTCGCTAGTTAGTGGGGGGTAGGGGACGGGTAGCTAGCTACCCCTCCCCCCTCACACACCGGTGAACTGATTCACTTCACTTTTGGCTCAGGTGATGGTCAGATGTGTGTGCTCTCACCCTCGCTTTGACAGCCTTAATCTTTTTTGCTTTCTCTTTCAGTTTGTGTGTTTGGAAGTTGGCCTCTCTCCTTATCATGCAGAAATGCCTGGTTTACCCGACCGCCCTTGTGGGACTTATATGTCGGCGGTCGAGACGGACCCTCACACCTTGTGTCCGTTCTGCAGAGGTCAACAGTGTGATAAGGATAAAGTGTGCAGTGAGTGCAGGGAGTGGTCTACCTCCCAGTGGGAGAATTTTTCCCGGAGACGGAAGAAGTCTAAGCGGGATCTTTCTCCTTCAAGGGTTTCCTTGAAGAAGGAAAATTCCAAGGACTTTTCTTCCGTTGCCCGAACCTCCTCCGAAGTTCCCGCTCGATCGGTCTCTCGTGAGAGGCCGTCAAGTGGTAGTGTAGGCAGTTCTTTTGTTGTCCGACCTCGGGGTTCGGGAGAGGGAGTTGCCTCCCATAGCGAGGCAGCTCCTCCTCTTCCTCCAGGGGAGGATTTATCTATTTCTGCTTCTGTTTATAATGATGATTTATTGCAGCTTTGGGCTTCCTTGGAGCTTAAGGGTTCTCCCTCCAGGGAAGCCCTGTTTGACTTGATCCAGTTGGGTGCAGCTGTCAAACAGTCGCCGGTGATAGTGGAGGTTGACCCTCTTTTTATCGTCGACGTTGTTGTGGCAGAGGCTTCCAACGGGTCTGGTCAAACCCCTGCCTTGGGTGCTGATGTTGCTGAAGGCTCAGTTCCCCCCTCCGAACATCCTTCGAGGGAGGACCTGAGTCCAGCGGTCTCTCCTGCAGGTGATTCTCCCCCTAGGGGAAGTTCACTGACAGAGACTCCTCTTCGGAGGACTGACGAAGGTGTTCCTGCTCCCAGAGGACGTATCCGTCGCAAGGCTCGCCCTCCTCTTCGCCGTAGAGGTCTTCCTTCTCCCCACAAGGGAGTTAGGAGGCGCCTCTTCGGCTCCTCGCCCTCGCCGTTCCCCGCAGAGGATCCTCCTTGTCGTGAGTCGCCCGTTGCAGCCGCATCTCTGGACCTCTCTGCAGATCGTTCGTGATCTCCTACGCCTGCCAGACCTGCTGACACTCCTTCTCCGTTCGTGGCAGCTGATGCGCAGTGGGCGCCCTCGCACCCCGTTATCCAACGGGCACCGGTCCCTTTGGGGGAAAAGGGCTTGTCTCACAATGTGAGCAAGTCCCTTAAGTGCCAGGTTTTGCCTGTGTGCCCATGTTCTCCTGCGCGCGCAGCTACGCACAAGCCTTCTGCTGTTCCTGTTGTTGCTGAGTGTCATCCTGTGCCGGAAACAATGCGCCAGCGATCTCCTATGGCAGAGTCGACATGTCAGCGCTCTCCTACTCGCAATCGCTCTTCTGCGCGTCAGCGCTCTCCTGTACGCCAGCAATTTCCTCCTCGCCAGCGCACATCTACGCGCCCTGATCCTGACACGCGCCCACGCTCTCCAGCTCGCCAGCGAACTTCCCCTGCGCGCCAGCGAGTAACTACGCGCCATCGCTCGCCTGCGCGCCCACGATCTTAGGATCTGGGTGTAGGAAGGAAGCCTCATCCTTCTCCTTCTCGTCAGTGTTCACCTGCGCGCCCTCTCGTCAGTGTTCACCTGCGCGCCCTCTCGTCAGTGTTCACCTGCGCGCCCTCTCGTCAGTGTTCACCTGCGCGCCCTCTCGTCAGCGTTCACCTGCGTGCCCTCGGAACTCTCCCTCTCGTCAGCGTTCACCTCCGTGCCCTCATAACTCTCCCTCTCGTCAACCCTCGCCTATGCGCCATCGCGTTCAGTCACCTTCGCGCCCACAGGTTCCAGCTCCTACCGTGCGCACTTTCAGAGGTGGACGGGATACGACGCGCCCACGTGCAGTCTCCTTCACGCGCTTCTAAGCCTGCTGATCCTGCGCCCCATCTGTCTTCTCCAGATCGCGCACCTGCACCCCAGCGATCTCCGGCACGTCCGCGCGCCCCATCGCCTGTGCGCCATCACTCTCCAGCACACCCACGCGCCAACGAGCCTGCTCGCAGATCACCTGCGCACCCACGCGCAACCTCTCCTGTGCGCAGTCACTCACCTGCTCGCCCTGCGCGCCATCGCTCTCCTGTGCGCAGTCACTCACCTGCTCGCCCTGTGCGCCATCGCTCTCCTGTGCGCCATCTCTCGCCTGCGCTCCATCGTTCGCCTATGTGCCGTTATTCTCCTGGTCGCCAGCACTCGCTCGCGCGCCCACGCGCTCCCTCGCCCGCCCGCCCACGCGTCCTCAGGTGCCTGCGCCTCCATCTCCACGCACCCGTGCGCGAACCTGGGATTGTTCCATTGCGCGAGCCCAAGCGCAATTTCCTCCGGGTTTCCCAACGCGAGCTTCCTAGCGAGTCTTCTGGAGCGAGAGCAGTCAGGTCATCTTCTTCACGGTCTCCCCCCCCCACCGCAAGCGCAGAACAGCGCGCTCGCAGGAGGAGGGGAGGTCTTCAGAGAGGTATAGGTACCAATTTTCTTCCCTTTCATTTCAGGCAGGCCCTATGGTATCTACTCCGAAGGATCGCTCGATCCCCTTCCCTCCTGCGGGAGTCTCTGACACTGCGTCTGTCAGTAAGCAGCCATGGTTTGGGTCCCTTATTAGAGCTGTCATCCAGGCTGTTAAGCCTGCCTTCGCTGATTTGGGTCTCAAACCAACGGCAGCTCCAACCCCACTGAAGAGGAAGAGAGGAGTAGAGATCGTGGTGACTTCTCCCAGGGTCAAACTGGCTCCTAAGAAGTCCGTAAGGAAGGCTCCTTCCCCCCCACCATCGTTCTCTCCTTCTCCTGTGGACGAAGCTTTTCCGTCCTCAGGAGAATCTACCAAGGTGAGACCTCCTCCCACCGCACCAATGGGAGAGACCCCACCGCGAGTAGGAGAATCGTCTCGTGTTGGGGCAGAGAAGAGCCCTCAGACTTCGTTGCTGGAGTCCTGCATCCCTCCTAGAACTTTTCTGCCAGTTCACCAGGAGGAGAGCAGCATGAGTCAGAACATGCCTTCTGGCAAGTCTTGACTCTGATGAGGCATCTCAACGGGTTCAAGGACCTGGAGATCGCCCCTCGTGAGGGCAAAGACACGGTCCGGGACAGAGTCTTTGGCACTCAGAAACCCACTAAGGCCAGTGCGGCTTTGCCTTGGTCCCAAGGGGTGAAGAGTGCCAGGGATAAGGTTGAGGGCCAATTCTCCGAGCTCGCCTCCTCCAGCCGTTCCACTGCTGGCAACAACCTCCTCCTCGTGTCCAACAGAGGAGGTATTTTGAGATCATGGAGGAATCTTGTTTAGCTCTTCCACTCCACCACTCTGTGGAAGAGCTTGCCAGGGGAGTCTCTCTTGAGAGACTCTAGCCGGCAAGTGACATTTTCGGCAGCAGAGATCCTGAGTCAGGAGAAGGTCGCAAAGTGTGCCATGCAGGCCACTTCGTGGCTGGATGTCTGGCTGGGGTCTCTGGGCATCCTGCTGTGATCCAAGGGTCTGTTCAAGGAGAGCACCAGAAAGGCCTTGGAGACCTTCCTCCTTTCGGGCATGCGCACCATTGAGTTTCTGGCCCACCAAGTCTCGAACTTGTGGGCAAACTCGATCCTGAAGCGACGTGATGCGGTGACTGAGAGGTTCCACTCGAAGGTCCCAGCCGTGGATGTCTGCAAGCTCAGACACTCTTCCCTCCTGGGAAAGAGTTTGTTTGAGCCCAAGGATGTGGAACAGGCAGCTGAGAGGTGGAGAAAGTCGAACCAGGATTCTCTTTTCCAAAGGGCTCTTACAACAAAGCCCTACAAACTTCCAGCACCTCAACAACCTCGCCAGTCCAAGACGGCCAAACCGGCAGCGGCAGCAAAGACGACGGTGTCCAAGCAGCAGCCCTTTCCTGTCAGAGACAAGAAGGGCAAAAAGTCATCCAGGGGAGGCAAGAATCCTAGAGGGAGAGGCCGAGGCCGCAAACGCTAGGATTGGCAATCCCCCTGCATGTCCACCAGTGGGGGGATGCTTAAAAAGTTGCGCATTCAGGTGGCAGCAACTCGGGGCCGATTCCTGGACGATCTCCGTGATCAGTCAGGGATATCGCGTCCCGTTCATAACATTTCTTCCTCACCTGACAGCGAATCCAGTGTCGTTGAGCTCCTATGCCATGGGATCGTCAAAGGGGCTAGACCTACGGGAAGAAGTCGAGACCATACTGAAGAAGGATGCTCTCCAGGAGGTCGTCGACGGCTCCCCAAGCTTCTTCAGTCGACTTTCTTGTAAAGAAGGCGTCATTGACCTCTCAGCTCTGAACAAGTTTGTCAAACAAACTCCGTTCAGCATGGAGACAGCAGACATGGTCAGACTTGCAGTGAGACCGCAAGACTTCATGTGTACACTGGACACTGGATCTAAAGGACGCGTACTTCCTGATCCCAATCCATCCGTCTTCCAGGAAGTACTTAAGATTCAGCTTAGACAACAAGATCTACCAGTTCAAGGTGCTGTGTTTCGGTCTCTCCACAGCACCCCAGGTATTCACCAGAGTGTTCACCCTGATCTCTTCGTGGGCACACAGGATCGGCATCTGTCTCCTCCGTTATCTGGACAACTGGCTGATCCTGGCAGACTAGGAATCGACCCTTCTTCGACACTGAGACAAGCTTCTGGGAATTTGCCAAGATCTAGGGATCATGGTAAATCTCGAGAAGTCTTCTCTGCTTCCATCTCACCGACTGGTATATCTCGGCATGATATTGGACACCAATCTCCGCAAAGCCTTTCCATCAGACGACAGGATAGCAAGGCTGAGGAGGGTCACAGATCCTTTCCTCAGACGAGAAGAGCTTCCAGCTCAATCATGGTTACGTCTCTTAGGTCACCTTTCCTCCTTGGCCCGTCTAGTTCCCAATGGCCGCCTCAGGATGAGATCCCTGCAATGGCGGCTCAAGTCCCGGTGGAATAAAGGCCACGATTCCCCGGACATTCTGGTCCCTATGGGTCCTGCGGAACGGACGGACCTTCAGTGGTGGGTGACCGACGAAACCCTCCGAAAGGGAGTGGACCTTCTCGTCCTCCCCCCGGATTTGATGCTGTTCTCGGATGGTTCAAAAGAAGGGTAGGGAGCCCACGTTCTGAACCACAGGACCTCAGGCCTATGGTTGGAATCGGAAAAGTGCCTCCACATAAATCTGCTAGAGATGAAGGCCGTATATCAGGCACTTCAACAGTTCCAACAAACCCTGGCGGGTCACTCCGTGGTGGTGATGAGCGACAATGCATTAGTGGCTTACATCAACAAGCAGGAAGGTACCTTTTCACAACAGCTATCCCATCTTGCAGTAGAGATACTGAGATGGACCGAAGTCCACTCGATTCCACTATTGGCTCACTTCATTCTGGGCAAAATGAATGTGCTCGCCGACAGTCTGAGCAGAGCATCGCAGATAGTGAGTACCGAGTGGTCTTTGGATCCTCTAGTAGCCAACAAAGTCCTGACTTTGTGGGGTTCCCCGACAGTGGACCTGTTCGCGACAGCCTTGAACTTCAAGCTTCCGCTGTACTGTTCCCCAGTCCCGGACCCCAAGGCACTCTGGCAAGATGCCTTCCAACAACGGTGGGACAACATCGACATTTACGCCTTCCCACTGTTCTGTCTGATGAGAAGGGTGCTCAACAAGACCAGAATATCGGTCAACTTGTCAATGACTCTAATAGCTCCGCTATGGCATCATGCAGAGTGGTTCCCGGACCTTCTGCAGCTCCTGACGGAACTCCCAAGAGAACTTCCTCCACGACACGAGCTACTCAAGCAACCACACTGCAACATCTTCCACAAAGCCGTAGCATCGCTTCGGCTTCACGCCTGGAGACTATCCAGCATCTCCTCACAGACCCTCTTAATGAGAGAATGCCTTGATGAAGTCATTGAGCTTCAGCACGGCATTTCATTCCCGTGCTGAAACTTGGTGACGGGCAAGAGGGCTCTCGAACTTGGGGAAATTGCTCCCGCAGTTCGAATCTAAATTTCTCTCTCTCACCTTTTTCTTTTTCTCAATATTACTTCGACCTTATCCTAATTTCATAAACTTTCTTTAGTCTTGCTTTCCAAACTCTATGAGAAAAATTTCCCTCATATGTGTGTATATATTATGTACATATACAGTATATTTATTATTTTTTTTTTCTCCTATAGATTGGATGTTTTTACATCCATTGCAGCCCCGGCGGGGATGTTCATACATCCGTTATTGCTGCCTGCTTTGATGAGTGGGAGGAGGTATCACGGTTGGGAGGTGTTTGCATTCAAAGCTATATGTGAGAGTATTGGATGATTTCAGCCATCCTGAAGATGGTTTGGACCTTTTTGGCGGAACTATTCTCAAGTGTTGGGTCTTCGGAATCCAGGGGGATCCAATGCTTGGGGTAGGACTCTCGGCTTTTGGCCGGAAGCCCGTCATTATAGATATAGGGAGAATGATTCCATAATTTCTTGGTCTCAGTCCTAACAGGCAGGTTCAGCTTACACCTGTGCCTCTATATCTGTTTTGATGCTATCCTTCGGGTAGGGTATGGAGTGGACCATCTGGGAAGTATACTCTCATTGTGCCGATAATGGAGAGTGCAAATTTCCTTTCCGACGTGTGATGGCCTAACATTCTCGAGCAGGTACATCAAACTTACCCTTTTCTCTCTCTTTCGTCTAATGGATTCTTTAAGGAACGAACCCCCATCCCCTGGATACGCTAACTCTCCCCCGGCATTGTTGACGACCTCTGCTAATGTGATAAGGGAAAGCTCTGTTGATGACCTCGGAACGGGAAAGGACCATTCTACTGATATTTCTAAATCAAGTAACTTGGGTAACACGAGGAAACTTCGAATCCTCCATGTTACACAAATTTCAATAGAGACAAATTATGATGATCTATGTAAAGCATTTGAGTGCTATGGATGCATAAAAGAAATAAGGATGAAACTTGAAGCTGAAACTTGGGATTCATGGATATCTTATAGTAGTTATGATGAAGCATTTAGTGCAATAAGTAACTTGAGTAATATTAAAATTAATAACTTGAATGTTGCGGCTGCTCTCTGCGATAAGGTACCAAAAGATTTGGATGTGTACAGGCCTGCCGATTGGTTGGAAAAAGACGCAGATTTGGTTATGCCCTCCCAGAGAAATCCAAAACCACCGATGTGGCTTATAGCTGAATCAAAGGGGGTTACAGGGAATTATTTTAAAATATGCAAATTGATTCAGAAAAAAGTAGGAACTATTGCACCAGGCGATATATCTCGTTTCGGAAAAAATAGTTTCCTTATCCATGCCAAATCCAGTACACAGTCGGTAATATTGTCTAATATGAAAATAAGTAATGATGACATTAAGTTAGATGTCAAACCCCACCTAAATTTTAGCTACGGAAGGGGCGTAGTTTTTAACAGAGATCCATATGATTTTACAGAGGGGGAGATACTGGCCATGTGTCTATTAAATGTATGGAAAGTCCCTGGTACATCAATGATAATCCTTACATTCCAGGATGCTGATGTACCTTTTCATATTATTATCGAGAATGAAAGGATTAAAGTAAGACCCTTCAAGCAGAAGCCATTGCAATGCTTTAATTGTTTTAAATTTGGGCACCCGTCCAAAGTTTGCAAAAATGAGATGTGTGGTATTTGCTCCAAATCTTACCATGGAGAGTGTGCACTTGGAGCCAGGTTTTTAAATTGCAGCTCGAATCACAAATCCACAGACAAGAGCTGCGAGCTATATAAGTTGGAGGAAGCTGCCCTCAACAAATCAAACTTAGAACATATAAGTGTGCCCCATGCCAAAAGACTATTAAATAAATCAAATACATATGCTAAGGCATTAAAATCAAACCAACCTAGCGCTGCCAATAGCTAAAAAAAAAGTATACCATCTGACAAAATGTCAAATAACGAGGTAACCATATTACCTCCTGAGGCTTTACCACGGTGTATTAACACTAGGTCATTGCCCATTGCTGTACAGCCTTCAGGCGCCATTACAAAAAGTAATACAAACCTCTCTCAGGCCATGTCCTTGCCTGATCTGATGGAGGTTCCACTTAAGACTAACTTACCTGATGCACCTGTTGTGGGAAAGGTGCAAAAACCTCGAATCCCACCATCTATTAATCCCAAAAGAGAGAGACCTCCATCTCTCTCTCCACCCTCCATTAGAAACGTTAAGGTTATGACATCAAATAAATTTGATGTCTTGTCTGTTGATGTTTCTAATGAACCAGAAGATGGACTGAATAAATCAGAAATTCAAGTTGAGGTCCACCATCCACCTCAACAAATAGATAAAAAGAATACAAAGAAAAACACAAATGTAAAACCCAACATAACAAGACCACCTTTGAAGAAACCTACTGGTAATAATGTTAAATTAAAAACTGCTAATGGGAAGACCTCATCCAAGATGTCTTCCAGAAATAATCCATAGTTTTCTCCTCCATTTTGCAATGGAACTGTCAGGGTTTGAGGGCGAAATATGAAGAACTTAAGCTCCTAATTCATGAGCATTCCCCCATAATTGTATGTCTACAGGAAAGTATGCTTGATTCTAACACTCCTAGTCCTCGAGAGTATGTTAGCTATAGAACACCATATAATCAACAAGCAGGGAGCCATGGCGGAAGTCTCATGTACATTCGTCGAGATGTTCCCCAAATACCCATGTCTATACGTACAACCCTGCAGGCAGTTGTTGTACAAATTGATATAGGGAGAAAATATACAATATGCTCTCTGTACTTACCTCCAAATGATAATATTTTATATGATGATTTAGCAGAGGTCATTCAACAACTCCCTCAACCTTTTCTCTTACTGGGAGATATGAATGGTAGACATCCTTTATGGGGTGATGTTTTGGCCAACACAAGGGGCAATATTATCTCATCAATTGTGGAGAATGAGGATGTGGGACTCCTTAATACAGGAGAGCCCACACACTTCCATGTTCAGACAGGTACTTTGTCATGCATTGACCTTTCAATTGCAAGCTCTAACTGCCTTCTTGATTTTGATTGGAGGACATTAGATGATTGGCATACTAGTGATCATGCACCAATCATTATAAACACCAACAAGGGTCCGCCTTTGCAAAGACCGCCACGTTGTAATCTAGACAAGGCAGACCGAGTTAAATATTCTGGGCTAAGTGAAATCGAAGGGAGAGCAGAACAGTTTGAAAGTGTTGATGATGCCATAGACCTACTGAAAGGAACTCTTCATACAGCAGGAGTCAATTCAATTCCCAAAACAACAGGGATATTCAAACGACGACCAGTCCCGTGGTGGTCTTCAGAACTAACTGCACTCCACAGAGCCACAAGAAGATCTCTAACACGATTGCGTAGATGCAGAACTGATGAGAATTTAATTATGTACAAGAAATGTAGAGCACAGTTCCGTCGTGCCATGAAAGAAGCAAGGCGCCAGTCATGGATGTCTTTTGTTTCCTCCATTAACAGTAGAACACCACCATCTTCTGTGTGGAGGAAAGTAAAAAAGATAGCTGGCAAATTCACCCCCAACCCACCACCAGTGTTGAAGGTGAATGGCCAGTATGTAACTGAAGCAAATGAAGTTAGCAATGCCCTGGCTAATCATTTTTCAAATGTATCCAGCAGGTGTGAAGGAGCCCCTGGTCACCAGTATAGGAGCAGTGAAGAAAAGAAAATTTTAAATTTTGCAACAAGAAGGGAAGAGTCGTATAATTCTCCTTTCACTTCAAGAGAATTTGATTCCGCACTTGCTCATTGCAATGATACAGCCCCTGGACCCGATGGAATTCCATATGCAATGATTAAACATGTACATTTTAATACAAAGCTATTTATTTTAAGCATTATTAATAGAATATGGCATGATCATAGTTACCCAAGTGTTTGGGAACTAGCCATTATTTTAGCCTTTTTAAAACCCGGTAAAGACAAGTTTTTAGCAGCAAACTATCGTCCTATTGCATTGACATCTTGTTTATGTAAAATCATGGAGAAGATGGTCAATGCAAGGCTGATATGGTACCTTGAAAAGAAAGGTATTTTATCACCGATTCAATGTGGATTCCGAAAAATGCACTCGACGACTGATGTGTTGATACGACTTGAGTCTTCTATTTGTGAAGCCTTTGCTTCCAAACAGCACCATGTTACAGTATTTTTTTATCTTGAAAAGGCATATGATACCACATGGAGATATGGTATTCTTAAAACCCTTCATGAATTGGGATTGAGAGGAGAGCTGCCACTATTTAGGCATTTCTTTCACATAGAGTTTTTCAAGTGAGAGTGGGGGAAACTCTATCAGAGAGTAAGTGCCAGGAAGAAGGAGTTCCTCAGGGTAGTGTGCTGAGTGTAACCCTTTTTGCACTAGCAATTAATGGGATATCCTCAGCCATTCCCCAGGATGTTCTCTCAACATTATTTGTGGATGATCTCTCAATATCATTTGCTGGCACTAGAATGGCAATGGTTGAGAGAAAAATCCAACTCTCTATTGATAAAATTATCCAGTGGGCTGACATGAATGGATTTAAGTTCTCGACAAGTAAAGCTACCATTGTCCATTTTTGTCGTATCCGGGGAGTACATCCAGACCCGGATATATACATTAAAGGTCAACGGATACCATGTGCAAGAGAAGCTAAATTTTTAGGTTTGATATTTGATTGTAGGCTTACATGGGTTTCTCACTTAAAAGAATTAAAAGCTAAATGTGTTGAAGCTCTGAATATCTTAAAAGTATTGTCCCATACATCGTGGGGGGAAGACCGCAATACTATTTTAAAATTATACAAGGCCTTGATTTTTTCCAAAATTAGTTATGGTTGTGAGGTATATTCTTCAGCCACCCCAAGCCGGTTAAAAATATTAGACTCGATACATCATGCAGGTATTAGATTGTCTACTGGAGCTTTTAAAACCTCGCCTATCCCAAGTCTCCTTGTTGATGCTGGAGAGTTACCTCTAGACCTTTACCGAATGTCTTCCATTCTTCGGTATTGGTTTAGATTGCAAAGACTCCCTAACACTCTAGCCTTTCAGACTGCAAGCCTTGTAAGACACGCATCATACTTTGAGTTGCACCCAAAGTCTCCTCAACCTTATGGCTTTCTGGTGAAAAGATTATTAAATAGTCTGGATATAATTAGAAATAAGGTACTTCCATTCAAGGTATCATCAACGCCTCCATGGAAGTTACCAGAGATATCTTTTTGTAAATATTTTATTGGAGATAAGAAGAATATGCCAGACCTAGAAGCCAGGTCTCTTTTTAATGAACATGTTAAAGAACATAGAGGATCAACTTTTATCTATACTGATGGCTCCAAATCTGATGCTGGCGTTGGATTTGGAGTACATAGTAATGGTTTTAATTGTAGAGGTGCACTTCCTCTGACCGCTTCCATATTTACTGCCGAACTGTATGGCATATTAACCGCTATTGAGAAAATAGCGTTGGAGAAGGAGGGTAATTTTACATTTTTTAGTGATGCAAGGAGTGTCCTTCAAGCTATAGAAGTTTTTAATTCTAATAACCCTCTAGTTTTAAAGATTTTAGAATGGCTTTTCATTATTGGACGGAGAGGTATAACAGTTCAATTTTGTTGGGTTCCAGCACATGTAGGTGTGTCCGGGAATGAGAAGGCAGATTCACTCTCTAAGGAGGCTGCATCCGAGTTGCTGCCAAGAAGGTATCCCATTCCCTGTAATGATTTCTTACCTGACATCAAGAAATTGGTTTGCAATAAATGGCAACAGCAATGGGATAGTCAAGATGGCAATGAAATGCAAGAGATAACAAATGACACATCTCCTTGGAGGTATAATATGATGCCCCGAAAATGGGAGACGTCTCTTTGTCGTCTCCGTATTGGTCACACTCGGTTGACACACGAGTTTCTGCTGATGGGCCAACACCAACCGTATTGTGACGACTGTTTAGTACCGCTAACAGTAAGGCATTTGTTGACCGAATGCCCCAATTACAACAACTTAAGGAATAGATATTTGTTTGAGGCTCGAGGTGAGGGTGGCAGGTTCATCCTTGCCAAGATTCTTGGAAATGATGTGTCCTACCATGCAAGTGGCATTTTTAGATTTATTTCAGAAGCAGGTCTTCTGAAAAATATTTAACTTTTATGACATTCAACTTTTATGATTTTAATTGAATACTTTTATTTTTTATTTTATTTTGTTTATTTTTGTATACATAAATTAAATGTTACCGGCGTCAATGACCTCAGATGTCAGGATGCCTGAAAACTTTAAATCAATCAATCAATCTCCTCACAGAGAGAGGCTTTTCGCAACAAGTTGCGGAAAGGATGTCTCGGCACCTGCGAAAGTCATCCGCAGGGGTCTACCAGGTGAAGTGGAGAGTCTTCTGTGGTTGGTGTCGTGGAAGGGGTATCTCTCCCCTCGATGCCACTATTCCAGCAATAGCGGAGTTTCTTGTGTATTTGCGGGAAGAAATGTGCCTTTCAGTCTCGGCAGTGAAAGGCTATCGCTCAGCCTTAAGCCTAGCCTTCAGGCTGAAAGGAATGGACATTTCCTCCTCGCTGGAACTTCCTCTACTTATACGAAGCGACGAGCTTACCTGCCCTCAGTCGGAAGTGAGACCTCAATGGAACGTGGTTGAGTCCTCAGGTCTCTTCAGAGACCTCCGTTCGAACTATTACGCCAGGCTTCGGATCGTCACCTGACTTGAAAGACGGTGTTCCTACTCGCATTGGCCTCGGCCAAGCGAGTCGGCGAACTTCATGGTCTCTCGTACGACGTCGCCCATTCAAGGGGATGGGGGGAGGTAACGTTCGGGTTCGTCCCTGAGTTCGTGGCTAAGACTCAAAATCCTGGGATTCCGGACCACGGATCAACTCCTTCCGGATTTTGAGTCTCCGTTTTGTAACATATGACCCAGACCATCTCCTACTGTGCCCAGTAAGGAGTGTGAGGCTTTATCTTAAGAGAACAGCCGCAGCCCGTCCTCGAGTGCGAGCATTGTTTGTGAGCACAGGAAGGACGAAGAGGAGGGTCACTAAGAACACCATCTCAGCATGGATTCGCAGGGTCATCCACCATTCCCTGAATCCAGACCCTCCTCCGTCACGTCGCCCTAGAACGCACGATGTCAGAGGCATCGCTACGTCCCTGGCATTCAAGAGAAACTAATCAGTGACGCAGGTTCTACAAGCTGGGGTCTGGAAGCGTCAAACGACCTTCACAGCCCACTACCTGCAGGACGTGACCCACAGGAGCCTTGATACCTTCTCTATTGGTCCTGTTGTGGCTGCACAACAGCTGGTCTAAACCTCAGGCTCCTTAATGGACAAGTAGCCGAAGGTTGAGGGCATTGTTACCCGGTTTTAGTCTGCATGAATGAAAAAGTATGTCTGGCTCTTACTCTTTTATTCATCCTCCCCTCTCTTGGGGAAAGCAGCATCCTGGGTTCTCTGCACAGCTGACCTCAAACCACTGCAGGTAAACCATGCTTCCTTGTGTTCCTAGTATTAAGATAATACTGTCGCGTCCCCCATACCCTGACGAGGTGGTATTCGGAACGTCCTATCCTAGAATTCCATCTAAAGGATTCCAGGTCAACTTCCTATGACGAGTCACACTTCATTCCTTCACGCACAAGCTTATGTAGGCCGCACGTTCCTTGCAGAGCAAGGGATTTGCGAGGTGCAGGGACTCCTTATCTCGAGTACTACACACTCGGATTCTGAGTCCCCGAGCAAAGCCAAAGCCAGTAAGGCTGGGACTTACCACCCTACCTAAGGGTTAAGTCACCCTCTTTAAATAGCGTGGTTTGTATTTCGATTACGGAACAAATGACAAATTTGTAGATAATTTGTATTTTTCCTAACCATACAAACCTTAGCTATTTAATCATACTTGCCCGCCAGCCCTGTCCCCCGTGAAGTCCTACGTCTAAGCGAAGTGAATCAGTTCACCGGTGTGTGAGGGGTAGCTAGCTACCCCTCCCCTACCCCCCGCTAACTAGTGAGGGGGTAGTTAACCCTCGTTAAAATTTAATGGCTCGTCATTTCAGCTACGCCAAAAGTAATACCCTATTTAAATAGCTGAGGTTTGTATGGTTAGGAAAAATACAAATTATCTACGAATTTGTCATTTTCTTATTTATATTTTTATAAAACTAGATTACTGTGAACCAAATAAAACCTGAAAGAGAGGCCTTCCATGTGTCAAAAATAGTTAGAATGAAGAATTTGGAAATGCAAAGATTAATTTGGAATGGTTAGAGGCAAACTGTAAAATAATGTTTAAATAGTATTAGATGACAAAAAAAGTAGATAGGTCTTATTAATATTTGTTAACTTTCATATGGCCTGTGAAACATTGACAACAATTTTCAGAATAAACAGTGTCATGTGATTCTTTTTATTGTTTGTTGTCTTCTTTCCATGGCACATTCTTTATACTTGTCTTAACAGTTGAATACCCACTGTTTGTTTTGTTGATGTTTGATATCCTATCTGTAAGCTCTTTGTGAGAGCTTTACTGTATTCAAAATTAAACTATTTTTGCAATAGCACCCCTGCTAAGTGCATGGAAGTTTCCCTTTTAGATGTTTGCAACAGATTGGCTCTTGAAACAGAAATATGGTCATACTTTTGGGGCTTGGAGTCAATAACCTTTGATCTTAGGATGCCAGAAAACTTGAAATTAATCAATCATTGGAGAGAATTAGACCTCTATGGATTAACTTGTGAAATGATGTTCATTCCATGCAAATAGAAAACGTCCCCAGATTTGTGAAAAGAAGTCCTTCAGGACGATTATTGCATTTATAATGTTACTAGTATGGAGATCTTTGATAGTTTTGAATATGGATCATGTTTATTTTTATGATGAACACCCATAAATATTATATATTTCTCGATATGAATAGGCATCCATAAGCAATCACCTATTGCCCTTATTCAAAGAGGCTTCAATATGAGCAGTCTATGTCTGATATTGGAAAATGATTTTGCGTAGGCTTGTGTATCAATGTTAACTGGTATTGCAGAGTTTGACATAAACTTCTCATGATCCTAAGTTTGAGGCATGCTTTCTTTATTTAACACCGATGACTGCTTTGGCAAGCCTTTACTACCTAGGAGCATGTCCATAAACTCCATGGTTTATCAGATTGTCTTTTGCCCTTTGTCACAAAAATTCAAGCTTTTGGGAACCATGACTGGATCATTTCTTCTCATGCTTTTCTTATCTCACTGTCTTCCTGAAGCAAAGACTTTCTCTTTGTCTGGTTCAGCTTATACTGTACCTATTATGGACTCGGAATATGTCTACTATAGTCCATTTCTTTTATCGAGGCAGATTTGCACCGACTCTCAGCGGTGCCCTTATAGCTCGGAAAAGTTTCCTGATCGCTGATTGGTTAGAATTATCTCGTCCAACCAATCGGCGATCAGGGAACTTTTCCGAGATAAAAGGGCACCGCCGCGAGTCGGTGCAAAAATGCATCGCTAAAAGAAATTGACTATACAGTAGTTACATCTCTTCTTATTATCCATGCAGGATATTTCCAAGGGATACACTACTCTACAGTACAATAATCCCTCTGCATACTCATTTCACTTATTGCTCCCTTGGTACGCAACAGATTTATAAATATACTCATAGAGCGAGCGAGCTGGGTTTATTTCTGGCATTCCATGCCTTTTTTCTCTCTGGTATATTTAGCAATAACTAGGCCTTAGAAATGGTGCTATAGGAGTATTTTACTGGGCGACACAGGTTCCTCGCCCAGAAATAGATTTTTCCTTCGTCAAAATCCCTTTTTTGGCTTATAAAAGCTTAAGTTTATTAATATAAAACAAAGGAAAAACTATAAAAATTAAAGAATTATTCCGTTAATTTCTGTATGTACTTCTCAGGTTTTCACGTGGTTAAGTAAAAGTTTGTATACAGATAATATATATATTTATATATTCAGCACCAAAAGGTACAACATGATAGTCCGAAAAGGATTCTAGCCTACAGACTGTTGGTGTACATAATACAGACAAGTGTGGATAGTGTGACATTTACAGGCAAATTTCAGGTTTATACAATAATAAAATACAAAACATGTAATAAGTCTAAATTAACAATGTATAAGAGGTAATTTTATATATAAAACATCTTATGAAAAGTTACAATATACAAAAAATGATAAAACCAGGTAGGACTAGGAATGTGAGCTTCAGAGTTCATTCTGAAACCATCATGCACAATAAAGGCATAGAATATCTCTTTTTGGATAAAGTTTTGATATAGAGAGTGTGCTCATTTTCTTCCAAGATTTACAGGTAATCTGAATTTGATAGTGTTAAAAAGAGTACTCTTCCTATAGTATTTCACTGCTCAAAGAGCATTGTCAAATTACAGTTAGCAATATATTTTAGTTCTACAGTGACCACGTATCTATTGCCGATCAGATGTGAATTCGTGTTTTATAAAGGAATTGTGGTGTAATTCATCTCTCAAACTAGTAGCATTAATCCCACCCAAAAATCCCTCAATACTGTAATAATAGCTTGATTAATCAGAGCACCTGAATTTCTACCTCAACAACCCCCACCACTTGTTTACATCTAGTTCCATACTACTGTTGATAGGTGCTGGAAGTACAACATGGTTACAAAAATATTTCAAAAACTTAAATCTTCTTAGAAATGTACTGCATATAACTTGAAAACAATTTAAGGGTTTCTCCAACCATTCATCACAGATGTTTTTGCCTTGTTAAAACATTAGCTTGACAATGTTGAAACGCTGGCGATGGGGAAAGGCAGCTCGACGTGATTTATATCTAAGATTCCCATTACAAAATCTCTAGTAATTTCTCCTATTTAAAAGGAATGATATAAGGGAAATGCTACGGTATGTTTTCTTTGTATGGTCCTCTGACATTGGCACTATATATATACCTACTGTATATGCTACACTGATTGTCAAGTGACTGAATACTTTGGTAGTGTTGGTACACAAATTCAGATATATATATATATTTATATAATGTATATACACATGCACTTTTCCATATTACAGGGGTACATTCTATACACAATTATTCGCATCACACCCCCAAGGAATCTCAGGAATGTAAAGTGGTCCACATTTATTTTTGATAAATAATACAATAATTACAGGTATTATTTTGGCTAATGACAGTTTTATTGGTACAAAGGTACATACATGTGTAACTTTTGTTCATCTACTTTTTCTTTTGTGGAAGCGCTGTAATAGGGGAGTTTAATACTCCCTTTCTTAAAGTTTTTACAAAAGTTTTTCCTACTGTCTTCACTGATAGTGCAAAGGACTAAATATTTCTTTGTATAATATAAGTAACGATATTATTTATGGAAGTTTGTACAAATTGTAAAGTCTACACTTTACTTTCAGGGCCACAGGCATGGTGCTGGAAACTCTCTCTGATTTTGGTTAAATGTATTGCTGTTGCATGACCAAACACTTTGTTGTACCATTCTGGTGTTCTTCCCCTGCAAAAACAAAAAATATATATGGTTAGTTTAATGAGTTGTTCAATTAAAATTTGTATTTCTGATGTTACAAATTATTATTAAAGTGATCATACAAACCATTATTTTACAAAAGCTTTAATTTTCAATTCACAATGGACTCCTAAATATTGTTGTAATCCAATTCCCTATTCACAAATTGATTTGAAAATCTGATTACTGTACTGTACTAAGATTTCAAACATAGTTTAGTCATTCAGCATAAATACCAGATTGTTTGGAACAGTAATTTAAAATTTTACAGCATTTTCAGTTCTATTCATCTCTGAAAATGATACCAGTTAGTGTGGTGAGGGACAGTGACATCACAGGGTAAAGGTAAGGCTTTTACCATGATGTTTAGTACCTTCCCAGTAACTGAGATCAGTCAACAACATGAGGCCTTCTCACATGTTGAGCTCTTCTCTTTACTCCTTAGTTTGAGTTGATGCTTCACAGTACTGCTCTGAATAATCATTGAGATGCCATTCATCACGTACACACTAATATCGGCTAGCCTTCTTATCAGGGATGGGCTTTTGGCTTTCATGAGAAGTGCCTATGAGTTGCTGTGCCTCACTTAAGTTTTCCTCATCAAAAGCTTGAGCATTTACAGCTTTGTTTCTTAAGGTCATGAGAGGTAAGAGCACCTTGGCCATTTAAGGAGTCAAAAGTTCCAAGTTGTGAAACCTATTTTACTAACGAGGATTTTCTTGAGCAATGCATCAAGACCTCCTCTCTCGTGTGACAAGCCCCAAAAACATCTTTGAACGATGATCCATTATTAATTACACTGGTGGAAGCGGAAAATCATGAAATGTGACGTATGTTCTTCAAGGTACTAATATTTACTTAAGAGAGGCAACCTTGGCTATTATCAGGGAAGCTAGGACCTGCATTGATTGGTATTTAGCACCTCTTCAAGAATTGAAGCTACCCTTCAGAACTTACTTAGGCTGGGTTAGGTAGGGTCATCCTGTACCTGATTGAACAAAATCCTGCGGTCAATGCAGACCCCCTCTACCTTCTGGATCAACAGACTGAATTATTTAAACCAGCAGTATCCAAGAATGACAAGGATCCAGAGGGAGAGTCTGAAGCCTGAGATAATTGACGCTGTAGTTGGTGGCAGTAGCTGTTGCAGGTGAACCTGACAAACCCTAATACGAAGAAAAGGTACTCTACCTTACTCTTTTCGTTGACCAGAACCTGATTGCTTCATCAAACGGCAAACCAGTAGGCCAACTGAATCCTGATAAGGAATACCGTGGCCTCTTGCTTTGTCATGCAGTTGGCACAAGCCGAGGCATATTCCATAAAGAATGCACTAGTGATGGGGACTGCAGTCTTGTTTGTGCGGAAGGAAGCACACATTACAAATAAAGATGTGGAAAGAGGGCAGAAGGAGACAGGAATGATAAAGATACTTTCAACCTAAAAGTCCAGTTTAAATGCTCCAGCTATACAAAGCTTCTGCCATTGACACCCTTATCCTCCTGGCTGTTCAAGTTAAAGGAAGGTAAGGGATTGGAGGATTTTAAAGTATTGTCCTAAATATACCTACTGCAAATCTAGGCATTCCCATATAGATGATGTGCTAGAGAAACTTGTGAACAAATGTCTTTCAGGATGTTTACTACTTTCTGACTGACCTGAAATCTGTCAGATCTTGTCCCCAAGCTACAGAAATGGAAACTACAGATAAAAAAGAAGCTCCAACATTTCCAGATGGAAAAGTCAACAAGTAACTGAAAACCAATCATCGATTTCTATACTTGAAACATGTTCCCTAGACAACATTCATGATGGGGATGGTAAGCTGTAAACAATCTATTTCTGTGGACCTGAAGAATCTGTACCTTTTGATGCAATCCATTCATCCTACAGGAAGTCTTCTCTGCCATGTCCTTAGGAGAGTAGTCTGGCAAGTCTCAACAATTGCCGCTTTCTATCCTCCAACACAAGAGAAATACTCTAACACTGAATCGCACTTTCCTCCTTTCGTCACTATCTCTAGATAATAGTATTTCGGAGAATGTTTGGTCAGTCTTCCGAGTAGAGAAAAGCCCTGCTCCGGGAGACTTTCTTCAGGATCAAGTTGGTCTTTCTCCCTTTTGCCATGCCTTATAGATAACGGCATACCAGGATTAGTTTCATCTCGTCTCGCAAAGAAAATGGAATACCAATGACATAACAGCAACAAAAGTCTCCTTTAGATGATCACATCAACAGAGGCAAATAACAGTTTTGGACGAAGAATTTTCTGGTCCTATAATTACACATGCAGACTTTCAGAAATGAAGAACAGTGGACAAGCTAGTTCCTCACGTACAACTCCTTCAGTGACTACACTAATAGTTCCTGAAGCAACGAACATTCATATTACTTTTGGTTATGTTGGAACTAGAATATGGAATAATTTCCCTGGTAACCATCTGACAAACCTAATCACGAGACCTCTTTACCACCAAGGAATACGTTGTTCACAAATTAATGCAAGGAGGGATGGGTTGGTGACCTGAGTATTCAACCCGTCTTGGGGTTATGATCTACGGCCAAATGCTTTCCAAACTACCGTACATCAAACAGTGTTGCATTATGAATAAGATCGGTAAAGTAACTGATGAACGTCAACAATTAGCTCCCTGACCGAGTTAGCTGCAGATGCATTTTTGGGAAGTGAAAATGTGGTACAGCTTGCTTGCCATCCTCATCAAAGCAGGGGTGCTGTATAAGCAGATATGCCCAGTCAACAAGATCACTAGGGGTCGAATGTGATCCATATATCATTGTGTGATGGAGTTTTCTTTCTCTTAGAATAGTTCCATCGCTCGCCTTTCAGTTGAACAAGAAACTTTCAGAATTCTGGTCTTCCAACTCGTGATATTTAAAATTACCACAGATATGCGCAGGTCGACAGGTTAACGCAATTCCTTCATCGTGGTGTGATGGTAAAGCTTCTTTCTCTCCAAGTGTCACCATTGGTAGACCTATAACCCATTCAGTTGAAAAAGCAAAATCCAGTATTTTGCTCTCCAATCCCAGATCATCTTCAGCATTTAAGGGCATCTTCTAACATCCCAGGGGATTTTAGACACGAGCACTCGTTTCCCCGATAACTCTACAGTCAAGTTAAATATCACCCAGATAGCTCCCATACAGTTGCAATGTGAATGGTCCCTACGACCCAGATAGCTTCCATACAGTTGCAATATGAAAGGTGTATAGACCAGCTGCTATCTTTTTACATTTGTTGAGGAAGTTCATCTTCTCTGCAAAGGATATGGCTTAGCCTCAATGCAACTTTCCAACAATCAATTGGAACTGGGACTACTTGCAAAAATCAACAAGACATCTGAGGAGCATGGGGAGTCTTGCCCTCTTGAATAACTCAAGCTGCATGGAACACATCAAGAGACATTACCTGCTTGATCCTATGGGATGGGCAGAAATAAGGGTTTTAACCCGCGAGATCGTCCTTTACTAGCTTAAAACCATGGTAAAGAGAGTTGGAAATGGCATAACTTTCAGCCAATTACAGAGAATGGTAGACTGTCTGTCCTGCAGAACTGCCACCCACCCAGCTTTCTGTCTCTTGCTGGTTTGTAAGTCAACCTCTACTTATTAATGGAGGGGAATGCTAAGTTCATCATCCCCTTCCTTGGCAGATCAGGTGGAAGGGTGAAAGTGCAGAGCGTTGCCCATGCCTTTCTTACAGGAGGAAGAGATTAGAGGTGAAGATCAGGCCGTGGAGGTAGAGTCATGTTCTGTGTCAAATTTTATAAAGAGTGATGGGGTTCAAAGTTGTCATTGCCATAAAGGCAAATGGCTGACTTACTGTTCTTCACTTTGTTCTGCAGGTAAAGGCTGGCAGTCTCCAATAATAATGCCTTACCCAATCTGCTCTCTCTTCCCAACCCAGTTAGTTCACTGATTAAAGTGCCAGGTAGATTACAGGCTTGTCACCTGACAGGAGCACGTTAATCCCGTATATTCCTTCCTCAATTGTCAAATCCTGCGTTGTGGCAAAGTAAGCACCTAAACAGTGGTCAATCCTCTAGGCTGCTTTAGGCCATGGAAGTGGCTTATATGGCATTGTACTCAACAAAGTGCCTTCTTGCTTGAGCCTATCCACCTGGGTCACTCTGCTGTTGGCATGTTCATTTCTGGATTGATGAGTAGCTGAAGCTCCCATCTGATCATTAAAATGATGTAATGGCCATCTAGCTAGTGTTGCAAACCTATTTTTTACTGTCTATATCCACTGGCTGGCACAATAATGTAATTGTGGAGATGGTGCGGAAAGCAGGACATAGGGAATTATCAAAAGCCCCCAAGCAACCTGACCATGGCAACTGTAGGGAAGGCTTCCAACATTTAAAGGTCTCTGAAGCATTGATTGATAGAAGCATTCGTGGGAATCTCCTCTTTTCCTGGCATTGGGGCCAGAATCTGGCATCATTAGGTTGATGATAATGGCCAGGGACTACTCCCTCCTCACTATTAGGTGGGGTGGATGTACCTTGGTAGAATTATCTTTGTCCCTAGAGTAATTGCATACCAGACTGGGTACAGAAGAGGGCATTACCCTGACGAGGAAAAAAATGACGGCTTGGAGGTTGAAGTGACTCAACTCAAGAAGTTGACAAAAGCACTAGGCACTTTCTCCTCTGATGATTCAAGTTTAGAGGGGGGGGGGGGGTGGAATAAGTGGCAGACAGCATAATGGAGGAATATCACACAATAGTCAGTCACTAGATGAAGAGAAGCCATGACGATCACATGAACACAATGTGGTATTCTATGTTGTGGACTGGTGTTGGTATGCAGGAAAATCATGCAATCTAAAAGAAAAGAAGGCAGTAAAGTCAATTGCCAGAACGAGGTAATAAGAAATACATTAGTACAGTACAGTTTGCTAATGAATGGGTGTCCCATCTTTGCTAAAGTTTAATAAGACAATGGTTTGTATTTGTGTAGAACAAATGAAAGTGATAATTTTTTGTGAAAACTAGACTAATTTGAGTTTAATATCCATCAGCTGCTCACGTCATGTGAAAGTAATGTTATATGTCAATAAAAGTTTAGTATGCATAATTAGATAAAACACTAAAAATTTAATAATTTTTTAGCTACAAGCTAACTGATTTTTCACACAAATTAGAAATTAAAGTGTATTTTCCATCTGAATGCCTTTCAGGATCGGGTGAGAGGTCATTAAGAAACCATCCCATGTTTTAAGGACGCATTCAATCTGCAAATTTGTATATGCAGTCTCCTTATCGGGAGTTATGGAATTGCTAACAGAAGATTGAGAAGTTTTAGCTGAATACCAAATGGCCGAGGACAAGATATAGGTGTAGACACTTAACTGGGCTTAGGTGTGATAGCAGCAATTCTCCATATTCAAGCATTCTAAGAACTAATTCATGCATGTATTTGGAGCAGTGAAAAGGTGAGACCACCAAAGCTAAGATTACTCATCAAACCCAAGGAGGGAGAGAACTTTTGTAGTAATAATTAATTTTCTATTAGTAAAGGAAGAGCGAAATAAACGTTGAGTGACATTATTAGTGTTTCAAATCCTGGAAAATTATTGAATGTGGACCATATAAAAAAAAGTGTGCTATATCAGTGACAATTGAACTCAAAGGGAGATAAATGAGTTCATGAAATCAATTACAGGCACAGATGCAACATTGCATTGTTTCAGCCACTATATTCTTGTTCACAGGAAACTTTTCAAATCTTAATAAGGCCAGCAGAAACTGGTGAAACACCAGTTTAAAGACGCAAAAATGTCTGATATAAGATTCGAATAAAGTGAGACCTGAGAAGCTAATAAATTGGGGGATGGAGATCATTGGGACACCGAGATCAAAGTAAAAAGATTTGAAAATTATAGACAGTCAGGCTACACATCTGTGAGAAGGTGGAAAACTTGCAATAATTTTAACATTAGGAGGAACTAATAAATTGATCTAAAATTAGAACAGAAGTATGAAGGAACAACGCAGTTAACCTTATTACCAAAGACGGTGTGATCTGCTAAGATCAAGGTCAAGAACAAAGCAACAACTTTATAGGAAGTATGCTGTAAGGTTTCCCAATCAACTGGATTAAAAGATATGAAAGATAAGGGCGTCTTCATAAATGAACACAATCTGTACAAGAAATAAAAGCCAGCTTTACTGTACCTCATATCAAGTCGTGATATATGCGTTATCCGTGACTTTCCAGACCCACAAGGCTGTATAAGGTATCTTGAAGCCAAAACTATGCCCCTTACTCCACCCACTAAAACTGGCGCATCACTGTGTTCCACAGACGTTTCAACAACAATACAGGTTCCTCTAGCTAAATCACTTCGCCAACATCTGGAGAAAAAAACTTCAATTAGCATTTCAACTTTTACAGAAGTATGCTGGAAAAATTTAAGACAAGAATTCAAGTATGATTAAAGTAAAGATAAATTTAGTTTTTAACATTGTAAATTCTAGTCTACATAGGAATAAGATGCATAGCTTACTATCCAAAACAATTTATTGTAAATATATATGGTTCTTTCCAGTCAGCATTTTTTTTATACCTACCAAAAGATATTTCTGCTATTGATTAACTTGAAATTTTGTCATTGTAGAAATTAATGTAGTGCTGTACATTCAAATAAAGCAGTAAATAACAAAAATTACATAGTCTTTAAATTAAAAAAAAAAATCCTTTTTCTTATCACAAGTTCAACAAAATGAATTAATTTTTAATTTGATGAAATTAAATTTATTGAATAACCATGTATTAAAATTATAATCAAATTTTGCTTTTATTTTTTCATTGCTAAACTGGTAGTCTAGAGTAAAAATGAAAAATTTTTGATTACTGTACTACAGTATATATGATAAAGATATAGATGAATCCCACTTGCTATCTTGTACTGTAACGCAGTGAAAACATGAAGACTGCATGGATTCAGTCACGAAATAAATATCCACAGAAAATTGCATTATGATAACTTACTACTAGAATTCTGTATCAAATTATGGGATTTTGCAGTTTATTTTTTCACTACAGTTTTAAGTACAGCACACCACATTTTATGAAAGTGCCTTGTTGAATACTATGCAGAGAAAAGGAATGCTAGTCTACAGTTTTTCCAGTAATGTATGTAGGAGCATTTTCACAACTTCTAAACTTACCTTAAGACACAATAATCAACAGGAGGGCGAGGAGCCATCGAATTACACATGTACTGGAATACTTCTGCTTGACGATCAAGGCGATTTACAACTCTCCATTTTAACAAAGACTCATCCCACAAATGCCTGCAAGATATAAAAAGATACAATTGTAAACTGATTAACAAATATTAGCCTATAAGAGCAATGCAAAACTTTAAGTAAAATTGTTTGCTATTCAAACATCTATGTATTTACCAAGGCACTTCCCCCAATTTTGAGGAGTAGCTGACATCAAACAGAGGAACAAAAGGGGACCCTTCCTCTCTCCGCTCCTCCCAGCCTGAGGAGGGATTCAGCCGAGTTTGGCTGGTACTGCTTCAACCATACTAATGATTTATATACTGTATAACTTATAAACTTTCAAAATCATATTGATGATATGTATTAACCCTTTTACCCCCAATGTACGTACTGGTACGTTTCACAAAACTCATCCCTTTACCCCCATGGACGTACCGGTACGTCCTTGCAAAAAAAATGTTAGTTTACATTTTTTTTTGCATATTTTTGATAACTTTATGAGAAACTTCAGGCATATTCCAAAAGAATGAGACCAACCTGACCTCTCTATGAAGAAAATTAAGGCTGTTAGAGCAATTTAAAGAAATACAGTATATTGCAAAACGTGCTTGAAAAAAAAACGCCTGGGGGTTAAGGGTTGGAAAGTCCCAAATAGCGTTGGGGGTAAAAGGGTTGATAAGCAATTATAGTGAAAAGGAAGGAAATTAACCTTTCTCTGATAACACGATTCAGAAGTTCAGAGGGTGGCGCTTCAACTTCAGTAGTAGCTCGCCACAGACGTAGAGGATGTCCATCTCCAACTTTTCGATAGAGAATTTCGACGTTTGGATCTGCACAGTTCATGTGAACCCACCCTCGAGACCTGCAAGTACATACATATGGTATAGATGTTGAGACATCATTTTTCCCTTAATATGAACTACAGTATTTATAGACTGCAGAGGCTTTATCCAGGCCTACAAAGTTTACAAATGAAAGTATTATATGAGCAGTTTTAATCACCCAGATCTTATTATCCAAATGAAATGTGATTTAATAGTAAAGATAAAAATATCCTAGTCTTGATCCAAAAGTATGTTGATTTCAATAACGTGAATTTCAACATTTAAGGTTTTATGAAATTAAACCTACTTCTCCCTTGCTTCTTTAAGCAATGACGAGATGCAGGCGTTCATGTAAGATGCCCAGTCCCCATCAGTAGTAGAAGAGATACCAGGAGATCCTACCACACCTAAGTCCTCCAAACAAACTGGCTGACTTTGCTCAAGGTATGTAAAACGGCAATTTGACAGCATTTCCGTTGGCACGCACTGAAGTTGGCTCACCTGGGAAAAGATTGCAATGTTTACAAGGTGAAGTTCAGCTAAATAAATAATCATACTAAAAATATGATACTGTTAAACATTATAAGAAACCTTCTTTCCAAACTATTGCAATTTGCCTTTTAAAAGTTCAATTTTAGAGGATAGATTAATGTTCTTTTACTTTCAAATTAAAATAGTTATGAGTGACTTAATTTTTACCATGTAGAAACTATTAATAGAGGAATAAAAACCCCATTACATTATTATATATAACCTATCTTAACAATACCTTTGATGACTAAAGAACATACAAACAAAACTTGTACCTGTACACAGTGAGACCTTTGCACTCTTAGCAATCATTTTCTAAAACACAAATCTGTTCCCGACATGTGACAAGAATGATCACAGAAGAGCAATTCCCTTAAATAGTCTATGCAGCAATTGCTAACAAATATAAATGACCTATTTAAATCACAAAAAAATTCAAAAAAACCAAAAATCTGACAATCTGGAGAGCAAATATTTACACTACTAGCATGACTTGGAGACTTTGAAGAAGGCGACACAACATGTGAAGCATGTCGCAGCATTGTAGGAAAATGCTAGCTTGGTCTCATTATTTTACTACCCTAGTTATTAATATATTGAAAGGTAAAAAAAAAAAATAGTTGTTTTCCACTTTCAGGGGTTAATATTGACATACCAAGCTTCCAAAGACAAGCAATTTTGAACGTCAGTCGCGTAGTGTATAGAAATAAAATTTTATTAAAATTGTTTATTCAGTAAAAAAGCATGTATGGTTTATCACCTTAAAACAAGCTATCAACTAGTTTATATTCTTGAAATTTTATGTTATTTTTCAAGTTCACGAAAGGCCCAATACTACAAAATTATACTACATTCAAATTTATTTCTTCATTTGCTTTTTTAACTATATCTTTACTGTCTAATCATGTAACATCAAAGAATGACAATCACATTCTTCTCTTGATGCGTACCATTTCCTTAAATCTTTACCAAATAATTTACCTGCTGAATCATTAGAGTAAGGCACTGATGCGCCGCCTTATTCTCGTGGAGATCACGCTGTTCAGGAGTTCCACCTGCCCGCCGTCTTAAAGGACTAGATCCAGATGTACCAACATTCAAGTGGAAAAGGGATGGCGCTAAACATACTGCTAGATTACTTGCGTGCATCTGTTCAGGAAACATAGTATTTATAAAGACTTTTGATATGTAATGCAACAAAAAGTTAAATGAAGAATTAAGATTTATCAAATGTGACACATCTACTATTAATTTCTTGAATAGTTAATAACTTCTGTTACGGTCCTACAAGAATGACCAATGAGTGCAGAAAACTTTACTAAAAATATCTAAAGAACTTTAAACTTTCAGCGAGAGTGAATACATATTTCACTAGAAACATATTTGACTACCTCCTGATATGTCATTCAACTGGCTGATAATTTTGAAAACTCTAACAACAAATAAAAGATAACCATGATGTACATCTATATTTGCATACCTGATTATGGTGAGAGTTTGCAGCAACATCTGCTAAAAAGGTAAGTAAGGCCATGAGAACCTCTCTGTTCTCATCTGGTAACAAGAGAACTGCACACTGCAAGGCTTCTAGCCTATGTTCTACGGGTAAATCTGTAGGGAAAGATAGCGGTTAAATGCATATGATTACAGAGTAAATGTGATATTGGTTTTCTAATGCAAATTACCATACTCCCAATTCATGGCCATCAAAAGATTATAAAAATATAACTCAGAGTTAATTAACCCTTTTACCCCCTATGGATGTACTGGTACGTTTCACAAAATTTATCCCTTTACCCCCATGGACGTACCGGTGCATCCTTGCAAAAAAAAACTATTTACAATTTTTTGCATATTTTTTATATCTTTAAGAGAAACTTCAGGCATTATTCAAAAGAATGAGACCAACCTGACCTCTCTATGACAAAAATTAAGGCTGTTAGCGCAATTTAAAAAAAAAATATATTGCAAAATGTGCTTGAAAAAAAAAAATAAACACCCGGGATTAAGGGTTAGAAAGTTCCAAATAGGGTTGGGGGTAAAAGGGTTAAAAGTTATGTAAAATGGAATTATGTACCAGAGGGTAATTGACATTAACATATATGCATTGTGAGATCAGAGCCACTTCAGAATCAAAATCAAAACTTTATCACGATCTTCTGGTTGGTACTTACACTGGAAAATTGCTATGAACATTTCTGAAAGCTTGTTTGTAAGAAGAACTTCAGGTAACTCTCTGAAATACGTTTTAACCATGTCTGCAATGTCGCACACACCAAAACTGGAGTATTGTATATCTTCGCCTAGTTCATGGAACTCTCTTAATTTCTGAATGCGAGACCTAACTCCAGGCTTTCTGAAAATACCAACCTGAAAAATCAAAACAGTTATTAAAGGTCTCTGCAAAAAAAATACTAGGTAAACTTTCAAAATTATCTTTGCCAGATTTAGTAAAGCGAATTTGTTTTCAGAAAAGTGTTCAAGTAATTAGTCATAACGAGGGACTAGGAAATACTATTTAAACCACTTAAGCAGAATCACAACATACTTGATCTAAACTAGAGGTCCTGAGATATTGCAGAGCAGCCTGGATGCCAGGGGGCACTGGCTGACCTGTTCGTTGAGCGATCACTAAGAGAGGCACGCCAAAGACTTGTCTGTCTCGATAATCAGGAGACTTTATTTTGCGCATAAACTTTGGTAATTCCCAGTTCCAACCGCTACGGTTGCTTGGACAGTAGCGTTCCATGAGAGCTGTAAGTCTGCAATAGATTGATTTTATTGTTTAAGTTGTAGATGCATTGGTAAAAAATAACAAAGAAAAAAAATAACAGCATTGTCGTGTTCTCATACAAAATATTAGCGTACAAAATTGTCACTAACCTGAGAAGTGCTCTCTTTCGCAAATGCAGCATCTGACCACAGCTAAACCCATTGATCTGAGTGCCTTGTTGCCTTGTTATTGGTTGATAAGATTTTCTATTAAAACTATGCCATCGGTCTACCGTTATCCTGAAATGGTACAGCATATGATTACAAATGAACTACAAGCTAAACATTAATACAAACATACTGTGAACAAAACAAACTAAAGAACGGTTTTAATCAACTGGCCTGACAATATACAGTATATGGTACATCATTTGTATTACATTATAATATACAGTACTATACTGTACTGTACAGTGCTTCTACTTATACTGTATCTTTTTAGTAAATTATAGTCTACATTCTATCTTAACCTCCTTTTAACATTTCAATAAGCATAATTCTCACACATCTTCAATCCTTTTCTATGATCAAGCTTTATTCTCATATGAATGAGAATAAACATGGTATTATATATGAGTTCCTCAGCTATTTCTTACAATACATATTTCCTTCAATTTTACTTATATCTGGCTTCCTGTTTTCATTAGGTTTTTAATCGCCATATAAAATCATGAAGAAAAGTACAGTAGGTAAATCATGGTTGGAGAACGAGACAAAAAGTATGAGATGAAAAAAAGGTAGGTTTTTTCTTACTACATTATGAAAGGTAAACTTTTTAAAATAATTTGCCTACACAAAGAATCTTGCTTTGTTTTGAGCATAATTAATTTATTGATCTGTATTTATGACTGTCTTTTCTAAAGAACTTTTTTTCACAAGACTATTTTGTAGTGCAAGTAATATGCGATGAGATTACAACAAAATTTATAGCTATAATATTGTACTGACAGGTAATGTTATTACTGTTCTTAAAATATTCTATTTTGATTGTTTATTATTTCTATAGGTGTTTGTTTATTTCCTAGTTTTCTTTCCTCGCTAGGTTATTTTTCCTTTTTGGAGCCCTACGGCTTAGAGTACCTTGCTTTTCCAACTAGGGTTATAGCTTAGCTTGTAATAATAATAGTAATAATAAACCTGTGAAGATTAAAACTTGTCAACTGTGTCTTTGTATCCAGAAAAACTTGTCAACTGTGTCTTCGTATCCAGAAAATACCCAATGAACTATTTTATCTTTAGGGATACTGCAATTTCATACCGGACAAAATCGAATAATGTTTCCTTACCTTCTTGGCTCTTCAATTTCTTCATCATCATGAGTTGAAGGTAATGGAGAATCTCTACTCTCCACAGTACATTCACTGCTGCCAGAACCCTCGTGTGCACTGGCTTCTAAAAAACGGAAATAGAACAACGCTTACTAATCTATTTGCAAGTCATATTATGGTATGTACAGTAATTATCATTCATAGTACAAGTACTATAGTATCAATAATATTCAATGTATATATAAGATTCCAGTAATAGATTATAGAATAAACACCTAACACATAGATAGACTTTTGCATGCAAATATTCACATTGTTCTTAGATAAACAGCATAAACATTAAAAGAAAGGTTCACTTGATCTCCCTTGCTATACTAGTTTAAAGTTCATCCCATTAGTAATCTTGCTAAACCCCGTTTTTTAAACGAAGAGGATTATCTCTGGATATCTCTCCATAGATTTAATTCCAGTAAGATAATCATAAAATCAGTACATTAGTGACCGTCTAATTTGTCAACCACGAAGAAATAAAAAAAATGATACTTTTACAAAACACTTTTACAAAACAGAAGACAGATTATGCATAGCTTTAAAATATAGTGAACTACAAAAATACAAAACATTAACATACAACTGTGTGATGTGCTTAAAAACCACATTGTATTTCAAGATTACTTGCGAAGTGAATGCAGATCAACATGTACTAATGTAAATTCTGCAATATTATTAGCCTGAACGGCTTTAAATACTGTATGCTAAAATCTCAAACAATTACGCTAATACTGTCTCTTGCAATGTAAATGATTAAATATTTCAATAACCCATTCTGAATTTAATTTCAAGTACAGTAATGTATTAAGGTAGCTATTCACAAACGGAATATTAAATAATGTAAACAGGAAAACAGTAATGCCACATTACAAAAAATTTGAAATATGAAAAAGAAAGGTTCCGACAAGACATACCAGAATCCATGACTTCCGGCTGGTAATCATGATAACTTTTGTTGCATATTATTAATGGAACATTATCGTACACAGAATGCCTCTCGTCGTCTGGACTTGGCAAAGGCGAGACATTCTCGTCATTTTTCTCCCCACCTATAAAGTGGAAAATAAACAAAAGAAAAAAAAAATCACCAACCGGAATAATTGACCTTAAGGTAAAACTAGATTTCTAGGCATACAATATTTCTAAAGTAACACATACATTTTAAATATTGGCAACTATCCTAATAAAAAAAACTATGGTATACACAGCTTTAAAAAATTACTTAAATATATAAACAGAATTTCTAATAAATCTCTATTATGTTCACAAATACGGTTTCTGTCAAAACTACTGCATTCAAGATTCAAGAGCAAAAATATCCAAATTCCAAAATTTAATAAAGGAAAAAGTAAATGAAGGAAATTAATAACTACCTCCTCTAATACTAGCAAGGAAATTTTCTCTGGCAGCTTGAGATTCCTTGCCATACGTAAGGGAACCAGTGTGGCGGAGATGAGCAGGTCTTGACTGACGTCCAGAGCTGCCTTTGTTAGGATGCTTTTCTGAATGAACCGGTGAGACCTGCAAAATTAATTCATGGGTTAGTTCAGTTCAGATCGTATTCACTAGAGGCTTCTCTCAATGCTTCTTTTTCTGCTGTACTTTAGCCAAATGCTGAGGAAAATCATTGTAACTTTAGCCCACACACTTTACAAAACTCATCAATTCAATAATTTTGCCTCATGTCTGTACTTACATTATACAGTATATGAGATTTCATTATTGCAGAACACTTTGTTCCTGAATATGTATAAAACATATTTTGAAAGCTTACATGGTTTCAAACCAGGCTTTCTATAGATAAATATTTGGTCATACATGGATATGACCCACATACATATCTGGTTAACCAATTACTGTATTTCAAAATTACTTATTACAATCACAGTAATGGGTGTACAATTTGAAAAATATTGCCCTACTTTGATTTGCAAAATATCACTTTGTAACAACATAAAAATTTGGGTTTTGCCCAAAAAGATTTAGAAAAGGAGAATACTGTCACCTTGATATCTCAAGATAATAAAATTGGGTTTATATTGAAAATTTACAGGCTTCAACCTATTGTAAATTTAATAAAATATATTCAAGAACAAGAAAATAACATTAAATATCAGTGAAACAGGAGGCCATATTTCCTGTCTCATTTAACCGATTCCTCCATCTGATACTTACTTGATTACTTTGTGTCATTTTATTTGAATTCGCATCTGTAAGGTAGTGCCTCCAAGTAGGGGGTGAACACTCCGAATCACTATATGCTCCTCCACCACCACCGCCACCACAACTACCCCCACCGCTTCCTTCAACTCCATGAGCACTACCTCCACGTCCCCAAAACCTTCGTCTCCTTCGACCTCTGAACAACGGTGTAGAACTCTGAGACTGGTCAGAAGCTAAAGATGAAGAATCCTGAAAGACAAAAAAGACAGTACAGGATTAACTTATTTTTGTAATAGTATTCTCGTGTTAAGATTTAACTATAATGCATTTTTTTAGTAATGGTATTAGATATAACAGTATTAATGAAAAAATATAAATACTTTTATACCCTTTCATTCTTGGTTCCAGTCTTAATTTCTAAATGGTGCGAGCATTAACGCAATTCTACTATACTTCCTTTTAGAGGAAATGAAAACTATTTGGAAATATAAATACCGATATCAATAGCAAAAGTCTCTCAAGAAAAGAAAATAAAAAACTAACTATCAAATAGTTAGATGAAGGGGGAAAACTTCTGGAGGAAAATGTAAATGATGGTTCATTAAAATGAAAATGATTATTACAACTAGCCATTATGATGGATTTCCTGTACAGTATCTGTCCAATCCTAGATAAAAAAATATCCAACAATGAAAAGCAAAACAGGTTACAAACTACATAACACGCTTTTTTCTACACATGGCTTTGAAAGCAACACGGACCGGAATCAACCTATCTTCACTAACCTCTCCTGGGGTCGACTGTCGGAGCTCCCTTGGGTGAGAGGTGCCGGTGGTCACAGTGCCTCGAGCAGAAAGGTCAGGTGATGCCTCCGGGGATATATCTACACAACCCAACTCCGCCACCCGTGCTTGCATGTGTGCTTCATCAACCAGCTGTTCATAGGTGTAGGTTTTTTAAGCTATTTAAGTTCAATCAACTCAAACACAATTGTAAAGCAAATACTACAGTATATGGCTGATGTGAAAACTACAAGAAAGCAAAAGGAAATATACAAATAGATCACAAAGCAAATCATACCTTTGGCCCGCTTATGACAACACCATCTCTATTCTGCCTTTTCTTTTTCTTATTTTTGAGAGACTCCATTCTTCGCAGAATGGCTTTGGCCCCATCTCGAAGGCGCTCTGAGCCAGACCTCTTGAACTGGCCAAGAAGGGCATCATCAGGTACTTCCAAACCTCTGGATTCACCTGACTTATCACCAACTGAAATAAAGAAACAGATTAAGTATGGCAGCCTTAATTAGTTATTTTTTTGTTTCATGACATACAGTAGTTCCTTGAAAGTCATTCAGAATGATACCTCGTTACAACACCCAAATAAAATATGGAATTTACGACAGTTATTAATAATCTATGTCATATGTAATTTTAAGTCTGACTTTCCTCTATTGTAATGAAGGTTATGCTAAACTGACTTTCCAGGAGACAAGGAAAAGATTAACTGATGAAAAATACCAGAGGACTATCAATTTCTGCGGCAAAGACAGATCTTTATAAGTAGGATAGTATTCCTTAGGGGGCTGGGAACCCCCTCTCCTGTATAAAAAATCCTGTGAGACAGCAGTGACGCAGTTCCGGTAGGCCCTGCTGCTTCCTCCGGTGCCTTAGATGACCGAGGAGGTAGCAGCAGTAGGGGACTCAGCGGTATGAAGCTTCATTTGTGGTGGAAATGTGGGAGGTTGGGCTGTGGCACCCTAGCAGTACCAGCTGAACTCGGCTGAGTCCCTGGTTAGGCTGGAGGAACGTAGAGAGTAGAGGTCCCCTTTTTTGTTTTGTTTCTTGTTGATGTCGGCTACCCCCAAAATTGGGGGAAGTGCCTTTGGTATATGTATGTATGATGTATATATGTAGTATTCCTTAAGAACAAGTATCAGGAGAAGTTTTATTTGCAATGCAGAAACAAAAACAGAGAAACAATCAAGAGTTTTATAACATTACTACATGTTGTTAAAAATCCTACCTGTTGGGGATCGTTCGTGGACAATCCTGGACCACCTTCTGTTGTGTCTCTGGAACTTCCAGTTTCCGGACAGTGCACACTGCTGTTCCTCATCGTCGGATTCCTCGGTCTGTTAGGATAGAATTTGAGGTAATTTTGGGGTCTACAATAAAGCAATGCACATATTCCATTTAACTATACGAGCGCTGTACTCAAAATAAAATAAACTCCCAGGCAAATCATGCATTACATGTCAAGAATTATTTGTACCAAAGGATGAAAATATCAATATTCCATCCCAGTAGCTTCTGAAATAATACCTGTCCTTGAACAAGCAGGAGAAATGTTTATCTTGAGCAAAACCAGAAATAGAATGGGAAATAATCAGAGTCATCAAGTTACCTATCCAGCAGTAAAAATGCGTTAGTGACGTATAATGTAGGGTAAAGGTATAACAAGGCATTACACGACTCCTCTCCCATCCACATCTTTTAACAATTTCTCTCGTTGATTGAGGGGAAAAACGTGTGGGTAAACTACTCTACACTATATGCAAGATTAACATTGAAAAAAAAAATGGAAAATAATAGGCTCTGAAAACATTAAAGTGATAAACATGAGACAGAAAATACAATACTGTATTAAGGCTTTCAAGAGTTAACGGAAGACTCTCGTTTTCCAAGTGCTTCCATAATGTGGGTTTGACAATGAAAGAGCAATATGAGGTGTGAAATGCTGAATGCCTTGGAATGCATACTATAAAATGACTATAGCTCCTGTAGAGAGTAAGGTTCCCCTGCAGTATAGGATTAGAAAAGCAGCCCCCCAAAGTAAAGTATCAACGAGTACTTATGATTCGAAATGACCCAATATTTCCAATACTATTACACTATGCGGAGCCTTTGTATAATGACGGGCAAGAACACGTGTATAAAATAGCTTCTAACCTAAACTTACCCACCTAACCTAACCTACAAGACATATAGTTTATCACCTACTTAAACGACATGGGGGGCTAATACTTCCCTGTGAACCCCCTTAGACTGCTGTATTCATACCGATAGGGTTGAAAATAGGGGAGTTATGGGGTATGGCCTTCATCATAAATATAAAACCCACTAGGCAAATATATTAATATAATACATTTCCCAATTTGGTTGAATCCAAAACTTTACCAATTTCAATGTCTAAGCAATGTTAAATTGTGCTCTTTAAACACAAGCCAAACATATACCGTACATATTGCAAAACTGTCACAGAAATTTAATGAAATTAAATAAAATCTCAATCAATCATAAAAATTAAGTTTGACCCGGGAATCTGGTGGTAGCGTCCTTGCCTGGCGATAGCCAGACTGGAGTTCCAAGTCCCGCTCAAACTTGTTAGTTCCTATGGTCGCTGTAACCTCACCATCCTTGTGAGCAAAGGATGTGTGATTTGGGGGAGCCTATAGGTCTGTCCGCCGAGTCACCAGAAGCCATTGCCTAGCCCTCCTTGGTCCTAGCTTGGGCGCTAATCATATGTAATATGGTCAGTCTCTCGGGCATTGTCCTGCTTGATAGGGCCATGTCACTGTCCCTCGCCTCTGCCATTCATGAGCAGCCTTTAAACCTTTCAAACCAGGAAAACAGCCATTAAAGTAAATAGCTCACCTTATTTTTCCTCGCAGAATCGAGTCTTATTTTTGCACACTTGTTGAGGGCCCGGAGCCTCCTGAAGAGGGCCTGCAGAGAGTCCCGGTCGAGGAAGGCGTGATCACGTTCAACACACACCAAGTCCAAAGGAAACTGTAGCTCTGGAAATGTGGAAATAATGTAAATGTTCGAATACCAGCGAACTTGACTCGAGCTACGGCGATTTATGTAAACAATACTCTTCTTCTTCTTCCCATTTCTATATAGGATCGCTGTTTCTAGTTTGCAATATATATATATATATATATGTGTGTGTGTGTGTGTATATATATATATATATATACACACACACACACACATATATATATATATATATATACAATTTCATTAAGCGTTTAGCAATAGATAATGGAGGATCAAAATCACCAAAGTAAAAGTATATTTTGCAATAAATTACGTACCATTACACTTATGACATCTAAAAATGAACAAAAATAAGTCCGGATTGTTACATTTATTATTTTTTCTATCCTTTACTATTCATAGCCTTTCTTCGATAATCTTTATACAAAACAAGCCATCTAACACTGGTCCTATTAAGTCATTGCTGCCCAGAAAACAGATGAAAATCAGAAAACAAATAGAATTCAGAAAACATAAAATCTATCGAAATCCTACTTTTTTTCTAAGATAACACGCAAGAAAACTAACCAAAGCAAATCAGATTTATACATATAATATAAATAGATTGATACATATAAAAATAAACATACATGCACATTAGGTAAGCAGTTAATTCTTACCTTCGTACATCTGAGCATACTGTGGAAATCCAGCCGCCCTCAGCCATTTGCAGGCTTCGATAGCTTCTAGCTCTGTAACAAAAAGAAAGAGGGAAATTATGACCGAATTTAAGATTTTAAAAGCAAAGATAAAAAATCATTAGTACACAAGATGCATGATGGATATGAGTAAATAAATAGCTATTTGATAAATGAATCTATATACATAATAATACATGTACATACTGTACGGTGCTAGACACATTAGATTATTATTATTATTATTATTATTATTATTATTATTATTATTATTATTATTATTATTAGCTAGGCTACAACCCTAGTTTGAAAAGCAGAATGCTATAAGCCCACAGGCTCCAACAGGGAAAATAGCCCAGTGAGGAAAGGAAAATAAGAAAATAGAATATTTTAAGAGTAACAACATTAAAATAAATATCTCCTATATATATATATATATATATATTATATGTGTGTATATTTTAAGAGTAAAAACATTAAAATAAATATCTCCTATATAAACTATATATATATATATATATATATACCTTGGTACTTGTATGGTAAAAACCTTGCGTAAAATAACAGTTTAACAGCAATATTCTCATAAGATTGAAATACTAGTTAGAATAGAAGATAAAACAAAACCTATATTACAGGTATTCACTTTTGGTATTCTAAACAGCCCTTCATCAAAAAATCCTTTCGACAGTTAAACACAAAGCAAGTAAATGAAGTCAAAATGGACATGATCATACACACACAACACACACACACACACACACACACACACAAGTAAATAAAAGAAGAGGGCATCAGATCTCTCTTCACGACCGCCTGTTATCACTTCAATCTCTTCCTTTTCTCTCGGTGTTTCTTTGCTTTCTCATTCCTCGCACTCCTTTGTTCTTTTACGCCCTTAATAATCCTTCTACTCCTCAAAAATCCTTTCCTCCTCAAATATCCTTTCCTCCTTAAAAATCCTTTCCTCCTTGAAAATAATTTCCTTCCTCAAAAAATTCTCTGCTCCTCAAAGATCCTTTCCTCCTTAAAAATCCTTTCATTCTTAATAATCCTTTCCCCCTCAAATATCCTTTCCTCCTCAGAAATCCTTTCCTCCTCAAATATCCTTTCCTCCTCAGAAATCCTTTCCTCCTCAAATATCCTTTCCTCCTTAAAATCATTTCATCCTTAATCATCCTTTCATCCTCAATAATTCTTTCCTCCTTAAAAAACCCTTTCCTCCTCAATAATCGTTTCCTCCTTAAAAATCCTTTCCTCCTCAAATATCCTTTCCTCCTTAAAAATCCTTTCCCCGTTAAAATCATTTCATCCTTAATAATCCTTTCATCCTCAATAATCCTTTCCTCCTTAAAAATCCTTTCCTCCTCAAATATCCTTTCCTCCTTAGAAATCCTTTCCTCCTTAAAAACCCTTTCATCCTAAAAAATCCTTTCCTCTTTAACCCCCCCCCCCCACAAGGTAATATATGAGAGAGTGGATCATAAAGTGGTGGTTCGAAGCTGAATATTCTTTTATTTCCCTTTTACACAACATAAAAAAAAAAAACCTTCCATCCTATAGGATACATCTTCAAAGGAACCTCCTTACAAAGATGTAGTTTCACAGGATATAAGGATCTCTGGAAAACTATGATATATAATTTTTATATATCTGTATCAATAAAATCTGGAAGTTTCTTTGAGTTGCTTTTCAGATATAAATTAAATAATTATGACCCTTTGTAACAACATACATGTCATTCCACTGTCTAAAATTAGAGTTCTCTTGCTTGAGGGTACACTTGGGTAATCTGTCTCTCTCTCTCTCTCTCTCTCTCTCTCTCTCTCTCTCTCTCATAATCTATACCTTGGTAGGTTTATTCGGTGCTATTATAGTATGCTATCTACCGCCGATTTTGCTATCTACCACCCCTCTCTGAAATTTTGGAATTGGTTTATTATTTTGTTTATGAGACCCCAATTAACACTACTTTAAAATTAACTGGGAAATCACCTAATACTGTCACTAATTGGTTTAATGTGTCTGGAAGTGTGTAGTGTGGTGGTTTCAATTGGAAAGTTCTGAGAAAAGGCGAAGATGTATTTCCCGCTTTCTTGAATGATGTAAGATATGTTTACAAGCAGTAGTAGAATAAATTTTTGATTGAATATTTTTCATAGATTATTTTCTTTCAGTTTTGTAATCTTTGATTTTTCATTTGAATAACTTGTAACATTGTTGTATGATGAGCTATGAATAATTTGTAAAAAAAAGTTTCCCTACAAACTGCTTATAATTATGCACTCATGTTGTCCAGCCAATAAATATTAATAAACTATCATTAAAGTCCAATGAGGATAACATACTGGTGGTAAGTAATCTGTTTGATAATCCTCATCAAACAGGAGGATTAACATTGACGGTAGATAACAAACTTTGTGGTAGATACCATACTATAATAGAAATTCGACGGTAGATAGCATACTATAATAGCACCGTTTATTCTCTATATCTCTCATAATCTTCTATACCTCTCTCTCTCTCTCTCTCTCTCTCTCTCTCTCTATACCTTGGTAGGTTTATTTTTTATCTCTCATAATCTTCTATACTCTCTCTCTCTCTCTCTCTCTCTCTCTCTCTCTCTCTCTCTCCTGTTTTATTGAGGATTTTATAGTTTATATATGAAAGATCTTATTTAATGTTAACGTTCTTGGTATATTCTATTTTAATAGTCTATTACTTCTCTAGTGTTTTTTTTTTTATTTCCTTTCCTCACATTACCAATTTTTTACACATTGAAACTTCGGTTACTATTATCATTATTATTATTATTATTATTATTATTATTATTATTATTATTATTATTATTATTATTATTATTATTACTTGCTAAGCTACAGCCCTAGTTGGAAAAGCAGGATGCTATAAGCCCAAGGGCCCCAACAGGGAAAATAGCCCAGTGAGGAAAGGAAAAGAGGAAAATAAAATATTTCAAGAAGAGTAACAACATTAGTTACTATCATTATTATTATTATTATTATTATTATTATTATTATTATTAATCTAGGCTACAGCCCTAGTTGGAAAAGCGGGATGCTATAAGCTCAAGGGCTCCAACGGGAAAAAATTAGCCTGGTGAGGAAAGCTAATAAGGGAATAAAAAAAACTACAAGAGAAGTAATGAACGACTTAAATAAAACATTTACAGAACAGAAACCACATTAGAATAAATCTTTCATTAATAAACTATAAACAAACCTCAAACAAAATCAAGAGAAAGAGAAATGAGATAGAATAGCGTGCCCAAGTGTACCCGTAAGACATTTAAAATACACTAAAGTAATTCACTTGATAAACAGAAATCACAAGACAGATCTGGTTCTCCAACACCTTTCTTGTCCCCATGAAAGCCTTGGGCAGCGGAATACCCCATCCCAATAAAAACGCCTGGGTCAAATGGCCGAAGAGAAATTCTTAGCCAATTTCAAGGTTGTTAAGAGGCACAGCAGGTGTGTGTAGCGACATCCCCTTTCTTCAGGGAGGAAGGGAGATCACGGGAAAAAGGGTTTTTTACAAGGGAGGCAGAGGGCCTTAGGTACCATCTAGGCACGGTCCAGATATACCAGGTCAGCGTACCGATTTTAAGCCTCTTCTGCGCACCTACGTCATCTGAAGGGGCTTAGTGTTGGCGAGACCCATTAAGAACGTAGATCTATCACACATTCAATGTAAATAAAACAACATTTTACCTTTGGAAAATATTTTACTAAGTTCCACCTTTAATTTTTTTCTTAGGGCCTCCCTGCATGGTTGTCCTTGAGGTTTTCTATAATTATTAAGATATCGCATTCGAAAATATACCGATATCTTAACAAAAAAAGCAATAACATCGTCAGGAACTTCAATACCAGACTGTTTTATATAGACCTTGCAACTAGGGTACCATGGTATTCCACTGACTTGGGTTACCAGTTCTCTTGCTTGAAGGTACACACTCAGGCACAATTTTCTCTCTTATTACTCTTCATCTTGTTTTGTTAGTGTTTTTTTATGGTTTCTATAGGAAATATTTCAATATTACTGTTCTTAGAATATTTTATTTTTCTTTGTTTCCTTTCCTCACGGGGTTATTTTCCCTGTTGGAGCCTCTGGGCTTACAGCATCCTGCTTTTCCAACTAGGGTTGAAGCTTAGCAAGTAATAATAATAATAAAATAATAATAATAAGAGATAGTCGGGAGAAGTTCTCAAATCAACCTCGCGGAAATCGAAAAAAAAAAAAAAAAAAAAAAAAAAAAAAAAAAAAAAAAAAAAAAAAAAAAAAAAAAACTACTACTTTGCATCGTTGACAGAAAGTAGTAGTCAGTTTTATGTCCCTACAACCCTAGAATACTACCGCCCCTCTCAAGGGTCCCCACAAAGGGGGCGCGGTCAATAAGGGCAAAAGATTTAGTTGGCCGCCTCTGGTAGTGAACCTGTTCAAGAAATGACCCTTTTTTAGAGGAAAAAAACATCTAAAAGGAGACACAGACACACAAACATCTTTACGCCAAAAACATCATAAGGTTTTTTGGATTTTTCAAATAACGTTACTAACGTTTAAGATACTGAACCAAAATGAACCAAAATATCTAAAAGAATGCCTGATAAAACTAGAACTAGAAACAAATGTTACCATAAGACACATGAGTAAAAAACATAGGCTATCTGAACCAAGAACAAATAGTAAATTTGGTGAAAGGGCTTTTAGCTACTGTGCGCCTAGACATTATAATAAACTGCCAACTGAAATGAAGGACCTAAAGGGAGCAATTGAATTTAAGAAGAAACTAAAGACATTACTTTTCACAGGATCATATGATTTGGAAGATGCTACAATCAAAGAATTGTATAAGTTATAATGAAAATGTTTCGTTAGATGATTAATATGGACCCGACCGAGTAGTAGATCACTCGATTTCAGTGGAGGGTTGGATTTAAACCCAAAACACGTAAAACAAGTAAAACATAAAATGCGAAGGAAACAGTCAAACGTTTTACAGAGCAAACGATGGTGGTACAGTTTACGAGTCGTGGGATAGATGAATAGGAAAACTTGTGATGAGACTTTCTCAAAACCTGATTTATGCCCCTGCCAGATCGTAAAGCCTTCGTTGAAACAGCAGGGAACTTTTGAATCCTTAAACAAGTGGTGAAAAAAGGATTAAAAAAAAAAAAAAAACTTATGCGTGGGTGGCCAATGATGGTTGAAAAGGGAAAAATATTCCTTATGAATCTTAATTGCTATATATGGCAAGCAATGTAAGAACACTTTAATAGCCATAGCCTCTGCACCACGGTCTTCCACTGTCTTGGAGTAGAGTTCTCTTGCCTGAGGGGTACACTCGAGAACACTATTCTATCTTATTTCTCTTCCTCTTGTTTTGTTAACTTTTTTATAGTTTATAAAGGAGATATTCATTTTAATTTTACTATTCTTAAAATACTTTATTTTTCCTTGTGTTTCCTTTCCTCACTGGACTATTTTCCCTGTTGGAGCCCCTGGGTTTATAGCATTCTGCTTTTCCAACTAGGGTTGTAGCTTAGCAAGTAATAATAATCATAATAATAATAACAGAAGGCATTTAATTAAAAGGTTAAAAACCAATACATTACAACATAGATATTCCCTGTCTCCACTCTCGTTGTAACTAAACTCATTTTTTTAATGAGGAGCATTTGCACAGACTCGCACCGGTGCCCTTTTAGCATGGAAAAAGTTTCCTGCTACCTGATTGGTTAGAATTATCTTGTCCAACCAATCAGCGAGCAGGAAACGTTTCCGAGCTAAAAGGCTACCACTGCAAGTCGGTGCAAATCTGCCTCGCTAAAAAGAATTGACTATAGAACCCACACATCCAGCAGTAATCGACTAACTACCAAGTACATAATGAGGAACGTGGCAATTTGTCCCTCTCGCCAGTTTGAGAGAGAGAGAGAGAGAGAGAGAGAGAGAGAGAGAGAGAGATTTTTTGTATAATCATTTCACCACTCAAACGAAAATACAAAATAAATAAATAAATAAATAAATGAATAAATAAACCAAAGGAATTCGAATTTAAAGTCTCCCGTTACGAAAACTATAGGATGCCATCTTCAGCGAAATCTGATCCTATGGGGATACGGTGAAGACTTGTGGTCATATTGTCAAGGGTAGGGATTAAAGAGGGAGGGAGGGGGAGGAGGAGGAGGAGGGAAGATGAAGAGTAGTAGTAGTAGTAGTAGTAGTAGTAGTAGTAGGAGGAGGAGGGAAGATGAGTAGTTGTAGTAGTAGTAGTAGTAGTAGTGGTGGTAGGAGGAGGAGGAGGAGGAGGAGGGAAGATGAGTAGTTGTAGTAGTAGCAGTAGTAGTGGTGGTAGGAGGAGGAGGAGGAGGAGGAGGAGGAGGAGGAGGAGGGAAGATGAGTAGTTGTATTAGTAGTAGTGGTAGGAGGAGGAGGAGGGAAGATGAGGAGTAGTTGTAGTAGTAATAGTAGTAGTAGTAGTAGTAGTAGTAGAAGGAGAAGGAGAAGGAGAAGGAGAAGGAGAAGGAGAAGGAGAAGGAGGAGAAGTTGGTGGTGGCTATGAAAGATTTTTCAAAGGATTCTTCAGCCTTTCCTTCGTTCATTCCTTCAGATCCTGAGAGATAATGCCAGTTTCCAGTAAGGATCCCACCTTCCGCCTCCTCGAATAACAACGCGAGGTCCAGGTCAGAAGGATCATCAGTGTGTGGACTTTGGATTTTGTTTTACATTTTTACTTTGTCTCTGATTTCCTTCTTTTGCGATTCACAATTACGAGTTTCATTTATAACGTAAAAGTCAACTTTAAATTAACATTAGATGCAGGCTGACATGAGTCTATTTATAGTTTATATATGACATATATGTTTTTAACGTTGTTAATAGTTTATATAGGACATATCTGTTTTTGATGTTGTTATTGATTTTAGAATGATTTATTGTTAATTTATTCTCATCATTTATTTATTTTCTCATTTCCTTTCCTCACGGGGCTATTTTTCCCTATTGGAGCCATTGGGCTTATAGCATCTCGCTTTTACAACTAGGGTTGTAGCTTGGCTAGTAATAATAACAATAATAATTTCAAATCTTTTAAGCAATACTAACCTTCACTGTTAAAATAAAAAAAAAAAATTGAATCGGAAATTCTCTGTAAAAATCTACTGTTCTCAGCTGTATTTCAGTAAAATACAGGCGACCGTAATCTTAACTTGCTTTGTTATTATATTTCTACAGGTTGGTGACCGTAATATCACTCCTTTACGTCAATATATCCGCTTTTAAAACGGTAAATGCCTGGCAACATTTATTCCAAGATTTTTACCGTTTTTTTTTTTTATATATTAAGCACATTTTTAACTGTGGTCTGTCATAAACTATCCTAAAGGTATAAACAATTATCTTTTAACTATATTATTATTATTATTATTATTATTATTATTATTATTATTATTACTAGCTTAGCTACAACCCTAGTTGGAAAAGCAAGATGCTATAAGCCCTAGGGTCCCAACAGGGAAAAATAGCCCAGCGAGGAAAGGAAATAAGCAAATAAACGATATAAGAAATAGTGAAAAATTGAAATAAAATATTTCAAGAACATTAACAACATTAAAATAGTTATTTGATACATAAAAATGTAAAAGGACTTATGTAAGTCTGTTCAACATAAAAACATTTGCCGCAAGTTTAAGCTTTTGAAGTTCTATCGATTCAACCACCCAATTAGGATGATCATTCCACGACTTGGTCACAGCTGGAATAAAACTTCTAGAGTACTGTGTAGTGTATAGAGTCCTTTATAGTTCCCCCTTTACCTAGGATAGATTCAGAATTCATACTTTAATTGCTGAACAGAGGATGAACTTCTTGATCTGAACAGGTCCACAACATAAGCATCATCAGCTTCTTATAAAGAAGGTTTTTTATAATAGCAATCAAAACCTTACATCATTACCACTTTGCCTTTTACATTCATCTTGCACACGCACTTACTTATTTATCTATTTCCGTATTTCCTTTCCTCACTGGGCTATTTTTTTCCCTATTGGAGCCCTTGCGCTTATAGCATCTTGCTTTTCCAACTGGGGTTGTAGCTTGGATTATAATAATAATAATAATAATAATAATAATAATAATAATAATAATAATAATAATAATAACCACCAAAGTCTTTCCTTTTCAATACATTTACGGTATACATACAGCATGCATACATAAATGCATAATAAATACAGTATACAATGCAGCTTATATTACTACTTGCACTTTCAGAGAGTGGCCTTAGGATAAAACAACAGTAACTGCCTCATTTAACCTTTAATTGCCCAAATAGCGGATAAATCTTTGTTTAGCAAAAGTCTCTCTCTCTCTCTCTCTCTCTCTCTCTCTCTCTCTCCAGACACATGAGCACAAAACTCTCTCTCAAGTAGGTTTAATATTAAACCTACTTATTCTCTCCCTGTCTCTCTCTCCAGATACAAGAGCACAAATCTCTCTCTCTCTCTCTCTCTCTCTCTCTCTCTCTCTCCAGACACAAGAGCACAACTCTCTCTCTCTCTCTCGACAAGAGCACAAAACTCTCTCTCAAGTAGGTTTAATATTAAACCTACTTATTCTCTCCCTGTCTCTCTCTCCAGACACAAGAGCACAAATCTCTCTCTCTCTCTCTCTCTCTCTCTCTCTCTCTCTCCAGACACAAGAGCACAAATCTCTCTTTCTCTCTCTCTCTCCAGACACAAAAGCACATCTCTCTCTCTCTCTCTCTCTCTCTCTCTCTCTCTCCAGACATAAGAGCACAAATCTCTTTCTCTCTCTCTCTCCAGACACAAAAGCACATCTCTCTCTCTCTCTCTCTCTCTCTCTCTCTCTCTACTCCTATGCAAAAAAGATGAATAAAAGGAGAATAGAAATAGGCCCTCTAAGAATTGAAGGACGGCTAACGAATAAAAAAAAGGAAATATGCAACATATTAGCAGAAAAATATAAGAGTGAGTTCACGCCAAGAATTGCGAATGAGAATAATGAAACAGAAATGAGAAGAAAATGTTGAATATCTAACGGATATAGATATTAATGAAGCAGATATTGTCACGGCTATAAACGAAATTAAAAATGGATCGGCAGCCGGACCAGATGGAGTTCCAGCGATTTTGTTAAAAAAAACTGCAAACACTATCGCGAAGCCGCTTGCAATACTGCTAAGACAGAGTGTAGATATGAGCGAGATATATGTTAAACATAAATTAGCTTATATAACCCCTATCTTCAAAAGTGGATCAAGACTAGAGGCAAGCAATTATAGACCTGTTAGTCTAACATCACATATTATGAAAGTGTATGAGAGGGTAATAAAAAAGAAAATAATGAACCATTTGGTCAAAAATAATCTGTTTAATATGGGTCAACACGGTTTCGTACCTGGAAAAAGTACACAGACCCAACTGATAGCACACTATGAAAACATATACAATAATATGATAAATGAAAAAGACACAGATGTGATCTATCTAGATTTTGCAAAAGCCTTTGACAAGGTAGACCATAACATATTGGAGAAAAAAATGAGAAAGCATAATATTGTGGGAAAGATAGGAAAATGGGTAAAAGAATTCCTGCAAAACAGAAAACAGATAGTGGTTGCAAATGACGAGAAATCAGATGAAGCCCAGGTAATATCTGGTGTGCCCCAAGGTACGGTATTAGCTGCACTGCTATTTGTTATTATGATCTCAGACATAGACTGTGATGTTGAAAACTCCGTAGTGAGAAGTTTCGCCGATGACACAAGAATAAGTAGAGAAATTACTTGTGATGAAGATAGGAACTCACTACAAAGAGATCTAAACAAAATATATGAATGGGCGGAGATAAATAGGATGGTATTTAACTCCGATAAATTCGAATCAATAAATTATGGAAACAGAGAAGGAATGGTGTATGCATACAAGGGACCTAATAATGAGACAATCACAAACAAGGAAGCAATTCAAGACCTTGGTGTAATTTTAAATAGGAATATGTTATGCAACGACCAAATAGCAACACTGTTGGCTAAATGTAAAGCAAAAATGGGAATGTTATTCAGACACTTTAAAACAAGAAAAGCTGAACACATGATTATGCTTTACAAAACTTATGTGCGTAGTACACTCGAGTACTGCAATGTGATATGGTACCCACACTACCAAAAGGATATTGCGCAAATAGAGAGTGTACAAAGGTCCTATACTGCTAGAATAGAAGAAGTTAAGGACCTTGATTACTGGGAAAGACTGCAATTTTAAAACTATACAGTCTAGAAAGGAGAAGAGAACGCTACATGATAATACAAGCATGGAAGCAAATAGAAGGAATTGCTGAAAACATCATGGAGCTTAAAGTATCAGAAAGAGCAAGCAGAGGTAGATTAATAGTGCCAAAAAGCATTCCAGGTAAACTGAGAAAGGCGCACAGGACATTAATCCACTACGCACCAGCATCGATAATGCAGCGACTATTTAATGTGCTGCCAGCTCATCTAAGAAACATATCAGGAGTGAGCGTAGATGCGTTTAAAAATCAGCTCGATAAATACCTAAGATGCATCCCAGACCATCCAAGACTGGAAGATGCAAAATACACCGGAAGATGTATTAGCAACTCTCTGGTAGATATACGAGGTGCCTCACACTGAGGGACCTGGGGGAACCCAAACAAAAAATAAGGCAATAAGGTAAGGCTCTCTCTCTCTCTCCAGACACAAGAGCACAAATCTCTCTTTCTCTCTCTCTCCAGTCACAAAAGCACAAATCTCTCTCTCTCTCTCTCTCTCTCTCTCTCTCTCTCCAGACACAAGAGCATAAAAAATAACCAAAACAGTAAAGTGAGAACCGAAAGATCTGCATATCCCATTGTTCTTCAGCTGCATCATTTTATTAATTAATGGATGTTGCATCTGCAACTCATTTCCCAATTACCAGCTCCTCCTCCTCCTCCTCTTAACAGCCATTTAAAAAATTAGCTCCCACAGTGCTTGCAAACACAAACAATGGCGAAAGCAAATTAAAAACATCAAAGATGTCTCTTCGGTTACCGACGTCATTCGGTGGGCCGTACAATAAGGGTTTTGTTCAAGCCATGAATTCCATTGATAGTACAGTAAACATCAATTTCCTTATTTTCTGCCCTTTACATCATAATAGAGAAGAGAGAGAGAGAGAGAGAGAGAGAGAGAGAGAGAGAGAGAGAGTCCAGGCACGTGATAATCATCTTCAAGATGTCAGCAAGGAACATCAGTTCCATTGTTTCCTGCCCTTTCCATCAGAGAGAGAGAGAGAGAGAGAGAGAGTCCTGTCCGGGCAGGTGATAATCATCTTCAAGATGTCAGCAAGGAACATCAATTTAATTATTTTCTGAACTTTCCATCATAATAGAGGAGAGAGAGAGAGAGAGAGAGAGAGAGAGAGACTGTGTCCAAGCAAGTGATAATCATCTTTTCAAGTTGTCAGCAAGGAACATCAGTTCCATTATTTCCTGCCCTTTCCATCATAATGAGAGAGAGAGAGAGAGAGAGAGAGAGAGAGAGAGAGTGATAATCATCTTTTCAAGATGTCAGCAAGGTGACCGTTACATTGCATGAAACTAAACAATGAGAGTCTCTAAGGAAATGGTAAGAGAGAAGGCAGACGTAAAAGAACGAGTGAAAGAGATAAGGAGACAAAGAGAAGGAAGAGATAAAAAAACTGAAGTAGGCACCTGCTCCTGATGAGAAAACCACACGAGGACCAGAACCTTCGTCAGTAGGGCAATCGGGTGGCTACGACCTCAGTTCATCCACTCCGAGGGGATCCTGCATCCTACGCACATACGTACATACCCCGAGTACATCGCAATGATTCTCCATCATGAGGCTCAATACTACATAATATTATTGAAGTTTGCTGGTAGGCTACGAATCTCATTTATGTGTATGTATATGTATATATATATATATATATATACATATATATATATATATATACAGTATATATATATATATATACGTACATATCTATCTATCTATCTATCTATCTATATATATATATATATATATATGTATGTATGTGTACATATTGTATACCTATATCAATATTTATTTTTTTTTCTTAATTGATGATATTATTTTAGCTGCATTATTGCCCGAAGAGCTCAGCTCCACATGAGCTTGGACTGAATCTTTTTTTGTGAAACTTTTTTTGTATGTAAATATTTTTTGTCCAATAAACATTATTATTATTATCATTAAGTTGTGGAATGATCTTCCTAATCTGGTAGTTGAATCGGTAGAACTTCAAAAGTTCTAACTTGCAGCGAATGTTTTTATGTTGAACAGTCTCTTTTTAGAGTTTATATATGAAATATCTGTTTTGATGCTGTTTAAAACATTTAATTTCTATTTTTCATCATTGCTCATATCGTTTATTTCCTTATGTCCTTTCCTCACTGGGTTATTTTTCCCTGTTGGAGTCCCTGGGCTTACAGCATCTTGCTTTTCCAAGTAGGGTTGTAGCTTAGCTAATAATAATAATAATAATAATAATAATAATAATAATAATAATAATATTTAATTTTTATTCTTCATCATTTCTCATATCGTTTATTTCCTTATGTCCTTTCCTCACTGGGTTATTTTTCCTTATTGGAGCCCTTGGGCTTACAGCATCTTGCTTTTCTAACTAGGGTTGTAGCTTAGCTATTAATAATAATAATAATAATAATAATAATAATAATAAGTTTATGCAAAATATAACACCTACATGTGTTAACAACACATGAAAACCAGCGTGAGACCATGTTGTACATTCAAAGCCAATGTTCTTCTAAAGAGACACCCACCCCGCAAAAAAAAAAAAAAAAAAAAAAGGTACTTCAATCCGGGCCTATACAAATTTGCATAAACGAACCATTCGACAGAGGTCTCGTTGTGTTTGGAGACGCCAACGTTGGAGAGGGTAGTGTGTGTGTCCCTTAGTTTGCTAAAGCGCCTGTTCTTTAATAAACAGGAGAGAAATATGGCTCTAATCCAACATCTACAACAGGACGTGGTGAGATTGGATTCTCAATTATTGGCAAAGTTAAATAGTTAAACATTTCTACGTTTAAATTAATGAAAATAGACATTTTGGGAGATCGAGCAGGAGAATAGTCAGGGATTTTTAACAAATTCAAAAGTAATTTCATGAAAGAATAGACATTTTGAGAGACGGGGCAAGCGAATAACCAGGAATTTGTAACAAATTCAAAAGTAATTTCATGAAAGAATAGACATTTTGAGAGACGGGGCAAGCGAATAGCCAGGAATTTTCAACAAATTCAAAAGTAACTTAAGAAAGAATAACACTTTGAGAGAACGAGCAAGTGAATAGTAAGGCATTTTTAACAAATTCAAAAGTAATTTCATGAGAGAATAAATTTTGAGAGAAAGAACAAGAGAATAGTAAGGGATGTGTAACAAATTCAAAAGTAATTTCATGCGAGAATAGACATTTTGAGAAATCGAAACAAGCGAATAGCCAAGGATTTGTAACAAATTCAAAAGTAAGACTTAGTTACGAGCTAAAGTTTTGAATGTAATATGGAAGTATTATGTAAAAAAAAAAACTAGGGACGAACAAATTGACAAGGTACAAAAATAATTTCAAATCTGACTTCATCTTAAGGCCCATTTTCCTGGTTCTATCTACAAAATGAAGCCCTACGCACTTTTATTATTATTATTATTATTATTATTATTATTATTATTATTATTATTATTATTATTATTATTATTATTTGCTAAGCTACAAACCTACTGTGGTTGCAAAAGCAGGAAGCTATAAGCCCAGTGGCTCCAACAGGGAAAACAGCCCACTGAGGAAAGCATACAAGGAAAAATCAAATATTTCAAGAGCAGTAACAACATTAAAGTATGGATATTAAACTATAAAATCTTTAAAAAACAAGAGGAAGAGAAATAAGATGGAATAGTGTGCCCGAGTGTACCCTCAAACAAGAAACACCAAAAAGCGTTTTGCATATAAAACACCCAACGAATCTCACAGCAGCGGAAGAAGGAACAAACACGCACTTCCTGGGAGAGACGACAGCAACAACAGGTGGGCAAAGGATGCCCCAACACCTTATAAAAAATAAATATTCATCTCATTAACCTCACTGCACTGGGTGGGCCACACAACATTACTGGCAAAACAAACCTACGGATTATTTTCATTTCGCCAGTTTTATTTCTCCGACCCTTTCAACTGGGCTCCACAAGGCACTAGAAAACTGGGCTCCACAAGGCACTAGAAGAGTTGGAAGCCCAGAACTACATGGCTGAGGACTATGAAGAGTGAAGTAGGAGAGGGTGAATGGAGAAGTATTGATTTAAAAGCTCAAGATAGAGACGACTGGCGAAATCTAACCGAGGCCCTTTACGTCAATAGGCGTAGGGGGAGATGAGGATGATGACGACGGATCATAATGTAATAATGTGGCAGACATGAGAGAGAGAGAGAGAGAGAGAGAGAGAGAGAGATAGAGTGTGTTGCTATGCCATACTTGATAAATGATCAAGATATCACACAATCCTTCATAAATTGGCAACGGGTGTTAAGTGCGATTTGCACTTCACTTAATCCAGTCCCGAGTTGAAGAAGTTGCAATAAGTAGAGGGCGATGACTGTGATCGAATTTCTCCTCTCAGACTATTTCAGAATAGGTGCTGACTAACGAACACTAGTGACAATGAACAGTAGAGAGAGAGAGAGAGAGAGAGAGAGAGAGAGAGATAACCCTTCACAGTCCTCAACAGTCCGCCCTATCCTAACCTCAGGTAGCAACAAAGGTGTGAGAGACGCGAGCGCTCTCTCTCTCTCTCTCTCTCTCTCTCTCTCTCTCAACCAATGCAGTTAATAAATGACTCCATTCTCCAACTAGTCCCTTCTGAAGAGAAAGACGTTGCACAGACAGTGGGCTCGTTAATATGCAACCGGAACTACTTTCTGTAAACACCTGCGGAGTAATTCATCTACTGATATCGTCTACTGATATCGTCACACCTGAGAGGAAGAGTTCCCTCATCTTTTCAATCGTAATGTTTTGAAAAGTATAAAAGGGCAAAAACCTTC
>NC_090729.1:119426973-119429473 GCF_036898095.1 Palaemon carinicauda
GAGAGAGAGAGAGAGAGAGAGAGAGAGAGAGAGAGAGAGAGAGAAAGAAAGAAAATGTCATAAAACTATAAATTCTTGAGACCGCCATGTCTTCTTGTAAAGTGAAGCTATCAAGTCGTCAAGTATGAATTTAAATGTAAAAAGGACCACAACAGCTTAACTAGAGGCACTAATAAGCCATTTGTTTTCCCCAATAAAGATATCAAAGACTCAACTGTTACATGGGAGACGTAAAAATGCAGCTACATTAAAGCCAATGTAACTTCATTTAATACAGTTACAGATGACTGTAACAGTTGAAGAAATTGGAATAAATCACAAAAAAGTACAACCCAATGGGTTGTAACTGTTGGCGAAATTGACATAAATCAGAAGGAAAGTACCACCCCGAAAAAATGGGGATAGATAGATGAAAAGAAAGTGTCATATTTGGAAGAATAATGAAAATTTATGATGCTTCGTTTCTCTCTCTCTCTCTCTCTCTCTCTCTCTCTCTCTCTCTTCTCTCTCTCACTCTCTCTCTCTCTCTCTCTCTCTCTCTCTCTCTCTTTTCTTTGCAATGTCTACTCGGCTTCATTATTCTATGAAGTCTCCTTCAAAATTATTTTTATGTGATATTTTCAACTTTTGAAATTGAAGACTCTTTATGTGTTATAATTAATTTTCCTTCAAAATAATTTTATGTGATATTTTCAACTTTTGAAATTAAAGACTTTTAATGTTATAATTAATTTTCCTTCAAAATAATTTTATGTGATATTTTCAACTTTTGAAATTAAAGATTTTTTCATGTTATTAATTTTCCTTCAAAATAATTTTATGTGATATTTTCAACTTTTGAAATTAAAGATTTTTTTATGTTATTATTTTCCTTCAAAATAATTTTATGTGATATTTTCAACTTTTGAAATTAAAGATTTTTTTATGTTATTAATTTTCCTTCAAAATAATTTTATGTGATATTTTCAACTTTTGAAGTAAAATATTTTTCATGTTATTAATTTTCCTTCAAAATATTTTATGAGATATTTTCAACTTTTGAAATTGAAAATTCTTTATATGTTAATATTCATTTTCCTTCAAAATGATTCTACATGATATTTCCAAATGTTGAAATTAAAGATTTTTATATGTATTATTCATATTCCTTAAAATGTTTTTATGTCATATTTTCAACTTTTGAAATTAACAATTTTTTTTAATTGTGTTTTATATATATATATATATATATATATATATATATTATATATATATATATAATATATATATATATATATATATATATATATATATATATATTGGGTCTAGGACTTTTCGTCTAAAGCACTTTCGTCTAAAGCCCTTTCGTCTAAAGCACTTTTGTCTAAAAGGACTTTGGTCTAAAGGCACTTTGGTCTAAAAGCTCTTTGGTCTAAAGGCACATTGGTCTAAAAGCGCTTTGGTCTAAAAGCACTTTCGTCTAAATTACATAAAATGCATAAAACGGTAAAATGATAACAAGTCAAAAGTAATAAAAATGTTTTATTAAGATATAAATTCATATGATTAAAGATAAAAATCTTAACAATTACAAGAAAAGTCATTAATAATACTAATAATGCAATACAAAAAAATTGGTTTAAAGATAAAATCTTAACTATTATAAGAAAAGTAATTAAAAATACTTATAATGCCATACAAAAAGTTGCGAAATAAAAACAAGTAAAAATTTATAAAAAATGTAAATAAGAGACAGTATTTAAAAATAACTCAAATTATATGCAATGCTTCTGAGGTAATCTTCCAATAAACGTTTTTGGTAATCAGCAACAACATTGTAAATTCTTTGCTCTCTTCTTGCTACTTTGGTATTTGTTTTTTTGGGGGGGTTTGCTCCTACGGTAAGTTGAGATATTCTTGTTTTGATGATTTTTTCTCCTCTTCTTAGAGCATCCAGAACATTATATAAATTTGAATGAGATCGAACTAATACACCAAATCGTCTATTCCATGCTTCAACTGAATTTATCGTACGAGCGTTACCTGCGAGTGTAAGTTCATAAACATTCCATTCATGTACTGAAAATAATGGCTTGGACCGTCTTCCATTTCATCTTTGCATCCCGTTTACAAAAGTATTGTCTATGTATTCAATAAACGGCAATGCATTTTCTGGTACTTCTTGTTTTAATCATTGCATTCCTCTTGGTATATCATCAATAGGCAGAAAGGCCAGAGCATTTTTCTAAAAGTGCATACAACAATCTTAACAAAAATTTCTTCCGATTTCCCTGGTAGTAAAGCAAAAAGAAGTGGATTTCGGCATGAATTGTATATATTTGATAAAAGATGTTTGGACACGTTTCAAAAGTGCCATCAGCAAACCAGTGCTTTGAGGATCCCAACTTTTGCAATGATGATATGGCCGCAAAGGTCAAAACTCTATCCTCATCGTCTGATCAATTATCATGTAGCAACCAGTTTTCTTCTGCATCGGCTAATGATGTCGGAAGCTTGGGAA
>NC_090729.1:119431973-119434473 GCF_036898095.1 Palaemon carinicauda
TGTCGAGAGAGACTTTAAGGCTACGTGATTTTAAATGATGGAATCAAACTACACAAGAGAAGCGGTGAAGAGACGAAGGTTTGGTGAAGGAAAGGAAGGGTAGGAAAATTGATTCAATTCGATGTATGAATCGAATTGATGGTGGTGGTGGGGGGGGGGGTTAATATTATCAACTTGAAAAGGATTGCCAAACAGGAACGAGCTTGATTGGGAATAGGATATTGTCTACCTTGAGAGAAGATCCTCCTACAAAACTAGTTTGGTGATAGGAAGTCACTTTTCATACATTCAAAGTTGTGTCCTTTATGGATAAAAATATATAATTTTTTCAAATGTTCGTGATAACTCAATTTAAAGGTTTAAAGGCCGCTCATGAATGTCAGAGGCAAGGGACAGTGACATTGCCCTAGAGACTGACCATATTATATATAAGCGCCCCAAGTCCCCTCTCCACCCAAGCTAGGACCAAAGAGGGCCAGGCAATGGCTCATAATTACTAATGATTAAAAGAGGCAAGGGACAGTGATAATCCCCTAGAGACTGATCATATGATGTTGTTATTATTATTATTATTATTATCATTATTATTATTATTATTATTATTATTATTAGTAGTAGTAGTAGTAGTAGTAGTAGTAGTAGTAGTAGTAGTAGTAGTAGTAGTAGTAGCTACGCTACAACCCTACTTTTATTTATAGAGTAATGAAACTTTCAGGGATTAATTTTTATGTTGAGACGTGGAAGTGATTCCATTTTGAAAGTCCTAGGTCAAAGGTCAAGGTCAAGCAAAAGGTCGCCTGAATTAACCCTAACCTTAACACCAAGTTCGCACATGGTTGTCACACAGACTTCAAATACGCCTACGATCTAAACTGATTCTGGGAAAGGCAAGCTGGTTTCGAGAAATAAGCTGTCGTGGTGGAGGTCTGCACTTCAAGTAATCAGTAAAGCCACAAACAATAAAAAAGGAAAAGAAAGAATATATAAATAAAATGAACACAGGTTAACCTATGACTCACAGACCCAAAGCACCCAGGAAAGATAGCGGTCAAGTGTAAACAAAAGAACATCGCTGACTATAGGCCCAGTTTCTTAAGAAACTTGATACAAATAGCAGGTACTCTCAAAACAACCTTGGGGCACAAACAAGAAGTTTGGCTGGTGGAGAAGGAGGATACATTTATAGGCCTAAGTCCTGAGAGAGAGAGAGAGAGAGAGAGAGAGAGAGAGAGAGAGAGAGAGAGAGAGAGAGAGAGAGTAGTTCAGACGACGAAATATTAAATGAAAACTGAGTGAAATATAAAATGGAATTATTTGGTTGTTAAATAAAAACTTGAGGTACAAGTTGAGAGAGAGAGAGAGAGAGAGAGAGAGAGAGAGAGAGAGAGAGAGAGAGAGAGAGAGTAGTTCAGACGACGAAAATATTAAATGAAAACTGAGTGAAATATATAATGGAATTATTTGGTTGTTAAATAAAAACTTGAGGTACAAGTTGAGAGAGAGAGAGAGAGAGAGAGAGAGAGAGAGAGAGAGAGAGAGAGAGAGAGAGAGAGAGAGAGAGAGTAGTTCAGACGACGAAAATATTAAATGAAAACTGAGTGAAATGTATAATGGAATTATTTGGTTGTTAAATAAAAACTTGAGGTACAAGTTGAGAGAGAGAGAGAGAGAGAGAGAGAGAGAGAGAGAGAGAGAGAGAGAGAGAGAGAGAGAGAGAGAGAGAGAGTAGTTCAGACGACGAAAATATTAAATGAAAACGGAGTGAAATATATAATTGAATTATTTGGATGTTAAATAAAAACTTGAGGTACGAGTTGAGAGAGAGAGAGAGAGAGAGAGAGAGAGAGAGAGAGAGAGAGAGAGAGAGAGAGAGAGAGAGTAGTTCAGACGACGAAAATATTAAATGAAAACTGAGTGGAATATATAATGGAATTATTTGGTTGTTAAATAAAAACTTGAGGTACGAGTTGAACTATTCATGATACTTATACTATACGCGAATTATGAAATATTTTTACCACTATAAAACAGATGTGAAATAAAGTTTTGTACGAGATAAAGATGTGTAGAGCCAATACCATTAAATTGATTTTGAACCGAACTAGACATAAAAAGAACTACATGAACAATCAGGTCTTTGCGAGCCAGTCTTTTTCACCTGAACAATCCGGTCTTTGAGAGCCAGTCTTTTTCGCCTGAACAATCGCGTCTTTGAGAGCCAGTCTTTTTCGCCTGAACAATACATTCTTTTTTGCCTGAACAATCCATTCTTTTTCGCCTCAACAATCCATTCTTTTTCGCCTGAACAATCCGGTCTTTGAGAGCCAGTCTTTTTCGCCTGAACAATCCATTCTTGTTCGCCTGAACAATCCAGTCTTTGAGAGCCAGTCTTTTTCGCCTGAACGATCCGGTCTTTGCGAGCCAGTCTTTTTTGCCTGAACAATCCGGTCTTTGCGAGCCAGTCTTTTTTGCCTGAACAATCCGGTCTTTGCGAATCAGT
>NC_090729.1:119439473-119449473 GCF_036898095.1 Palaemon carinicauda
ACAATTCACCTGCTATCCTTTTCTCTCTTCGTGAGCGAGGATAGTAGGCCATGGGGCATACAGCAATATTGTTCAATTTTATTTGACCCACCCTGCAACTATCCAATTTTTTTATATGTTATTCAGTATGTTCTTAGCTACAAAAAAATACAATGTTCTCCAAAAATAACTTGCACATTAATTAGTAATTACTAATTATCAGCCTCCTAATATTCAACAGAATTTAGTTCAATTTCTTGCCACTAGATGGCTCTGCACAGGTTCTTATCCAATAAGAGCATTAGAAACAGGTAATTTCCTGGGGAATTTCCATGCTTTGTTTACAAAATGTCTTCCTCCTTTGTTTGTTGCATTCATGTAATTCCTGAAGATAAAGACAGAATTATAGCTGTATCAGAGCCTAGTTTTACCAAAATAACTGAGTGTGCTAATGAATGGATACATCTGGATGGAATTCAGCATGATGTTGCAGTGGATTTAGTTAGGAATCTTGGAAAAACTGTGGTTAGTAAGGCTAATGGAAGTGATGCTGGATGCCAGCTATGCTGTGTCAGTAGGCTTACATGTGAACATAGCACATGTGTATGTGGTAGTTAGGACAATGAACCAACGTACCAAAGGCGAAATAACAATGCTTTCAAATATTCCTATAAATATTCATTGGACCTTTGTCTGGGAATCAAAAGAAAAATATCAAAAAAGAGAATGGCACGAACTCTACAATAGGTTCATTATGAGAGAAAACTAATTAGTCATTAAACACTTAATCATTATCATTATTAAATGCTAAGCTACAACCCTCGTTGGAAAAGCAGGATGCTATAAGCCCAAGGGCTCCATCAGGGAAAATAGCCCAGTGAGTAAAGGAAATGAAGAAAAATAAAATATTTGAGAAAACCAATTCGTCATCAAACAGTTAATTATTATTATTAAATGCTAAGCTACAACCCTTGTTGGAAAAGCAGGATGCTATAAGCCCAAGGGCCCCAACAGGGAAAATAGCCCAGTGAGGAAAGGAAATAAAGAATAATAAAATATTTTAAGTATAGTAACAACATTGAAATAAATATTTCCTATAAAAACTATAAAAACTTTAACAAAACAAGAGGAAGAGAAGGTATGAAATCAAATTATAACTCCCGGTACAGTATTTATATCTTTTGTAGATTTGGTATGACAATGAAACAACATCCAACAGATCTTGTAGATATGAGAACAAAGCCCTCAGGAGAATATTGGGAGTTAAATGGCAGGACAGGATTAGAAATGAAGCTATAAGAGAGATTACTCGAGTGCCATATGTGGATAAGATCATGATGAAGGGTAGATGGAGATGGTTTGGACATGCTCTTCACACTCCCCAAGGGAGATAAGTTCACCAAAAGTTCAGCCGGGCTCCACAAGGCACTAGGAGAGTTGGAAGACCCAGGCCTGCATGGCTGAGGACTATCAAACGTGAAGTAGATGATGAATAGAAAAGTATTGTAGATGGAGATGGTTTGGACATGCTCTTCGCACTCCCCAAGAGAGATAAGTTCACCAAAAGTTCAGCTGGACTCCACAAGGCACTAGGAGAGTTGGAAGACCCAGACCTCTATGACTGAGGACTATGAAGCGTAAAGTAGATGATGAATGGAGAAGTATTGAATTAAAAGCTCAAGACAGAGACGACTGGCGAAATCTAACCGAGGTCCTTTGCGTCATTAGGCGTAGAAAGAGATAATGATGATGATGATGATGAAGACAAAATAAATTAGTCATCAAATGTCTAATAAAAGATATGCGTATCTACAAGTATGAAATCCAATTATAACTTATCCTCATCATCTCCTCCTACGCCTATTGACGCAAAGGGCCTCAGTTATATATCGCCAGTCGCCTCTATCTTGAGCTTTTGAATCAATACTTCTCCATTCACCATCTCCTACTTTACGTTTCATAGTCCTCAGCCACGTAGGCCTGGGTCTCCAATACTTCTAGTGCCTTGTGGAGCCCAGTTGAAAGTTTGGTGAACTAATCTCTCTCGGGGAGTGCGAAGAGCATGCTCAAACCATCTCCATCTACAATAATTTTCTATTCATCATCTACTTCACGCTTTATAGTCCTCAGCTATACAGGCCTGGGTCTTCCAACTCTCCTAGTGCCTTGTGGAGCCCAGTTGAAAGTTTGGTGAACTAATCTCTCTCTTGGGGAATGCGAAGAGCATGGCTAAACCATCTCCATCTACCCCTCACCATGATCTCATCCACATATGGTACTTGAGTAATCTCTCTTATGGTTACTCACAGTGCAATACCAATATCTCTGTAAGGGAAGGCCAGTGACCTTATATTGACGACATAAATCAAAAGCTCTATTTTTCCCTTCCACCACTGGAGTCAATGACATTTTATTTTTATGCATCTGGTTTAGTATATTAATTAATCAAAGCAATCAGTGCTAACGAACATAAAAGGTTTATAATACACACAAAAAATCAACGTAGTTTGTCAAAGCAATTAACGGAATGCCAAAGGCGAGGAAAAAAAGGAAAAATATATTATTGCACTTTGACCTTTATAACTAAACTATTCTTTTGTGACCTTTCTATGAAGAGGTGGCATTTTCCATTCAAATGGGGGGGGGGGGGTATTGCACTGCGCAGTTGGTCTTCATATGCTGTATATCTACCGTGATAATTACTATTATTATTATTATTATTACTATTATCAATTATTATAATTATTATTATTTTCATTATTACTATCAATATTACTATTATTATTATTATTACTATTATTACTATTATTATTATTATCATTATTATTACTATTATTATTTTTATTATTATTATCATTATTATTATTATTATTAATCTTTGGATTATTATTATTATTATTATTATTATTATTGTTGTTGTTGTTGTTAATATTATTATCATTATTATTATTATTGTTGCTGTTGTTATTAATATTATTATTATCATTATTACTATTATTATTAGCTAAGCTACAACCCTAGTTGGAAAAGCAAAATACTATAAGCTCAAGGGCTCCAACAGGTCAAATTAGCCAAGGGAGGAAAGGCAATAAGGAAATAAATAAACGATATAAGAAGTAACAAACAATTAAAATAAAACATTTTAAAATACATTAACATCAAAAACAGATATTTCATAAACTGTACAAAGGCTTAAGCCACCCTGTTTAATATAAAACCATTTACTGCAAGTTTGAACTTTAGAAGTTCCACCGATTCAACCACCCGATTATTATTATTATTATTATTATTATCATTATTAAATGCTAAGCTACAACCCTGTTTAAAAAAGCAGGATGCTATAAGCCCAGGGGCCCCAACAGGGAAAATAGCCCAGTGAGGAAAGGAAATAAAGAAAAATAAAATATTTTAAGTATAGTAACAACATTAAAATAAATATTTCCTATAAAAACTAAAAAAACTTTAACAAAACAAGAGGAAGAGAAACTAAATAGAAGTGTGACCGAGTGTACCCTCAAGCAAGAGAACTCTAACCCAAGACAGTGGAAGGGCATGGTACAGAGGTTATGGCACTACCCAAGACTAGAGAACAATGGTTTGATTTTGGTGTCCTTCTCCTAGAAGAGCTGCTGACCATAGCTGAAGAGTCTCTTCTACCCTTACCAAGAAGAAAGTAGCCAATGAACAATTACAGTGAAGAAGAATTGTTTGGTAATCTCAGTGTTGTCAGGTGTAAGAGGACAGAGGAGAATCTGTAAAGAATAGGCCAGACTATTCGGTGTCTGTGTAGGCAAAGGGAAAGAACCGTAACCAGAGAGAAGGGTTCTATGTAGTACTGTCTGCACAGTCAAAGGACCCCCATAACTCTCTAGCGGTAGTATCTCAACGGGCGGTTGGTGCCCAGGCCAACCTACTACCTAGGAAAATCATTCCACAACTTGTTCACAGCCGGGTATTTTGCCTACCACAACAAAAGTACGAGTGGAGGAGACCTTAGATATATACTGTATAAACAAAAGAGTACATCCCTATCAAGTAAGGCGGAGGTCTTCTATAGATTGCCCGGAGCTTCTCTCCGGACAGGGGCTTTTTCGACGATGCGTTTAGCCCCTAGGCGGAGGTCTGCTTAAAGATATTCATGTAGGGTTAACAATAACCCCTTTGGCATGGAAATAAAACTACGCCCAGAGGAATATTGACATTTATGGCCATAAAAAAAAGATATTCCAGTAACACATACTCTGAGGGTTGACGTCATCACGCCCTTTCATACTTAATAAAAGTGAGACAAATAATATTTGCTGGATTTTTTATTTCTAGATGTGATTTATATAAAATATTCGGTGCCTTTTTTAGCTGTTGGATGTGTATATCTGTAAGCGTAGATATTTTATAAGATATGTGATGAGATTTTTTTTTCCCGAAAATTATAACAAGTTACAGAAGTTGTTTAAAAACTTATATAAGAGCTTCAAAAACATAGTGGAGAGAGAGAGAGAGAGAGAGAGAGAGAGAGAGAGAGAGAGAGAGAGAGAGAGAGAGAGAGAGAGAGAGAGAGAGAGAGAGAGAATTATACTGCTTTACAATACTAATAAAATTCCAGTCTTCAACATGACCAGAAGAAATTACGAGAGAGAGAGAGAGAGAGAGAGAGAGAGAGAGAGAGAGAGAGAGAGAGAGAGAGAGAGAGAGAGAGAATTATACTGCTTTACAATACTAATAAAATTCCAGTCTTCAACATGACCAGAAGAAACTGAGAGAGAGAGAGAGAGAGAGAGAGAGAGAGAGAGAGAGAGAGAGAGAGAGAGAGAGAGAGAGAGAGAATTATACTGCTTTACAATACTAATAAAATTCCAGTCTTCAACATGACCAGAAGAAACTGAGAGAGAGAAAGAGAGAGAGAGAGAGAGAGAGAGAGAGAGAGAGAGAGAGAGAGAGAGAGAGAGAAAATTATACTGCTATACAATACTAATAAAATTCCAGTCTTCATCATGACCAGAAGAAATTGAGAGAGAGAGAGAGAGAGAGAGAGAGAGAGAGAGAGAGAGAGAGAGAGAGAGAGAGAGAGAGAGAGAGAGAGAGAGAGTATTTCCAGTAAGAAGATAATGTAATAAACAGCAAGCAATTCTTTGAAGTTAAATATAATAATTGCATTAAAATAAACAAAGGCAAAAAACGAACTCATTCAAATGCTAAAGAAACCTTGGGCAAGCAAAACATCATGGCTGTCAAAGTAAATTACACGGTGTTATCAAGACATTAGCCACGGGAATTAAGATGTCCACATAAAAAACACCTTGACTAATATTGGGGTTAATTGCAACCTTTACAAATAACTAAACAAGGGTATTATTATCATTATTACTTGATAAGCTACAATCCCGGTTGGAAAAGCAAGATGCTATAAGCCCGAGGGTTCCAACAGGGAAAATAGCTGTGTGGAAAGGAAATAATGTGTTATTATTATTATTATTATTATTATTATTATTATTATTATTACTTGATAAGCTACAACCCTAGTTGGAAAAACAAGATGCTATTAGCCCGAGGGCTCCAACAGGGAAAATAGCTCAGTGAAGAAAGGAAATAATGTTTCTATTATTATTATTATTATTATTATTATTATTATTATTATTATTATTATTATCATTATTATTATCACTTGATAAGCTACAACACTAGTTGGAAACGCAGAACGCTATAAGCCCAAGAGCTCCAACAGGGAAAATAGCCCAGTCAGGAAAGGAAATAATGCATTATTATTATTATTATTATTATTATTATTATTATTATTATTATTAGCTAAGCTACAACCCTCGTTGGAAAAGCAGAATGATATAAGCCCAAGGGCACCAACAGGGAAAATAGCCCAGTGAGGGCATTGCATGGAGGTGCAGGGGAGAGGGGGAGGGGAGGGGTGGCAATGGATTGGGAATATTGACCAATAGCGGTAAATGAGAAAGGAAATTACCAAGTCATACAGGTGATATTTACCAGACCCTCGAGTGATAGTCTTACCTGCAACGAGACATGGTTGCAAAATTAAATTGCCTAAAGGAATATTCTCAAGTGAAATGCAGTTTTAAGGTTTAAAGGCTACTCGTGAATGGCAGAGGCAAGGGACAGTGACATTGCCCTAGCAAGCAGGACAATGCCCTAGAGAATGACCATACTTCATATGATCAGCACCCAAGCCTCCTCTCCACCCAAGCTTGGACTAAGGGGGGTCAGGCAATGGCTACTGATGATTCGGCAAGTAGGCATATAAGTTGCCACAAGGATGGTGAGGGTTTAAAGTATAAAGGCCACTCATGAATGGCAGAGGCAAGGGACAGTGACACTGCTCTAGCATGCAGGACAATGCCCTATAGAATGACCATAATGCATCACCAGCGCCCAGTATATCTCACTGACATATAGCTAATATCATTATCATTATTACTAGCTAAGCTACAACTCTAGCTGGAAAAGTAGGATGCTACAAGCCCAACGCCTCCAGTAGGGAAAATAGCCCAGTGAGGAAAGTAAATAAACCATAGATAAGAATAATGTATATTAATATTTCTTAAGTATATATACTTCTGAATATTATCAAATACTATCAAAATAATTTGTACTTGAAAACCCCCCAAGGACAAAACACGTGTATTAGCTTACAATATATATACCACTTAAATCATATTAAATGAAAATTACTCAACATATACTTCGAATTAGTACATACATATTTTACATACATAATGAATACACACACCCACACACAAACACACACGCACACACATATATATATATGTGTGTATATATATATATATATAAATATATATATATATATATATATAAATATATATATATATATATATATATATATATAAATATATATATATATATATATATATATATATATATATATATATATACACACACAATAACAAACGTACTAAAATTTAGATTACCCCCTTCGATTTTCAAAATTCTCCCCCAATAAATGCCAAAAGAATATGATAACTAACGAAATAGACTAGGTGAATACCTTAATGAGAGAGAGAGAGAGAGAGAGAGAGAGAGAGAGAGAGAGAGAGAGAGAGAGAGAGAGAGAGAGAGAGGGGGGGGGTACTTGTCGGGTGAACTATGAAGTCAGCAGAACCAGAGACATTAGCCAGCAACATTCCAGGCAAGCACAGCGGTGTACATTGCGCTATCTGGAATACCTATCAGAGAGGAAAATTACACAACAATTTGTTGACGTTTTTCTGCAAAGGTATTATTATTATTATTATTATAATTTTATATTATCATTATTATTATTATTATTATTATTATTATTATTATTATTATTATTATTATCCTTATTATCACTATTATTATTAACAATATTAATAATATTAATAATATTATCATTATTATTATTATTATTATTATCACTATTATTGTTATTAATAATATTTTTATTATTATTATTATCATTATTCTTATTATCCCTATTATTATTATTATTATTATTATTATTATTATTATTATTATTATTATTATCATTACTATTACTAATATTATTATTATTATTATTATTATTATTATTATCAAAAGATAAGCTACAACCCTACTTGGAAAAGCAGGATGCTATAAGCCCAAAGGCTCCAGCAGAGAAACATAGCCCAGTAAGGAAGGAAATAAGGAAATAAATAAACTGCAAGAGATAAATAAACGATATGAGCAGTAAAGAACAATCAAAATAAAATATTTTAAGAACAGTTACAACATTAAAATAAATCTTTCATATATAAACAATAAAAACTTCAAAAACACCAAGAGGAAGAGAAATAAGAATTTTAAACATTTATTAATTAATACACCATAAAACTATTATAAAACTAATAAGATAAAAAAACACACACACACACAAAAAATCTGGAAAACATACAGCATCTCATGTGAGTCATCTTTCCAAATTGCTTTGGCATCTTTTCGAAAGACCACCATCTGTCTATGAACTCGCCAGCCCAATTTTTTTTTCCCTCCCAACCTTTAATAAAATCTCGGTGCTACCTGGCTTCCCGAAAAAAGTAAGAAAAAAAGAGGGTAAAAAGCTCTAGCAATGCAACATGCAACATGCGAGGAGGCACGAGATGAACTGCAAAACGGTGGAGCGGCAGCCAGTAATTGAGCGCAATTTTTTTTTTTTTTTTTTTTAAAGACACTTTCATGCACACAGTCAGATGGTCTGACAATTGCAGGTTGCAGGAGCGGATTTGCAGGCCCCAAATGATGATCTCGCTCCAGATAAGGAGCAGGATGGAGTTAAAAAGGCGAGGAAAGAAATGAAGATAATGGGTTGGTTAAAATGGCAAAGGGGTTAAAAGATATATCATCATCATCTCCTCCTACGCCTATTGATGAAAAGGGCCTCTGTTAGATTTCGCCAGTCGTCTCTATCTTGAGCTTTTTAATTCAATACTTCTCTATTCATCACCTACTACTTCGCGCTTCATAGTCCTCAGCCATGTAGGCCTGTGTCTTCCAACTCTTCTAGTGCCTTGTGGAGCTCAGTTGAAAGGTTGGTTCTCAGTTGAGAACTAGGAAGCGAGAAGTAAGAGATGATGAATGGAGAAGTATAGATTTAAAAGCTCGAGATAGAGACGACTGGTGAGATCTAACTGAGGCCCTTTTCGTCAATAGGCGTAGGGAGAGATGAATAATAATAATAATAATAATAATAATAATAATAATAATAATAATGATGATAATAATAATAATAATAACAAAATGAAGTCATGGTTGCAATAAAGATTAATAATAATATTAATAAAATAATAATAATGATAATATTAATAATAATAATAATAATAATAATAATAATAATAATAATAATAATAATAATAACAAAATGATGTCATGATTGCAATAAAGTTTAATAATAATAACAACAACAACAACAACAACAACAATAATAATAATAATAACAACAACAAAACGTAGTCATGATCTGGCAACGAAGATATGGAGAAGAAAAATAACCAGCCACAATATAAGAAACACAGACAACAAGTAAACAATAAACAAAGAATTGCAAACAAACACGTAGACAAAGCAGGCATCACGCAAAACGCCATATTCCACTGGCTCTCCGCCAAATCAAAGGTCAAAGGTCACAGAGTGTTAAGTACAACATGACACGGATATAAACGTGCTGGAGAAGACACACCACGAACCCATGGAGGCTGAGTTTGACCTTTTCGTGACCTCGGAATGAGTATGTGGTTATCTGGATAAGCGGAGAGATGGAGATAAGGAAAACACTATATGGCACCCATGAGGAGATAGTGGAAAACAAAAAAAAAACTTAATAGGAGATACGAAAACACTGATGAAATGGAAGAGAGATTTGATTATCATGAAATTTCTAGTATGCGGTTAACTAAAATATTCTTAGAATATTTTATCTTAATTGTTCATTACTTCTTTTGCAGTTTATTTATTTCCTTGTTTCCTTTCCTCACTGGGCTACTTTCCCTGTTGGAGACCCTAGGTTTATAGCCTCTTGCTTTTCCAAATAGGGTTGTAGCTTAGCAATAATAATAATAATAATAATAATAATAATGATAATAATAATAACAATAATAATAATGATCTAATGATGATAATAATAATAATAATAATAATAACAATAACAATAATACTAATTACAGAATAAATTCATGGATATACTGTATGCTTATGAGCGAAACAAATATATATAATACTTTAGTTGTTACAAAATAACGTTGAAAAGTAAATGTACGAAATTAATTAAATACCAATTAATAGAAATTGAAGAAATACTTCAAAATACAGTAGATTCTATAAAGACACCAACGCCAACCGGACTTTACTACATTACCCATGTGCTAAATTTCGCGCAGGCGAAAGGGGGCCACAAGTCATTTTTAACCACCTGTGCATAGGTGTGTGTCCTATTCAAAGAGGACTTGCATCAGCTGTGACTCGAATTACAGGTGTGTGATGAAAGGGCCAAAAGGTAGAAGCT
>NC_090729.1:119456973-119464473 GCF_036898095.1 Palaemon carinicauda
CAGTGAGAAGAGGAAATCAGGAACGAAATAAACAAGAGAAGTAATGAACAACTAAGTTATAATACTTTAAAAACAGTGACAATATTACAATAAATCTTTCAAATATAAATTATAAACACTTCAGAAAAAAGAGGAAGAGAAATATGATAGAGCAGTGTGCCCGAGCGCACCCTCAGGCAAGAGAACTCTACCCAAAGACAGTGGAAGACCATGGTACAGAGGCTATGGCACTACCCAAGACTAGAGAATAATGGTTTGATTTTGGAGTGTTCTAGAAGAGCTGCTTACCATAGCTAAAGAGTCTCTTCTACCCTTACCAAGAGGAAAGTGGCCACTGAACAATTACAGTGCAGTAGTTAAGCCCTTGGATGAAGAAGAATGGTTTGGAAACCTCAGTGTTGTCAGGTGTATGAGGACAGAGGAGAATAAGTAAAGAATAGGCCAGACTATTCGGTGTATACGCGTAGGCAAAGGGAAAATAAACCGTAACCAGAGAGAAAAAGCCAATGAAACGTATAATTTTTTCCACTTACCAGCTTGAACATACTGAATATAATTCACATACAATTGATTAACATTCAATACAGAGTTGAGGGGTGAGGAACGACCAATGGTTCAATTCCTTAAAAGGAACTGTGAGAAATATCCATTAGAGATGCTTTTAAGTCAAGGAAATTGTACTGTTAAAATGTCAAATCTCAATAAAGGAGTTAAAAAATACATACTAACTACCTACATACATACATACATACATACATACATAAACACACACACATATATATACTGTGTAAATATATATATATATATATATATATATATATATATATATATGCATGTGCTCATATGTATATACAATATATATATGTATGCATAAATGTATAATATAAATTTACATATACACACAAATACATAGTATATATATATATATATATATATATATATAGTATATATATATATATATATATATATATTTATATAAATATATATAATATAATAAAATAAAGATAAAAAAAATAAAAAAAATCCAAAAATTCAAAAGAAATTCTCCGTTGACAAACATCATAAGTACTTCCTTCTATTTCACAGAACTGGATTTATAAGAAAAAAAAATCGAAACATTTAGCAGATAGATAAATATTACTTCCTCCAAACGCTTTCATCTATCAGCGACTCAGGTTCCATTCACGCTTTTTTTTTCCCCATGGCTTTGAAAATCAAAATCCTTTCTATCCTCAGTGGACTTTCCACTGTCACCGGACTCCGTTCCTCCTCTTGTCTTTCTCTGAATGCCCAGGTCTCATTAGGGCGTTATATGGCCCCTTAAAAAGACACCAGACACCTCCCCCTTTTCAGACATGAAGAGACCCAGTCACCAAGAGGACAGAGTCCAATGATGGATGGCAAGGCGGAGACGCGGATGGCCAAGCGCATTCTTTCTCACGAGATAGTTTGACACTGTCACATTCACATACATTTTCCTACTAACGAGATGTAAAAGAAATATATAGATTTTATTTGTTAATTGTTTCCCCAGGACATGAGACCTAAATTAATGGAAGGATAAGCATACGATGGAGAGCTTTTGTAAACAAAATGAGATTATGAAAAGTAAAATGCCATTTTCTCTACTTACAAGATGTAAAAGAAATATATGGATTTTATAAATGGTTGTTTCCCCAGGACACGAGACCTAAATTGATAGAAGGATAAGCATAGGATGGAGAGCTTTTGTAAACAAAATGAGATTATGAAAAGTAAAATGCCATTTTCTCTACTTACAAGATGTAAAAGAAATATATGGATTTTATAAATGGTTGTTTCCCCAGGACACGAGACCTAAATTGATATTAGGATAAGCATAGGATGGAGAGCTTTTGTAAACAAAATGAGATTATGAAATGTAATATGCCACTTTCTCTACTTATGAGATGTAAAAGAAATATATGGATTTTATTTGTTAATTGTTTCCCCTGGCCACAAGACCTAAATTAATAGAAGGATAAGCATAGGATGTAGAGCTTTTGTAAACAGAATTAGATTATGAAAGCTAAAGTGCCACTTTCTCTAGTTATAAGATGTAAGAGAAATATATGGATTTTATAAATGGTTGTTTCCCCAGGACACGAGACCTAAATTGATAGAAGGATAAGCATAGGATGGAGAGCTTTTGTAAACAAAACGAGAATATTAAAATGTAAAATGCCACTTTCTCTAGGTACTGAATATAAAAGATATATGGATTTTATTAATTGTTAATTGTTTCCCCAGGACACTAGACCTAAATTGATAGAAGGATAAGCATAGGATGGAGAGCTTTTGTAAACAAAATGAGATTATGAAACTTAAAATGTCACTTTCTCTAGTTATAATATGTAAAAGAAATATATAGATTTTATTAATTGTTGTTTCCCCAGGACACGAGACCTAAATTAATAGAAGGATAAGCATAGGATGGAGAGATTTTGTAAACAAAATGAGATTATGAAATGTAAAATGTCACTTTCTCTAGTTATAATATGTAAAAGAAATATATAGATTTTATTAATTGTTGTTTCCCCAGGACACGAGACCTAAATTAATAGAAGGATAAGCATAGGATGGAGAGATTTTGTAAAGAAAATGAGATTATGAAACGTAAAATGCCATTTTCTTTACTTACAAGATGTAAAAGAAATATATAGATTTTATCAATTGTTGTTTTCCCCAGGACACGAGACCTAAATTAATAGAAGGATAAGCATAGGATGGAGAGCTTATGTAAACAAAATGAGATTATGAAACGTAAAATGCCACTTTCTCTACTTACAAGATGTAAAAGAAATATATGGATTTAATTAATTGTTCATTTTTTCCCCAGGCCACAAGACCTAAATTAATAAAAGGATGATCATGGGATGGAGAGCTTTCGCTAAACAAGATGAGATTATGAAAATTAAGATGCCACTGTCTCTAAAAAGAAAAGTACTTAATCAGATGGTCCAACCAGTTTCAACTTATTCATCAGAATTTTGAAGTCTTACTAAAGCCTTAGAATATTAACTAGATACAAATCGAAGAGCTATGGAAAGAATAATGATGAGAATAACACTAAGACACGGAAAAGGCGAAAATGGATACGAAAACAAACAGAATGAGTCCCAAGAGAAGAAGCAGAAGAAGGAAAAGAAGATGACAGATTGACGAACTATGGCATAGAAAGACCATTAACAGACGCGATTGGAAGGACATGTCCTTTGTTCTTCAGTGGACGAGTAACAGCTGATGATGATGATGATGATATATATATATATATATATATATATATATATATATATATATATATATATATATATATACAGTATATATATACATAATATATTCATATATATATATACACAGTATATATATTATATATATACATACATATATACACACACATATATATATATACATACATACATACATATATATATATATATATATATATATATATATATATATATATATATAAACAATCTTACCGATACTTAATCCTATTAGTGTGTGGTATCATTCCGCGGCCTTACTGTTTTGAAATGACTGTATACATTTTGACTCTCCACTTCTGCCTAATGTTCAACCATTCCTTTTTTTAAGAGAGAGAGAGAGAGAGAGAGAGAGAGAGAGAGAGAGAGAGAGAGAGAGAGAGAGAGAGAGAGAGAGAGAGAGAGAGAGAGAGATGTAACCACATAAAACATGAAAAAAAAAAGAAAAAAAATTATAGTAGAAACATCTCTTCTAACAAAAGCGGTACAAAGGCCGACCCCTTGAAGGTAACAGCTTCCATTATAATAAAGAAAAATAAAAGAAAGATAAAAAAAAAAGAAGTCAGCATCTTGAAGACTCGCGAAACGTCAACTCGGTTCATTGAATAGAGCGAAGACGACAGAGAGCAGCGGGACAAGATGATGATGATGATGATGATGATGAAACGAGATACCTCAGAAGAAACCATTGGAGGAAAAAAAAAAAAAAACCTTGAATTAAATGAGTCGTGAATAAGACTTAATGAAAGGAAACAATGAGAATTACACTAATAAACATTAATTAAAACTAGAGGGGCACTTAATAGAGAGCAGACCTCCGTCGTGGCAGCTTATTTCTCGACTTGGACCTTGACATTTGACCTTAACATGTATTAACTGGCGTAGCTTTTCATATACTCAGATATGAACCAAGTTTGAAGTCTCTGTGACAACGATGTCCAAACTTATGGCTGATTACGTGAATTGGACATTTTGCTTGACCTTTGACCTTGACCTTCCAAAATTTAATCATTTGCAGTTTTTTTTATATAACAGTTAATCCCTGCAAGTTTCATCACTATGCGATTAAAATTGTGGCCAGGAAGCTGTCACATACAAACAAACACACAAACATGGGCGAAAACATAACCTCCTTCCAATTTCCTTGGCGGAGGTAATGATGAAAGACACAGGAATGAGAATTATAGTCCGAAAAACATTAATTAAAATGATGAAAGACTTGGGAACGAAACAAAGCGACGAACACAAAAAGTGATGGAGAAAAAAGAGGCTATTAACCTTGAACAGTCGAATTAAAAGTGTCAAAATTAATTTTAATGGTAATTATGAGGACATAAGTATGTAATCAACTACGTCACATACCCATGAATTTCCACGTCGGAACTATATCAAAACAAAGGTCTTTCTCCTCTCCTTTATCAAAATTAAAAAGGAGAAATGAGGCAAGGTCTTTCTCCTTTCCTTTATCAAAATGAAAAAGGGATGTATTCAAGGTAAACCTTGACAATCAATAAAGAGGGACAAAGAAGACAAAGAAGAAAGAGGAAATATGCAAGGGAATAACCAAGGGAGAAGGAAAGGGGGGCGGGGGTTATAAAATCAAATCCCTCTAACTGATGTCTATAATTTAATCTACAACAATACATACAACCATTTCTTAGTGAAGATCTAATTTAATGTTGTTACTGTTCTTAAAATATTTTATTTTCTTTGTTTATTACTTCTCTTGTAGTTTATTCATTTCCTTGTTTCCTTTCCTCGCTGGGCTATTTTTTTCCCTGTTGGAGCCCTTGGGCTTTTAGCATCTTGCTTTTCCAACTAGGGTTGTAGCTTAGATAATAATAATAATAATAATAATAATAATAATAATAATGATAATAATAATAAAAACAACAACAATGATGATAATAATAATATTAATAATAATAATAATAATATTAACAATAATAATAATAATAATAATAATAATATAATCAGTAGATAAGATATAGCAATAATCTCTTGCCTACCGACAAACACAAAAATCAAGATTACATGGAGATGAAAAAAATGCATCAAAAGAGAGAGAGAGAGAGAGAGAGAGAGAGAGAGAGAGAGAGAGAGAGAGAGAGAGAGAGACTCCGAATCTAGGTCGGTCTTCGGCATAATTTTCGTAGGACGTTAATATGAAACCTAAGAGTGTCTCTCTCGTACCCTACACCAGTATGGTATGGACTCGCAAAGGCCAAAAGAGACGAATAACAAACACAGTAGGGGAATGAATTCACATTCCAAAAAAGGGAATGAATTCACATTCTATTTTTTTTTTTTTGCTGGTGTAAAAGGATGATAAAATATTCGTAAAGTTGTTTAACACTTAGTTTGTGTTATTGTTTTTTTTCAACATTTTCACAGTTTATTTTCTGTCTTTATTCTACAATGCATAAGCATGTGTAGATAGATATATATATATATATATATATATATATATATATATATATATATATATATATATATATATATATATATATATATATATATATACCATAAAAGTGGATTCCCCTTTGGTTCTCAGACCCCGATATCAAGAGGGATATATATATATATATATATATATATATATATATATATATATATATATATACACATATACATATACATATATATACATATATATGAATGAATATATATATATATATATATATATATATATATATATATATATATACACACATATACATATACATATATATGAATGAATATATATATATATATATATATATATATATATATATATATATATATGCAGTCGATCTGATATTTCTGTATATGAAAATATTCTTTAACGACCAAAATTAAACTACCCAAAATCACCTTAAAGGTATTATCATAAAAAATAAAAAAATATATACTCAATATAACAGAAGTAAATGAACACCAATAGAATATACAAGGTATTGCTTACTTTGTTACAGAACGGCATAACCAAAATAACAATGGAGAACATATATCGAAATGTTATCATAATAAAAAAATGTTATTACAATCATAAAGAAACATTTACATGATTTCTTAAACTGTGCCAATATGCATCTTAATGTATAACAAACACCGGTTAAAAAAAGAAAAAAATATATAGTTGTTTATACGTAAATGCGAGAATCAAATGATAATATTCATATGCCGTTGGTCTACCTCTGAGAGAGGAGAGAGAGAGAGAGAGAGAGAGAGAGAGAGAGAGAGAGAGAGAGAGAGAGAGATACAGTAACTACGCTATCAGGCGGCAATGTTATTCAAATACTTAATCTACCTCTGTGAGAGAGAGAGAGAGAGAGAGAGAGAGAGAGATCTACACAGTAACTACGCTATCAGGCAGCAATAATATTAAAATACTTAATCTACCTCTGTGAGAGTCAAAGTCAAAGTCAAAAACCTTTATTCCATTATAAAATGGTTATTCTGTTACATAACAATATAAATTATTTACATAAAATTCACAATAATTGGATTGTAAAAATCTAGGATATATATACATTCAAGTAAAATTCAAAAAATATTGCTTAAGTTTCTTTTTGAATAAATCTGAACTAACATTTATACATTTTCTTATTTCGAGAGGTAGTTTTTTTTCCAGCAAGCTGGGCCCCTTATTGCCATTGAGCGTGAACCCAAATCCGTTCGATAGCTGTCTACATATAGATTTTCATTCTGTCTGGTTAATGCATTCCTACAAGGATTTTGAATGTCTCAAAGACATCTTAGTCCTTACGCGGAGACTCCATTTGCTCTTTGAGAGAGAGAGAGAGAGAGAGAGAGAGAGAGAGAGAGAGAGAGAGAGAGAGAGAGAGAGAGAGATCGTTGAATCTGCAACGAGATATATAAGCCCTCAATTCCACCCAGTACTTGAATATATTTGAAGCCTGAAGGAGGCCATTTATCATACGGTCCACTTTCCCCCCTGCAGAGATATTTGGCAGTTACTTAAGTAGCTGCAACCCTGCTGGAGGGCTTGTAATAGTCGAACGCAACATTCACAGTATCAACTAGAGAGCCACTCAGTAGAGCGCAGACCTCCGCCGCGGCAGCTTGTTTCTCGACCTTTTGCTAGACCTTAAACATGTATTAATTGTACGATGTCCAAACTTATGGCTGATTACGTGAATTGGATATTTTGCTTGACCTTGACCTTCCAAAATTTAATAATTTATCAACTAGAGAGGCACTCAGTAGAGCACAG
>NC_090729.1:119469473-119471463 GCF_036898095.1 Palaemon carinicauda
TCCTCATCCGTCTAAGCATGCCCGATTACCAGCAGGGCTTAGGGCTTCCCGCACCCCGTCAGAAGCCCGATAAAAATTCGCCCATAAGCCTGACTAACTGGTATGTATGTATACATACATATATTATATATATAAAATATAAATATATTATATATATATAAAATATAATATAAAGTAAGATATATAAATTACATAAATTTTATATATATATATATATATATATATATATGTACAGTATATATATATATATACATATATATATATATATATATATATATATATATATATATATATATAGAGAGAGAGAGAGAGAGGAGAGAGAGAGAGAGAGAGAGAGAGAGAGAGAGAGAGAGAGACATATTGGTTCCGCCTGGGGCTCTGATCCCGAGGTCGTTAAGAGAATCCAGACATTAATGCAGGGCTGGGGAGTCGGGACTCTGAACATCCGACTCCGACTCCTATAATATTTTAGAACCGACTCCGACTCCAATTTAAAAAAAAAATAAGAATAATTAAATATTTCTATATAATTTTCTTATTCTATGTTGCCTATTAGGCAAAATAGCATTTAATCACTGCCAAGTGAATCATCAGGATAATTTCAAAGTATGTATGTGTGTGTTTCTCTACTGTGTATGTGTGGACTATGTGAGTAATACATACATACACAGGCAAGGCTATGCCTTCATTTCTTCGATATATATTTCCTATAAAATAGTTTTTATTTGCTCATCTGAAAAAAAGGGCATGACTAATATTCATTATCATGGGAATTGGATACATAACGATACAGCCTACTAGACTGTAGTCCATTTCTTTTAGCGATGCATATTTGCACCGACTCGCAGCGGTGCCCTTTTAGCTCGGAAAAGTTTCCAGATCGCTGATTGGTTGGACAAGATAATCCCAACCAATCAGCGATCACGAAACTTTTCCGAGCTAAAAAGGCACCGCTGCGAGTCGGTGCAAATATGCATCGCTAAAAGAAATGGAGTATAGTAAGTAATTGTTTTATTGAAAACATTTCACGTAATTTCTTGGATTCAGCTTTTCCTAGGCTACACGAAACTGTAATCAAAACACCTGTCATTTCACGATGTTTACATATAAATAATGACTTAATTCTAAGATTATTCATATACGTGATGCAGAAAACTATGAATAAGTAACAACTCCTACCTTTTAAATGGCTAATGGTGACTAAATGAAGAGAGAACAGCTGATCGCATGTATTATATTATTGTTTTGGTTTGGTTTATGGACGAGAGATGGCAGGAGCTATATGTGTTTCCCAGTGACTGCCTTTATTCAAGAGGGTGTTAAAGAAAACGGCGGGTAATATGATCCCAAAAGAGAATATTTCTCCAGCGCAAAAATTTTATGTATCAAAAATATATGTGGCTTATTTGAATATGAAAAACACGTCTAAATGTGCAAAAATTTATCATATATATATACATATATATATATGTATATATATATATATATATATATATATATATATATATATATATATATATATATATATATATATACACACAAACACACACACACACATATATATATATATACACAAAAATCTATATTAAAAACCACCATCAACTTCTTAATTAGCATCGTAAACTATAACAACCCAACGCCAAAAAAAAAATGCATATCTTTAAATAACTAAAAAATTCAACTCATAAAGAAAATCAAATTACTAATTAATAAAAAACAAAAATTGCTCTCATATACAACATAACTGATTACGACACATCCGGAGAACGACGTCCGAGGCGTAAACAACGAGAACGCAACGGCCATAAATATCCTCTTCAGGGTCATGACTAAGAATTGCTATTAATCTAAGTCGACCACAAAGCGCTATTAATATTGGCGTAAGTTTTATATTATTATTATTATTATTATTATTATTATTTGATTATAATTACTATTATAAAATTGTCATTATTATTATTATTACTTTTATTATTATTATTATTATTAT
>NC_090729.1:119471963-119479463 GCF_036898095.1 Palaemon carinicauda
TTTTGACGTTGTTACTGTTTTTAGAATAATTTATTGTTAATTTGTTCTCATCATTTATTTATTTCCTTATTTCCTTTCCTCACTGGGCTATTTTTCTCTTTTGGAGCCCTTGGACTTATAATATCTTGCTTTTCCAACTAAGGTTGTTGCTTGGATAATAATAATAATAATAATAATAATAATAATAATAATAATAATAATAATAATAATAATAATAATAACCGGTTGCCTTAGCGAAAATGAATTACACCTTTTAAATAAAAAATAAGAAAGACATTATCTCTTGCAATGGATTAGCCTCTTCAGGTCAGGAAATTCCCGTAACTACACACTTTACATGAAATTACCATTGGTAATTTTATCAACCTGTCTTATAAATTACAGATTCCAAATAGCATTGACATTTTGCGAAAGTTTATCGGTGTTCATCACTTTTCACCTACTCCTTGTGTCGTTGTGTTGTTTATTTTTGTTCCTGGTTTTGATATCGTCGACCTCAGCTTACTCATTAGAGATGAACAGTAACTTAATGACCTAACCTAAGACAAGAAGATAATAAAGGGTCTGTGGAGCGGAGACGTGGGCAATAAAGAAGACAGAAGGGGAGAAGCTGGATGTGGGCAGAGATAAGAATGTTGAGATGGATGTGTGGGGTGACAAGAAGAGATAAGATACGGAATGAGGTAATTAGGGGTACCACTGGAGTTAGAAAACTATCAGAAAAGATCCAAGAAAGTAGACTGAGGTGGTACGGTCATGTCATGAGAAGAGATGAACAGTATATTGGGAGGAGAGTGATGGAAATGGAGGTACAGGTAACGAGAAGGAAAGGGAGACCAAAGCGAAGGTGGATGGACTGTATCAAGGATAACCTTCGATCAAAAGGGATTAACCGGTGATGAAGTGTGAGACTGAGGTAGATGGAGAACGCTGGTCAGAAACATCGACCCCACATAAAAGTGGGAAAAGATGCGGACAAAGAAGAAGAAGACTAACTCAGTTTACTCGTTGTTATGTCATTTTCCTTTAAACTTGTCAAAATAATTTTTTTACTTCATTATGTTTTTGTTTAATGACGTATAAAGAGTTATGCGAATCACAAACTCACAGACATACAAACAAATACATGCCAATCAAAAACATAACATTCGTAATGAAGTTGGCGAAGGTAATGATTATCTTATCATGTAGAATCCGGATGGAGAAGCTGATGTCTGTCTGTCTGTTCAGTGCATTGCATTATTCCCATATTGATATTTCTCAGAAGCTTCCGATGTCAGGCAAGTTCGAGCAATGAAGCCAAGATAGAATCGTGTTTTTCTCTGGTGAGATTCTACGTATTATTACTTGTTAAGCTACAACCCTAGTTGGAAAAGCAGCATGCTATAAGCCCAAGGGCTCCAACGGGGAAAATAGCCCAGTGAGAAATTAAATAAGGAAATAAATAAACTACCACAAGAGAAGTGATTAAAAACTAAAATCAACATTTTTAAAAACGGTAACAACATCAGAATAAATGTTTCATACATAACTATAAAACTTGAAAAAAAAACAAGAGAAAGAGAAATAAGATAGAATAGAGTGCCCGGCTGTACCCTCAAGCAAGAAAACTCTACCCCAAGACAGTGGAAAACCACGGTACAGAAGCTATGGCACTACCTTAAAGATACATCTACGTGTTTATGTTCGTATTCGGGGCGCTTGAACTTTGATGCCAGACATGTTTGTGTGTTTGTCTTCATGACGGGTTAAAGGGAGACTCAAGTTACGCCTTCGTCCTCGAAACAAGGTCGGTCAAGGCAAGGCGAAGGTAATATGAGGGGGGACCTATAGGCATCACTTTGGATAGGATCCAGGGTGCTCTCGTGGCAGGGAGTCCGACTAGGGAATGTTGATTGATGGGAGATCCCTGGGGATGTCCTTCAGTGGGGGTTGGGGGGTTAGGACAATTCGTGGAAGTATAGTTCAAGTAAACATTTTAGCTGACGGTACTTTCAAGACCATAGCCACCCGTTGATACTACCGCTAGAGAGTCATTGGGTCCTTTGACTGGTCTTACAGTAATACATTAGACACTTCTCTCTGGTTACGGCTTTATTTTCCCTTTGCCTACACATACTGTACACAGAATAGTCTGGCTTATTCTTTACATATTCTTCTCTGTCCTCATACTCCTGACAACAGTGAGATTACTAAACACTTACTCTTCCCTCAAGGGGGTTAACTACTGCACTGCAATTGTTCAGTGGCTACTTTCCTCTTGGTAAGGGTAGAAGAGACTTTAGCCATGGAAACCAGCTCTTCTAGGAGGAGGACACTCCAAAGTCAAATCATTGTTCTCTAGTCTTGGGTAGTGCCATAGTCTCTGTACCATGGTCTCCCAATGTCTTGGGTTAGAGTTCTCATGCTTGAGGGTACACCAAGGCATACCCTGGTGAGAGGGGGGAAACCATAATCTCCCACAAATTACCGAAACTGCCGGGTTGTAGTTAGGAAACGGGGGTGATGGGAAGGATTGAATCTTTAGTGCCATAGCCTCTGTACCATGGTCTTCCACTGTCTTGGGTTAGAGTTCTCCTGCTTGAGGATAGACTCGGGCAATCTGTCATCTCTTATATCTTATTTCTCTTGCTCTTGTTTTGTTAAAGTTTTTATAGTTTATAAAGTGATATTTATTATAATATTGTTGCTCTTCTTAAAATATTCTATTTTTTCTTGTTTCCTTTCCTCACTGAGCTATTTTCCCTGTTGGAGCCCCTGGGCTTATAGCATCCTGCTTTTGCAACTAGGGTGGTAGTTTAGCAAGTAATAACAATAATAATAATAACGTGTGTGCGTACATATGTGAATATTTAGCCGTCATTTTTGACAGCTTGGGTACACTGGTTATATATTTGACTCGGATTACGAGCTCTCTCTACAAATATTACACGATTTATGCCATTAGTTGTTTACTGAAACTTGATTTACGAGAAATTGCAGTTTTCTTTAGAAAGAAAAATTGCAGTTTTCGTTGAAAAAAAAAAATTGCAGTTTTCGTCGAAAGAAAAATTGCAGTTTTCGTCGAAAAAAAAATTGCAGTTTTCTTCGAAAGAAAAATTGCAGTTTTCGTCGAAAAAAAAAATTGCCGTTTTCGTCGAAAGAAAAATTGCAGTTTTCGTCGAAAAAAAAATTGCAGTTTTCTTCGAAAGAAAAAATTGCAGGTTTGCGTCGAAAGAAAAATTGCAGTTTTCATCGAAAAAAAATTGCAGTTTTCTTCGAAAGAAAAATTGCAGTTTCGCCGAAAGAAAAAATTGCAGTTTTCGTCGAAAGAAAAATTGCCGTTTTCGTCGAAAGAAAAATTGCAGCTTTTGTCGAAAGAAAAATTGCAGCTTTCGTCGAAAGAAAAATTGCAGTTTTCGTCGAAAGAAAAATTGCAGTTTTCGTCGAAAGAAAAATTGCAGTTTTCGTCGAAAGAAAAATTGCAGTTTTTGTTGAAAAAAAAAAATTGCAGTTTTCTTCGAAAGAAAAATTGCAGTTTTCGTCGAAAAAAAAAATTGCAGTTTTTCTTCGAAAGAAAAATTGCAGTTTTCGTCGAAAAAAAAAATTGCAGTTTTCTTCGAAAGAAAAATTGCAGTTTTCGTCGAAAAAAAAAATTGCCGTTTTCGTCGAAAGAAAAATTGCAGTTTTCGTCGAAAAAAAATTGCAGTTTTCTTCGAAAGAAAAATTGCAGTTTTCGTCGAAAAAAAAAATTGCAGTTTTCGCCGAAAGAAACATTGCAGTTTTCGTCGAAAGAAAAATTGCCGTTTTCGTCGAAAGAAAAATTGCAGTTTTCGTCGAAAGAAAAATTGCCGTTTTCGTCGAAAGAAAAATTGCCGTTTTCGTCGAAAGAAAAATTGCCGTTTTCGTCGAAAGAAAAATTGCCGTTTTCGTCGAAAGAAAAATTGCAGTTTTCGTCGAAAGAAAAATTGCAGCTTTCGTCGAAAGAAAAATTGCAGTTTTCGTCGAAAGAAAAATTGCAGTTTTCGTCGAAAAAAAAATTGCAGTTTTCGTCGAAAGAAAAATTGCAGTTTTCGTCGAAAGAAAAATTGCAGTTTTCGTCGAAAGAAAAATTGCAGTTTTCGTCGAAAGAAAAATTGCAGTTTTCGTCGAAAAAAAAATTGCAGTTTTCGTCGAAAGAAAAATTGCAGTTTTCGTCGAAAAAAAAATTGCAGTTTTCTTCGAAAGAAAAATTGCAGTTTTCGTTGAAAAAAAATTGCAGTTTTCTTCGAAAGAAAAATTGCAGTTTTCGTCGAAAGTAAAATTGCAGTATTCGTCGAAAGAAAATTTGCCGTTTTCTTCGAAAGAAAAATTGCAGTTTTCTTCGAAAGAACAACTGCAGTTTTCGTCGAAAGAAAAATTGCAGTTTTCGTCGAAAGAAAAATTGTAGTTTTCGTCGAAAAGAAAAATTGCAGTTTTCGTCGAAAGAAATGTAGCTTTTTATGTTCCCTTTTTAATACTTGTCAATTGATTATCTTTCAACTCTTTTAAGACCAATCAGGGATGACCTTTCTGTAGGGCTTTGGGATGACCGTGACCTCGGGGAAGTGTAGTAACGGTATCTCGGTTTAGTTTATAAAAACAAAGAGCGTACTGCCTTTGTTCACGGAGCAGATCTGCTGTCTGATTTATAGGGGAAGTGTGTACCTTGAAGTATGTAGCCTAGAGTTCTCTTGCTTGAGGGTACACTTGGGCACACTATTCTAACTTATTTATCTTTTTGTTTGGTTAAAATTTTTATAGTTTATATATGAAATTGTTCAACATAAAAACATTTGCTGCGAGTTTGAACTTTTGAAGTTCTACCAACTACCCGATTAGGATCATTCCACAACTTGGTCACCATAATGCTAAACCTCTCCTCTACATACCCCTGATTTTGCCCACAACCCTATAATGTAGATAACCCCCAAACCCAACCCAACCTAACCTCGTGTGTGCTCTTCCTTGAGAAAAACACTGATGCTGATATAACTTTTCTCTAGAAGGAAAAAAAAAATAAATCTTGAATTGCAAACATTCTGTAGAGGTCATAGAATGTCGCAACTTATCATAAATGATGTAACATTTGAAGCCCCTATTAATTAGTGTCATTTTGAGGTTGATATTCTCTCTCTCTCTCTCTCTCTCTCTCTCTCTCTCTCTCTCTCTCTCTCTCTCTCTCTCTCTCTCTCTCTCGCTTTGTCCCTATATGTACAATTTTATGATAAAAATTCAGAAAGACAAATTATTTGATAAGATTATTTATTTGTACTCTCTCTCTCTCTCTCTCTCTCTCTCTCTCTCTCTCTCTCTCTCTCTCTCTATCTCTCTCTCTCTCACACACACATTATCCCTAGCCTGTATTTGCAATTTTTTTATTAAAATTTACTGATATACAAATTATTTTATAAAATATATATTTTTACCTCTCTCTCTCTCTCTCTCTCTCTCTCTCTCTCTCTCTCTCTCTCTCTCTCTCTCTCTCTCTCTCATTGTCCCTAGACTATTATTGCAATTTTCTTTCATAGTCATTTACCGAATTACAGAATACTTTATGAAATATGTTTAATTGTATTTATTTACCTAAAATAAAACCCTTTTTAGGTTTCATGATGAAGTAGGGTAATGTCTGAACACCTGTGAAGCAATTGTGTTAGAAAGTATACAAGTAAATTGCTTTCGCTGTTTGGCTTTCATATTTCAGACTGGTTTCGGTTCAAATAGAGAGAGAGAGAGAGAGAGAGAGAGAGAGAGAGAGAGAGAGAGAGAGAGAGATTTAAAAGTGATTATGGAATTAAATTGATTATGGAATTAAATTATATATTCTCTCTCTCTCTCTCTCTCTCTCTCTCTCTCTCTCTCTCTCTCTCTCTCTCTCTCTCTCTCTCTCTCTCTCTATATATATATATATATATATATATATATATATATATATATATATAAATAAATAAATAAATAAATTGGTAAATTGAAAACACATGCCCATGCATATTTATATATATATATATATATATATATATATATATATATATATATATATATATATATATATATAATATATATATATATATATATATACATATGTATATGTATATATATGTACACATGCATATATGAATATACACATTATATATATATATATATATATATATATATATATATATATATATATATATATATATATGTGTGTGTGTGTGTGTGTGTGTTGTGTAGTATAAAGGCATGGACACAACTAGATAGCTGTCAATATATATTTATACCCTTATAGATAAGCAAAATAAGATCACATTCAAGCCATATAATAAATTTCCGTATTAAATATTAAACTTAGAAAACTTCTTGCACTGATACAGCAGCAATTGCTTGCAACACCACCCGGAAATTTAGCGCGGAAAAATTGCATGAAATCCAACGCCCTCCCATTTTGCCCTCCTCCTCCTGCTTCCTGAATTATATCTGACATTCTTTTTTTTTTTCTCTCTCTCCGTTCTTGTTACTCTCTTTTCACCCTCTTTTTCTTTCTCTTTTTTTTATGCTTTTTTTGCTTTATACTTACCCCCTGAGATCATGTTGTCAAGGAGAGGATGGCAATGGAAACATAGTATTATTTGAATGGTGTCTAATCAGACACCATCGTTTAGGATCATTGAGGATTCCATCCTTTATAGTTTGCTATTTGAGTGAGGAATATATATATATATATATATATAATATATATATATATATATATATATATATATATATATATATATATATATATATATATATATATATATATATATATATATTCAAATAAGCCATATATTTTTTTTGATACATTAATGTCTGGATTCTCTTAACGACCTCGGGATCAGAGCCCCAGGTGATATCACACAAAGACAAGAGCTTGTGACCGGCCGGGAATCGAACCCTGGTCCGGCAAACTTGTAGAGACAGTGACTACCACTTTGTGTGATTTCGCCTGGGGCTCTGATCCCGAAGTCGTTAAGAGAATCCAGACACTAATGTATCAAAAATATATAGGGATTATTTGAATATGAGAAACACGTCTAAATGTGCAAAAATTTATCATCTCTCTCTCTCTCTCTCTCTCTCTCTCTCTCTCTCTCTCTCTCTCTCTCTCTCTCTCTCTCTCTTGCCTTAATTTATGTTTTAAAGATATATTAGACTAAATTTCGTGTCTTTTAAATTAATGGGTCTAGTATCCACAAAACTGTTTTGACATACAAACACACACACATGTACTATTATTATTATTATTATTACCTCCGCCAGGAGGTATTGTTTTCGGTTCGGTTTGTTTGTTTGTTTGTCTGTCTGTCTGTGGACAACGTAGAGGCCACATTTCTACACGGAATCACTTCAAACTTGGCCAAGTAGTTCCCCAATGTGTATGGAAGAACTGATTAAATTTTTGGTCAAGGTCACCCCAAGGTCAAGGTCACAGGGGTCACTGGTGTCACTATGACATAAGTGGCCATATCAAGAGACAGAAATAAA
>NC_090729.1:119481963-119484463 GCF_036898095.1 Palaemon carinicauda
TTCCAATATATATTTTCCCTCCATGCTTGACCCTTTATAATTCTGCGTATGGAAACGCCCAGGTCTCTTCCTCTTAACTGCCAACCGTATGATTTACGCTTGGTAGGCTGTCATTTCAGAATGGCAGTTATAGATCTCAAGTTGCTGGGTGTGGATTAAATTAAGTAATTAGATTATTCAAGATACGGAAGTGGAGGCAGGTTTCATGCAAGTTTTGCCGGCAAAATGCCGTCAACGGGATATGTCAGCTCTGTACGATAAGTTGCCAAGGTCGCCTGGCATCGCCGTCACTCTAGTCAACTCGGCTTCTCGAAATGTAAGAATTTTAGACTAGTTCCATCCCACCCAGTGGAGTATTGAGAGATGAGAGAGTTATGCTCATTTTTTGTAATAGTTTTTGTGTGAATTAACCCCCGTTTTCGTATAATTTGTGAGTTTTAAGTGACATTTGACATCGGTTGTGATATGATATTATGTGATCCACAAGATGAATGTGGGAGAATTTCTTTGGGGGAATTTGCCTCCCAAGCAAATTAAGTATCGTGTTTGGAAGCTTTTAAATGTCTGTATGTATAGATCTAACAAAACAGACCATCAGTGTTTTATAACGCCTTTATATACATGTGAAAAAAGCCATCTGGTTTATATCCAAACTGGATCGAAAATGTAATGAACACGAGAGAAGCATTTTTGACAAGTGTTTTTATTTACTAGTGTAAAACACTGTGTTTTATCACCCAGTAAGTCATTACACGACAGATTTTGAAGACGTCAGCTTTTTCATGACAGATTTTGAAGACGTCAGCATTCCTGATTCACCTCCAACATGCTTCTCGAAACTCCATCACTTCCTACGCCACAAGCGACACCCAAGTCGCCTGTTTTGCAGGTCAAGAATTGCGTTTGTGATAATTGCAATGGTGAGTGTAGAAAATTGTTTATTTCCCATTTGATGATTAAGTTTATGCGTTGTTTTATTCACTTTGGTTTCTTACGGTTGTTTTTTTGGGGTTGGATTTGTGCATATTTTTATTCTCTTTGGTTTCTTAGGGTTGATTTTGTGCATATTTTTAATCTATTTGGTTTCTTGAGTATTATTTTTTGGGTTGAATTTTTGCATATTTTTAATCTATTTGGTTTCTTAAGGGTTGTTTTTTGGGGGGTTGGATTTGTGCATATTTTTATTCTCTTTGGTTTCTTAAGGGTTGTTTTTTGGGTTGAATCTGTGCATATTTTTATTCTCTTTGGTTTCCTAAGGATTATATTTTGGTTGACTCTACTTCAATGGTTGCTTTTAATTATTATTATTATTATTTTTATTATTATTATTACATGCTAAGCTATAACTATTTGGAAAAGTAATATGCTATAAAGCCCAAGGGCTCTAACAAGGAAAAAATAGCCCCGCGAGGAAAGAAAACAAGGAAATAAGTAAACTACAAGAGTAGTAATGATACAATCAAAATAAAGGTATTTTAAGAACAGTAACATAAAAATAATATATCTCATATAGTTCATTTTGAAACATTTTTCATGTTCCTTCAGCATCCGGCGTGTACGATTTGATTGACAGGTTACTCTGGTCCTCAGTATGATAGGAAAACAGATCCTACAGTGATTTACTTTTTAGGAGATCCTTCTTTTAATGCCTGGTTGTTTGACGGAAAGGTCACACAAGAGCCCACCTCAGAATCCTAGCGAGTGGCATAATAGGCCTAAGCCTTGTCTATGAATTTTAATGAGCCTGAAGAAGGCAAAGGGAAGAAGAATGTATGCGTTATGACGTAAGTTAATCCTGCGGTTTCTGCTATTTGAAAAAAGAATAGGCCTATACACCATTAAAAAAACCGTAATTCTTATCGGAAATTCTCCGTGAAAATATTAAATTCTCAGCCGTATTTCAGTAAAATACAGGCGACCGTAATTTTTACCCTACTTTGTTATTATCTTTTACGGTTGGAGACTAATATCACTCCTTTACGTCAGTTTATCCATTTTTGAAACGGTAAATGCCTGGCAATATTTATTCCAGGATTTTTACGGTTTTTTACGGCACATTTGTAACAATGTAAGACTCCGCTTACTAAGATTTGATAAAAAAACAAATTATATATATATATATATATATATATATATATATATATATATATATATATATATATATATATATATATATATATATATATATATATATATATATATATATATATATATGTGTGTGTGTGTGTGTGTGTGTGTGTATCCGTGGAGTGGCTGTATAATGTGCTTCGGATGGTTAAAAACGCCCACTAGTTGATGGATGGCATGTACGCATTGAAGACATAGAGGAAATATTGTGTGAATGTCTTAGTAGGATTATCAAAATTATCACATGAAGAAACAAAAATATATAAATTGTATGTGCACGTATTTTAAAATCAGAATTACTCTCTCTCCTCTCTCTCTCTCTCTCTCTCCTCTCTCTCTCTCTCTCTCTCTCTCTCTCTCTCCTCTCTCTCTC
>NC_090729.1:119494463-119496963 GCF_036898095.1 Palaemon carinicauda
AGGGATGTAGCTTAGCTAGTAATAATAATAATAATAATAATAATAATAATAATAATAATAATAATAATAATAATAATAATAAATACATCTATTTTAATGTTATTGTTCTTAAAATGTGCTATTTTGATTTTACATTAATTTTCTAGTAGTTTATTTATTTCCTTTCTTCACTAGGCTACTCCCCCTGTTGGAGCCCATAGTCTTATAACATCCTGCTGTTCCAACTAGGGTTGTAGCTCACCTGGGTTAGTAGTAATGATAATAATCATAATAACAATAAAGAAAATTGTTTTTATTTTGCTTGCTTTTTCTGTATTCATATGAACAGGAAGTGTTTCTTAAATTATATTTTAATTTTTTATTATTTATTTCCCTGTTTCCTTTCATGCTTGGCTATTTTTCCATGTAGGAGCCCTTTGGCTTATAGCATCATGGTTTTCCATCTAGGGTTGTAGCTTAGCTATAGTTAATTTCGCAGCGGTGCCCTTTTAGCTCGGAAAAGTTTCCTGATCGCTGATTGGTTAGAATTATCTTGTCCAACCAATCAGCGATCAGGAAACTTTTCCGAGCTAAAGGGGCACCGCTGCCAGTCGGAGCAAATCTGCCTCGCTAAAAGAATTGACTATAGTAATTATAATAATGATAATAGTAATGATAATAATAATAATAATAACAATAAAGGAAAGTGTTGTGATTTTTCTTGTTTTTCTGTAATTTTACGAACATGAAATGTTTCTTAAAATGTGTTATTTTAATTGTTCATTACTTTGCACGTAGTTTATTTACTTCCTTGTTTCCTTTCCTCACTGGGCTAGTTTTCCCTGTTAGATCCCTTTGACTTATAGCATCATGCTTTTCCAACTTGGGTTATAGCTTAGCTAGTCATGATAATGATAATAATATTAATAAGCAAGGATTGTTACATAAGGAAAGTGTTATAATTCTGCTTATATTCCGGGAATCAAACGTACAAGAAGTTCATTTGTATTTTTTAATTATGCATAGTAGATCTGACCTGGACAAATTTCATGACAATTAATTAATATTTTGGACATAACTTCCATGTGTTTTCGTTAAACACCAGTTATTTTTGTTGTTTTGGACATAACTTTCATGTGTATTCATTAAATACTAGTTGTTGTTGTTGTTGTTTTGGACATAACTTTCTTGTGTTTTCATTAAACACTAGTTGTTGTTGTTGTTGTTGTTGTTTATTTTCTTTTTCGTCTTATGCATACCTTAAGCTCCCTAGTTTTGATGATTTATGCAATTATGTATAAATAAAGGGAAATATTGAGAGGTATGGTATGAATATTATAGAGATGTACCGTAATAAAGGTTGTTAAAGATGACTTGAGATTAGTTCACCCGATGTTATCTCTGAATTAATTTGTTACTTGTATGCTAATAATATTGCATTAACATTGAGAATTTACGGAATTGCATAGCTATATTCTCTCTCTCTCTCTCTCTCTCTCTCTCTCTCTCTCTCTAAGAGATAAGATTTCTGTCTTTTGTCTTTTTGCAAGAACAATCACTAACTCCAGCTAAAGGATGCTAAGCTTAGGTAAGTGGGTGATGGTGTAACACCTCTCTCTCTCTCTCTCTCTCTCTCTCTCTCTCTCTCTCTCTCTCTCTCTCTCTCGTTTTTATTTTTTACAAATGTACACCAACTCCAACCAAAGGATGCTGAGCTTAGTTAAGTAGGTGATGGTGGAATCTCTCTCTCTCTCTCTCTCTCTCTCTCTCTCTCTCTCTCTCTTTTTTTAAATGCACAAAAACACCAACAAAAGAATTCTGAGCTTAGATAACTGTGTAATTGGGAAATCTCTCTCTCTCTCTCTCTCTCTCTCTCTCCTCTCTCTCTCTCTCTCTTTCACACACACACAAGTGGCATCTTAAGCCTGATATGATTAGCATAATGGCTTTTATACCAGCCTCCGATTATGCATGTAAAAGGATACTCCCAGCAAGTTTCCCTTTTGAGTTAAGGTCCTCTTGCCAGCGATTACGACGCGGTTAAAGCTGGCTTATTAATCTAGCGAAATGTGAGATCCCTTGATGCGTTTCAGCGAGCGATATGTCTTCGTTCTCATGAGTTGGGTGGTTAGTTCAAGGGTGATGCGCAGGAGGCAAGATTTTTTTTTTTAGAGTTTTATAAGCATTAGCGAATGTTTGGATTTTGTTTCATTTTAACTGTTATGGAAAGATGCGGGAATTTAGTGGTCTCTCGCTTATTGTATTATGAAATAGATAAGTACATATGCATGCGGTATATACCTACTGTGTATGTGTATGTGTGAATATATATATATATATATATATATAATGTGTGTATATATATACATATATATATATATATATATATAATTGTGTATATATATATATATATATATCTTAAGATTAGTCCACCACATGTTATCCCAGAATTTATTTGTTTTTGTATTTTAATAAATCCCCTTTGTACCAATTGAATTATCATCGAGAATTCACAGAATTG
>NC_090729.1:119501963-119504463 GCF_036898095.1 Palaemon carinicauda
ATTTTTATTGGTACTTTGTCCATAATTCCATTGAATTATTATTATTATTATTATTATTATTATTGTTAATTTGATTGTTGTTATTATTATTATTATTATTATTATTATTATTATTATTATTATTATTATTGACATTGATATTATTGTTATTAGTATATTTAATGTTATTAATATTATTAATATTATCATTATTATTTTATTGTTATAATTATCATTGTTATTATTATTATTATTTGTATTATTATTATTACTACTACTACTACTACTACTACTACTAGCTAAGCTACAACCCTAGTTGGAAAAGCAGGCTGCTATTAGCCCAAGGGCTCCAACAGTTAATAATAACCCAGTGAGGAAAGTAATCAAGAAAATAAATAAACTATATGAGAAGTAATGAACAATTAATATAAAATACTTTAAGAACAATAACATCAAAACAGATCGTTCATATATAAACTATAAAAAATATTATAAACTTTAAAAAGAAGAGATGTCATTTCATGAGAACTTATTCGATATTTATTCACAATAAAATCATTTCTGAGTAATGCGGAAGCGAGTAAGACTTAAAAGAAAAAAAAACCAGAGAAATTGATACATATTTTAATAGTGGTGATTAAGTTACAACCTCCTTTTTTTTTTTTTTTTTTTTTTTTTTTTTTTTTTTTTTTTCTCAAGTCACGCAACGAGCGAAGGCAGTGCTGTGTGGCATGTATGAATATGTTGATTCTAGGTTGCAGTGATCTGTCAGTGAATGATGAATGGCTTGAAGGGGTCTACGAAAAATAAAATTATTATTATTATAATTGTTATCATTATTATTATTATCATCATTATTTTTATTATTATCTTATTATCATCATTACTATTTTTATTATTATTATTAATGTTATTATTATTAAATTATTATTATTATCATCATTATTATTATTTTATTTTTATTATTATTACCATTATTATTATTATTATTTATCATTATTATTATTATTACCAACAGTATTATTATTATTATTATTATTATTATTATTATTATTATTATTATTATTATTAGCTAAGATACAGCTCCAATTGGAAAAGCAATATGCTATAAACCCAAGGGCTCCAACCGGGAAAAATAGCCCAGTGAGGAAAGGAAATAAGGAAATAAATAAACGATATAGGAAGTAATGAACAATTGAAATAAAATATTTTGGAAACATTAACAACATTAAAACAGATATTTCATATATATTCTATAAAAAGACTTCTGTCAGCCTTCCTTACCTTTCCTTATCCTTCCTTATTTTTTGTTTGGGTTCCCCCAGGTCAATCAGTGTGAGGCACCTCGTATATCCACGAGAGAGAGAGAGAGAGAGAGAGAGAGAGAGAGAGAGAGAGAGATAACCTTACCTTATTGCCTTATTCTATGTTTGGGTTCCCCCAGGTCCCTCAGTGTGAGGCACCTCGTATATCCACCAGAGAGAGAGAGAGAGAGAGAGAGAGAGAGAGAGATAACCTTACCTTATTGCCTTATTCTATGTTTGGGTTCCCCCAGGTCCCTCAGTGTGAGGCACCTCGTATATCCACCAGAGAGAGAGAGAGATAACCTTACCTTATTGCCTTATTCTATGTTTGGGTTCCCCCAGGTCCCTCAGTGTGAGGCACCTCGTATATCCACCATCTTCCGGTGTATTTTGCATCTTCCAGTCTTGGATGGTCTGGGATGCATCTTAGGTATTTATCGAGCTTATTCTTAAACACATCTACGCTCACTCCTGAATTGTTTCTTAGATGAGCTGCAAGTTTGAACGTATGAAGTTCTACTGATTCAACGATTAGGAAGATCATTCCACAACTTGGTCACATTTAGTATTGAACCTCATGATGGAGAAGGCCTGACTATTAGAATTAACTGCTTGGGTATCATATTACATTTAGCACAGAGGATTTGTTGAAGGGACCCATTACGCAAGCTTGGGACAAATGTAGTCCTGTGTTGTAGCAATTACTTCCGGCTGCAATGGATTAGGACATGAGATTGTGATTGAAGGTTTCGATAAAGTAAATTATAAATCGTAGGGAATTAGTCCTTTAATATCAAGAAAAATCTTATGGATATTTGTTTTAGATTCTTGACGAACAAATCTTGTGTTATTTTATTATTATTATTATTATTATTATTATTATTATTATTAACTAAGTTGTAACCTTATAGTCAATTCTTTTTAGTGAGGCAGATTTGCACAGACTCGCAGGGGTGCCCTTTTAGCTCGGAAATTTCCTGATCTCTGATTGGTTGGGCAAGATAATTCTAACCAATTAGCTTGCAGGAAACGTTTCCGCGCTAAAAGGGCACCGCTGCTAGTCAGTGCAAATCTGCCTCATTAAAAAGAATTGAGTTTAGTTGGTAAAACTGAATGCTATAAGCCCAAGGGCTCCAACAGGGAAAAAATAGTCCGGGGATGAAAGGAAACAAGGAAATAGATATAGGTTACGCTTAATGTAATATATAATGAAGCTC
>NC_090729.1:119511963-119518712 GCF_036898095.1 Palaemon carinicauda
GTGACTAGTGTAGTGATGAAAATGGCCAATACCCCAGGCATGACCTAGGACATGTCTGAAGCTTTTGTCAAGCAGTGGACTAGAAATAGCTGCATTTGTTATATATATATATATATATATATGCTTTTAACTGGGCTCCACAAGGCGCTAGAAGAGTTGCAAGACCCAAGCCTACATAGCCTCAAGCTCAAGGTAGATACGACTGGAGAAATCTAACCGAGGCCCTTTGTGTCAATAGCCGTAGGACGAGATGATATATATATATATATATATATATGCAGAAGTACCACAGGGAAAATGAAAATACGGAATATACACTTAAGTCCTGACTAGTTTCGTGATCTCTGAGGAAGTATCACGAAACTAGTCAGGACTTAAGTGTATATTCCGTATTTTCATTTTCCCTGTGGTACTTCTGCATCTGAGCATCACGTTTTCCCTGTGATTTTTACGCATATATATATATATATATATATATATGTATATATATATATATATATATATGTGTGTGTGTGTGTGTGTGTGTTTGTGTTTGTGTAACTATTGGTTATTCCAGGATTAAATTGGATTCCTGGAACTCAGATTAGGTAAAACACGTCCAAGTATATTGCTCAAGACAAGATTTGCTGGTTCACGTTTATCCCTGAACGCGGATAGACATCAGACCTGTGAGGTGATTTTACACATGACTAGAGCCTTTGGCAGGCGTTCGTTTGGGTGCTAGTAAGAGTGCTAATTTTGCTAAGCTTCTTCAATTACGTTGAGAACTCAGTGTTGTTTATCATTTCTTACTAGTTTTGGGATATTGGGGTGTGACATTCATTCGAGAGGGATTACCTCTTGCTTGATGGTACACTCGGGCACACTATTCTATCTTATTTCTCTTCCTCTTGTTTTGTTTAAAGTTTTTCTAGTTTATATAGGAGATTTATTTTCTTGTTAATCTTCATAAAATATTTAGTTTTATTTGCTGCCTGTCCTCTATGGGCTATTTTCCCTGTTGGAGCACCTGGGGCTTATAGCATCCTGCTTTTCTAACTAGGGTCATTATTCCACAGTCTTGGGTTAGAGTTCTCTTGCTTGAGGGTACACTCGGGCACCACTATTCTATCTTGTTTCTTTTCCTCTTGTTTTGTTAAAGTTTTTATAGTTTGTGTATGAAAAACTCTATGCTAGGATCAATATTTTTAAAGAGTTTGTACATCTTTTCTTTAATCGACATTCAGTTCACACTTTCCTCTGATTTTGGGAAATTAACACAATAATCTTTTATAGTTAACTACTGCACTGTAATTGCTCAGTGGCTGCTTTCCTCTTGTTAAGGGTAGAAGACATTCTTCAGCTATGGTAAGCAGCTCTTCTAGGAGAAGGACATTGTTCTCTAGTCTTGGGTAGTCCCATAGCTTCTGTACCATGGTCTTCCACTGTCTTGGGGTAGAGTTGTCTTGCTTAAGGGTACACTCGGGCACACTATTCTATCTAATTTTTCTTCCTCTTATTTTGTTAAGGTTTTATAGTTCATATACGAGATATTTATTTTGATGTTACTGTTTTTTAAAATATTTTATTATTCCTTGTTTCCTTTCCTCACTGGGCTATTTTCCCTGTTGGAGCCCCTGGGTTTATAAGCCAACACTGACTTATTATTGATCGTTAATAGTATTTTCCGCAAGTCAACACAAATATCATAATTATTGTTTGATATTAGTATTTTTCGTAAGCCAACAATAACTCATTATTATTATTATTATTATTATTATTATTATTATTATTATTATTATTATTATTATTATTATTATTATTATTAATTGCTAAGCTACAACCCTAGTTGGAAAGGAGGATGCTCTAAGCCCAGTGGCCCCGACAGGGGAAAATAGCCAAGTGAGGAAAGGAAACAAGGAAAAATTGTATATTTTAAGACCAGTAACAACATTAAAATAAATAATTCTTTTATAAATTATGGATACTTTAACAAAATAAGAGGAAGATAAATTAGATAGAATAGTGTGCCTGAGTATACCCTCAAGAAAGAGAACGCCAACCCAAGATAGTGGAAGACCATGGTACAGAGGCTATGTCACTACGAAAGACTACAGAACAATGGTTTGATTTTGGAGTGTCCTAGAAGAGTTGCTGACCATAGCTAAAGTCTCTCCTGTACTCTTAACAAGAGGAAAGTAGCTAATGAACAATTACAGCGCAGTAACCTCTTTTGTGAAGAAGAATATTTGGTAATCTCAGTGTTATCAGGTGTATGAGGACAAAGGAGAATCTGTAAAGAATAGGCCAGACTATTCGGTGTATATATAAGCAAGGGGAAATAACCGTAACCAAAAAGAAGGATTCAAGGTTGTACTGTCTGGCCAGTCAAAGGACCCCATAACTCTCTAGCGGTAGTATCTCAGTGGTCGGCTGGTGCCATGGCCAACCTAGTACCTTACGTGTTAATAGTATTTTTCGTAAGTCAACACGCCTGTCAGAATTTCCTGTTCTATGTGATGTCTTTCTATCCCAGCTCAGTTGAGCAGACATCGAACGATACAAAACGACTTCGAGGTCGTCTATTTTCTTCAATCGCTTTGTGACCGACAGATAATGTAGATTGATCCACATTCCATTCAATATTGGCTTCTCCCTTGGATTTATTTCAATTTTTTATTAAGAAACGTCATTGGCATATAAGACATTAGCAGGAGAACTCGCTGAAATATGATTTCATCATCTTGTGTGCATTAATGTGTCTACATCTTTGCATCATTTTATGTGTATTAATGTGTCTACATATCTGCTTCCTCTTGTGTGCATTAATGTGTCTACATCTCTACATCTTGTGTGTATTAATGTGTCCTACATCTCTACATCATCTTGTGTTTATTAATATGTCTTTACATCTCTACATCATCTTGCGTGTGATAATATGTCTACATCCCTACATCATCTTGTGTGTATTAATATGTCTTTACATCTCTACATCATCCTACGTTGATTAATGTGTACATCTTTACATCATCCTGTGTGCGTTAATGTGTACATCTCTACATTATCTTGTGTTCGTTAATGTGTCTACATCTTTTACATTATCTTTTGTGTACTGATATTTCTACATCTTTACATAATCTTGTGTGTGTTAATGTATACATCTCTATACATTATTTTGTGTATGATGATGTGTGCCTACATCTTTACATTTATTTTAGCAAGTCGTGACTAATCATGCCTGCATTCAGACACATTCATCAAGAAATCGTTTTCCTAAATACGCCCCTTCGAGTGTCCTTCTGTTTCTAGAAACCTGACGGATTGTACCTTGATTTACGAGGAAATAATAATAATAATAATGATAATAATAATAATAATAATAATAATAATAATAATAATAATAATGTTTATTGGACAAAAAAATATTTACATATAAAAGATTTCCAAAAAAGACTCAGTCCAAGCCCATGTGGAACAGAGCTCTTTGGACAATGATACAATTAAAATAATATCATAAATCAAGAAAAGCAATAAAAAGTAAATATTGATATAGATAAACTAAATGTGTACATACATATACAGTAGTTTATATATATATATATATAATATATACATACACACATACACATACCCATATATATATATATATATATATATTATATATATATATATATATATATACACATAGATACATATAAATGAGATTCTTAGCCTAAAAATCAACGGAAATGTATATTCATATAATAAAGAAGTGTGGAATAATAAACAGTGCAAATTTTTAATTTTAAACATTGATAAGGTTGAAATGCAAAGACCTTCTTGGCTCTCACCTTTGTCGAGGTTTCTCTCATCTGTCTTCATTATAATTCTCCCGATTGGGTGTATCCGTGTTTGTCTCTCATTCGTATTGGAGACCATTTTCGCCAGAAGTCTTTCAGCTTTAAATGTACGACATCTAACGCAAGCACGTAGATACACATGCGCGCAAGCAATTACCTATTTGCTTTTGGGCTTTTTAATTCCTGGCTGGTGAGTTTGTGTGCGTGGTGTGTGTGTTTTTTTTTTTTTGGGGGGGGGGGTGCTTTCTAAAGCTTCCTCTTTGGAGAACTTGGTAATTTATAGGGAAAATAAAGAGTTTCTCTTTACTTATTTTGAAGGATTATTATAGTCGATCTTTTGGTATTATTTTCAATTGAATTTTCGGTAATACCCCTCGACTTTACCTTCACGTCTTCACTTCAAAATAGTCTCTCCCCCCCCCCCTCTCTCTCTCTCTCTCTCTCTCTCTCTCTCTCTCCTCTCTCTCTCTCAATTTTGAAATGTATTTCTTTTTATTTGATTAATTAGATTGAATTAATATAAATAATATTCAATGTATTGGAAATATAAGATTTATCATCTCTCTCTCTCTCTCTCTCTCTCTCCTCTCTCCTCTCACTTAATTCTTATCTCTTAATTCCTATTTTACTTAATTCTTATCAATTTATAATTTTTCTTTCCCAGCAAAATCCTCTCTCTCTCTCCCTCTCTCTCTCTCTCTCTCTCTCTCTCTCTCTCTCTCTCTCTTTTACTTATTATTTTATAATTTTCTTACCCCCTCCCTCTCTCTCTCATCTCTCTCTCTCTCTCTCTCTCTCTCTTTTACTTAATTCTTATCAATTTATAATTTTCTTTCCCACACCAAAAGCCTTTTATCCTTTCCATCTGTTCCACCCCCAACATAAACCTTTCAAGCTTTGATCCCTCTATAACGCAGTTCATTATATCCGCTATTTTTCTCATTGAGGGGGGGGGGGGAGTGTCGTAGGTGAGCCAGGGGTGGGAGGGCCGCCCCCTGGCCCGGGTGGGAGGGGGGGGGGGGTTGCATTTGAACTGCTTATTGTCAATGCCTTCTCAAGCAGTTTTCCCACGCTTGTCTCTTGAATGATAATGGCCTAGAGTGCATTGCTTTTTCCACTGCCAAAACATTCTCCTTCTTTGGTTGTGTTGGAGGAGGGGGGAGGGGGGTGGGGGGGCGGAGGAGGAGGAGGGGGGGGGGGGTTGAGGGGAAAGGGGGGGGCCTTGGATTGTTAGTGGGTATCTTGATAATGCAATTTTTTTTTGTCATGCAGTGAAACCCGCAGAAGGTTTGCAAGACGGTGTGTGTGTGCGTGTATGTGTACATATACAGTATACATATACAGTACACACACACACACACACACATATATATAGATATATATATATGTATATATATCCAGGAAAGATTAGTTGATTAGTTCACCAAACTTTCAACTGGGCCTACACAAGGCACTACAAGAGTTGGAAGACCCAGGCCTACATGGCTGAGGACTATGAAACGTGAAGTAAGAGATGGTGAATGGAAAAATATTGATTTGATAGCTCAAGATAGAGATGGCTGGCGAAATCTAACAGAGGGCCGTAGGAGGAGATGAGATATATATATATATATATATATACGTATATATATACTTATATATATATATATTATATATATATATATATATATATATAAAGGGTTAGAGTATAGACATGATCAGCAAAGCTGTACCAGTCGGATTGGTTTGCTGTGAGCGATCAGACGAAAATATCCCACCATCACCAATCTGTACTGGCCAGCGTGGTGATGGAAACGGGACAAACCCCAGATATGAATGAACATATCTAAGGCCTTTGTCCTGCAGTGCAAACGGGTGCATTTGTTGTTGTTGTTGGTGTGTGGGTTTTCTCTAAATGTATTTTCCTGTTTTATCTCATGTTTTACTATCAATCGTAGTCTTACTTGTTCCTTCCATTACAAAATGACTTCAGAATCTCCAGAACATTATTTCCTGTTCCTCAGACTTTCATTTCTGCTCGAGATACTTCTACAAGAGGAAGTGACTTAGCTCTTTTATGACCGACTTGATAGTACCTCATGGTATGATAATGTCTGTCATGTATATCCTGTGCTGGAGTTGAGATTTCATTTTGCATCGAGCACAAAGTCGAGGACGAAATTTCCCGTTTAGAAAGGATATATATTCCTTATTCCATTCAAGGTTTAAAGGGGCGCTCAGGAATGGCAGAGGCAAGGGGCAGTGACATTGCCCTAGCAATCAGGACATGCACTAGATACTGACCATATATTATATAATCAGCGCCCAAGCCTCCTCTCCTCCCAAGCTAGGACCAGGGAAGGCCAGGCATTGGCTGCTGATGACTCAGCAGATAGACCTATAGGCTCCCCTAAACCCCCCCAACCTTAGCTCACAAGGATGGTAAGGTTGCAGACACTAATGGCACTAACGAGTCTGAGCGGACTCGAACCCCCTTACTGGCAAACACCAGGCAGAGACGTTACCAATCAGGCCATATTGTTTCATGGGTGTTAAAGGTATTTTGGTAGAGGTACGTTGTTATTATTATTATTATTTTTAATATTATTATAATTATTATTATCATTATTATTATAACTGGGTTGTGTCATAGCCTCTGTACCATGGGCTTCCACTGCCTTGGGGTAGAGTTCTCTTGCTTGAGGGTACACTCTGGCACGCTGTTTTATCTCACAGTATTTATCTTCCTCTTGCCTTATTTTATTTTTATAAATTATATATGAAAGATCTGTTTTAATGCTGTTACTCTTTCTTAAGATATTGTATTTAATTGTTTATTATTTCTCTTGTAGTATATTTTATTTCCTTATTTCCTTTCCTCGCAGTGCTAGTTTCCCTGTTGAAGCCTTTGGGCTTATAGCATCCTGTTTTTCCAGCTATGGTTGTAACTTA
>NC_090729.1:119519212-119539212 GCF_036898095.1 Palaemon carinicauda
AATAGCTAAGGTTTGTATGGTTAGGAAAAATACAAATTATCTTCGAATTTGTCATTTGTTCCGTAACCGAAATACAAACCACGCTATTTACAAAGGGTGACTTATCCGTTAGGAAGGGTGGAAAGTCCCCAGCCATACTGGCTTTGGCTTTACCCGGGGACTCAGAATCCGAGTGAGTCGCACTCGAGAAAAGGAGTCCCTGCACCTCACAAGTTCCTTGCACCGCAAGGAACCATGTGGCCTACGTAAGCTTGTGTGTGAAGGAAGAAGTGTGACCCGTCTTAGGCAGTTGACCTGGAGTTCCAGAAGGAACTCTGGGTTAGGACGTTCCCAATACCACCTCGTCAGGGTATGGGGGACGCGACAGTATTGACTCAATACTCGGAACACAAGGAAGCATGGTTTACCTGCAGAGGTTCGAGGTCAGCTATGCAGAGACCAGGATGCTGCTTCCCCGTAGAGGGGATGATGAAGAAAGAAGTAAGGGCCAGACATACTTCTTTCGTTCATGCAGACTAAAACCTGATAACAATGCCCTCAACCTTCTGCTACCTGTCCAAAAAAGGAGCCTGAGGTTAGACCAGCTGTTGTGTAGCCACCACAGAGCGATAGAAAACGTATCGAGACTCCTGTGGGTCACGCCCTGCAGGAAGCGGGCTGCGAAGGTCATCAGACGCTTCCAGACTCCAGCTTGTAGCACCTGCGTCACAGAGTAGTATTACTCGAAGGCGAGGGACGTTGCGATGTATCCAACATCGTGCTGTAGGGCGACGTGACGGGGGAGGGTCTGAAGACAGGTCGAGATGAATGTCCTTGAGTCCGGGCTGAAGAGGTATACTGGTGACTCTCCCCCCATGTCCTCCTTGTGTTCCCAAATCGGCTGCAACTGAGGCCAAACTGCAGCTGTTCCCAGCGCTAACCTCTCGATTCCTGTACTGGCAAGAAAGAGAAGGTCTTGGGACATCAGACACAGAATGGAGACTCAAAATCTTGAATGAATCGGACCGAAGGGTCGGGACCCTCAGATTCTGAGTCTAGCCAACAACTCAGGAGCGAGCCTGAATGTTGCCTTCCCCTCTTCCTCAGAAAGGGGGGGAGTAGTAAGAGACCAAGAAGATTGCTTACACACTGGCCGTGGCCAGAGTGAGCAGAAGACCCAAGGCGGAATACTATCCGAGGCCTGTCGTAAAAGGGTCTTGAGAAGATCTCTTAAAGGACTAAAAGTCCGAGCCATGCTCCAAGTTGGAGGTCTTCCTCCGACTAGGGCAGGGACGATCGTAGCTTCGCATGAGCGAGGATAGATCCAGCGGGCAGGAAAAAGTTATTCCTTTAAGCCTGAAGGTCAGGGAAAGGCTGAGCGACAGGCTTCATTGCCAAGAGCGGAAAGGAGTTTCCTCCCGCCGAAAGGCAATAAGACCGTTATTGCTGGAGAAGAGGCCTCACGGGAAGAGGTATATCTCCCACGGCACCAACCACCTTAGACTCTTCACTTTGCCTGGGAGACCCCTGTGGATGACTATCGCAGATGACGCGACCTCCGTACCGCGACAGTAGCGGGTTGTCTCTTCTAGAGGAGGAGGCGTAGTGTCTCCAGGCATGAAGCCGAAGCGACGCCCCGGTTCGGGAGAGATGTCGCAGTGTGGTTGCTTGAGTAGTCTGCGCCGTGGGAGAAGCTCTCCCGGGAGTTCCGTCAGGGGAAGCAGAGGGTCCAGAAACCGTTCTGCGCATAGTCCCAGTGGAGCTCTCCCATTGAAAGGTTGACAGACAACCTGGTTTTGTTGAGACCCATTGTCCGCAGACAAAAAGGAGGGAAGACGCAGGCGTCGAAGTTGTCCCACCATCACCGGAATGCATCTTGCCAGAGTCTCGGGGTCTGAGACTGGGGGGAAAACTAGCGGAAGCTTGAGGTTCCAAGCTGTCGCGATCAGGTCCCCCAGACCAGCACTTGCTGGTTACCCAAGGTCAAAGACCCCTAGGTACACTCTCTCTATGAGGCTCTGCTCGGATAGTCTGAGAGAAACATTCCCCTGCCTGGAATGAGAGAGCCGATGGTGGAATTGAGAGAATCTCAATCATCCCGGTATCTCTACTGCAAGATGTGAAGGTGTGAAAATGCGTCCCCTGCTGGTTAGCATGAAGTCGACACGCAACGGGGCGACTTGGCAGGAGCGGTAGGATCTGAAGAGGGGCCAGACTAAGGCCCTTAAGCCTGCCTGAATGATGGAGAGGTATCCTTCAGGTCTTGACCATAGGCCTGGACCGGAACATGCCCCCCCCCCTTTCCTTTGACGAGTCCGAGAACCGCATCAAGAATGTGGGGAAAGGACGAGAATATCCACTACCATCAAGAGGCTCCATAGGTCAACACCCATTGCAGGTTTAATAGTTCCGCTGGTCCCATAGGGCCAGGGAGTCCGGTTAAACATTGCCTGAAGCCACCGGAACTTGGATCGCCCCACATGGAACTTATCCTGAGGCGACCGTTCGGACTATAAACGGGTCAATGAGGAAAGAAGAACTAGGAAACGTTCCAAGGTAGGGCTGAAAACTCTGCTTGACTGAGAACAGGTACTGCGACTCTCCTCAGTCTTGCCACAGTCAACCGAAAGGAAGGCTCGGAGGATGTGGTAACAGAATCTGGCGTCCCCAGGTGGTCACCCATCCAAGTACCGACGTTGCTTAACCTCGCTGGACGGACGAGAAGCGGGGTTTCCAACGTGGTAAGGCGGTTGACTCAATATCATGGCCAGATACTCCAGATGTTGAGGCAGAGGAAGAGAAGGCTCCAAGCAAAATACCATGAGCCCACACTCATGGTCAGCATTCGGAAGCTTTTCCCGGCGCTGAAGAAGGTCGAAACCCGAGCCTACCGGAGTTGACCAGCCCTCCAAACAGCAGAGGAGGCGGAAGTCTGCACCTGAGCGGCCAAGAGGAAGGCAGGGAGAGTTCTCTGGGGAAACAAACCTGCTATGCCACGGCGGGATAGCCACACTGCATCATAAGCAGGAATACTTGCAGTTTAGGCTGAATTTGACGAGCACCCTGGAAGATGGATGGAATGGAAACTGAAAGTACCCGTCCTTCCGATCCAGGGTTAAAGGAGTCCTGTCGCCTCGTTACCAGTCTGATCGATTCTGCTGGTCTACGCTGGCCGAAGTTTGTTCGACAAACTTGATCAGGGCTGAGAGGTCGACTATGGACATCCCCTCTCAGATCCTTCCTTACAAGAAAGGATCGACTGAGGGGGCCGGGGGTGAAGCCGTCGATGATCCTAAGGAAGACCTTCGCCTAAGGTATGGATCATTCTGCCCAACCGGGCAACTCTGCTGATGCTATGGCATAGAGGTTCAGAGACACTGAATTCGCTGACAGAGACGGCAGGCGCGATATCCTTGGCTACTCACAGAGATTGTGCGGGAATGGGCATCGGGAAGCTGTCATTCGGATGAGTAACCTTAAGCATCCTCCCAGCGAAAAAACCTGCAATCCTAGAGTTCGTGAACTCCTTTTAGGACTATGCCCCCCCGGGGGAGTCTCCCGTGCCATCTGTTCCTGACAGGAGGAAACTGCAATTGGACACCTTGTCCCAGTTGTCGTAGCCGATAACTTAGGCCGACGTGGTTGAAAGAAAAGGGAGCTGGAGCCCTGCAGAGTCTGGAAGAAAGCGCCTTGGAGGAGTGAAACCGGAAGTCGATTTACTCCGCACAGCAGATGTTTAAGTCTCTGTCCTTGGGCAAAGACAAAACTCTTCTCAAGGATGGAAGGGTGTCTGAGGTCGTTGACCTCCACAGATGAGACACCCGAAGGAAGCCTCAGTCAGTGCGTCCAGATGGTACAACATCGAGCTTGTCCGCAAGTAGATACTTAACGACGAAAGGCCAAGGTGCCTGAGCTCGAGAGGGAGGAAAGTACACTTGATCTTCTGTAGCTTCCTTGAACCAAACCTCGGGCCGTAACCGAGGAGGGAAAGAACCTGGTAAGCTCCAGAGGAAGAGGTAAGCAGTCACCCCTTGTCCGATGGAGAAATCTTCGACGGAAAGACCCCCCGCCAAAAATCCTTCCAGGGCGGGAGAAGGAGAGAGTACTCGTGCAGGAGAGGGGACCCTCGAGACCGACCTCTTGGGAACCAACTTCGCCCTGGGGGAAGTCACCACGAAGTCCACTCCTCTCTTCTCTTCAGCGTAGGAGAGACAGCCGCTGGTTTGTTACCCTGGCCGGTGAGTGCTGGTTTCATAACCCTCATTAACGCCCGTGCCAGCGGATCAAACCATGTCTGCTGCTCCAAGGACACAGAGTCCGAAAATCCTCGCTAAGGTGAAAGGGATCGGGCGATCCTTTGGAGAGGACACGACGGTTCCTGCCTGAAAAGAAGGTGGGAAGAATGCTGTACTGACCTGTCTTCGTCCTGCACTACCAACCTGTGCTTGGATGGAGGTGATCCCGAGTGCCGCCTAGGAGACACGCGTCCCTGCTGCTACCACCGGCTGTGGAATTCGCCGCGAACTATGGTCGCGCGAGGGCGAACGGTCCGCGCGGGCGCACAGGCGAGTGGTCGCGCGGGCGCGCAGGCGAGCGGATCGCGAGGGCGCGCAGGCGAGCAATCGCGCAGGCGATCGATCGTGCGGGCGCGCAGGCGAGCGATCGCGTGGGCGCGCAGGCGAATGGGCGTGACGGCGAGGGATCGTGCTGCCGCGTAGGTGAAGAAGATCGCTGGCGGTAAGCGATGGCGAGCAGCATGTGTAGGTGAATGATCGCGTGATAGGGTGCGATGGTGATCAGCATCCGCAAGAGGGCGATCGTTCAGGGTTGTGCGATGAGGAGCAGCATGCGTAAGCGGGCAATCGTCAGGGTTGTGCGATGGCGAGCAGCATGCACAGGTGAATGATCGCGTGAAAGGGTGCGATGGTGATCAGCATCCGCAAGAGGGCGATCGTTCAGGGTTGTGCGATGAGGAGCAGCATGCGTAAGCGGACAATCGTTCAGGGTTGTGCGATGGCGAGCAGCATGCGCAGGTGAATGATCGCGTGAAAGGGTGCGATGGCGATCAGCATCCGCAGTTGAGGGTCCGCGCGATGGCGATCAGCATCCGCAGTTGAGGGTCGCGCGATGGCGATCAGCATCCGCAGTTGAGGGTCGCGCGATGGCGATCAGCATCCGCAGTTGAGGGGTCGCGCGATGGCGATCAGCATCCGCAGTTGAGGGTCGCGCGGATGGCGATCAGCATCCGCAGTTGAGGGTCGGCAGCGATGGCGATCAGCATCCGCAGTTGAGGGTCGCGCGATGGCGATCAGCATCCGCAGTTGAGGGTCGCGCGATGGCGATCAGCATCCGCAGTTGAGGGTCGCGCGATGGCGATCAGCATCCGCAGTTGAGGGTCGCGCGATGGCGATCAGCATCCGCAGTTGAGGGTCGCGCGATGGCGATCAGCATCCGCAGTTGAGGGTCGCGCGATGGCGATCAGCATCCGCAGTTGAGGGTCGCGCGATGGCGATCAGCATCCGCAGTTGAGGGTCGCGCGATGGCGATCAGCATCCGCAGTTGAGGGTCGCGCGATGGCGATCAGCATCCGCAGTTGAGGGTCGCGCGATGGCGATCAGCATCCGCAGTTGAGGGTCGCGCGATGGCGATCAGCATCCGCAGTTGAGGGTCGCGCGATGGCGATCAGCATCCGCAGTTGAGGTCGCGCGATGGCGATCAGCATCCGCAGTTGAGGGTCGCGCGATGGCGATCAGCATCCGCAGTTGAGGGTCGCGCGATGGCGATCAGCATCCGCAGTTGAGGGTCGCGCGATGGCGATCAGCATCCGCAGTTGAGGGTCGCGCGATGGCGATCAGCATCCGCAGTTGAGGGTCGCGCGATGGCGATCAGCATCCGCAGTTGAGGGTCGCGCGATGGCGATCAGCATCCGCAGTTGAGGGTCGCGCGATGGCGATCAGCATCCGCAGTTGAGGGTCGCGCGATGGCGATCAGCATCCGCAGTTGAGGGTCGCGCGATGGCGATCAGCATCCGCAGTTGAGGGTCGCGCGATGGCGATCAGCATCCGCAGTTGAGGGTCGCGCGATGGCGATCAGCATCCGCAGTTGAGGGTCGCGCGATGGCGATCAGCATCCGCAGTTGAGGGTCGCGCGATGGCGATCAGCATCCGCAGTTGAGGGTCGCGCGATGGCGATCAGCATCCGCAGTGAGGTCGCGCGATGGCGATCAGCATCCGCAGTTGAGGGTCGCGCGATGGCGATCAGCATCCGCAGTTGAGGGTCGCGCGATGGCGATCAGCATCCGCAGTTGAGGGTCGCGCGATGGCGATCAGCATCCGCAGTTGAGGGGTCGCGCGATGGCGATCAGCATCCGCAGTTGAGGGTCGCGCGATGGCGATCAGCATCCGCAGTGAGGGTCGCGCGATGGCGATCAGCATCCGCAGTTGAGGTCGCGCGATGGCGATCAGCATCCGCAGTTGAGGGTCGCGCGATGGCGATCAGCATCCGCAGTGGAGGGTCGCGCGATGGCGATCAGCATCCGCAGTTGAGGGTCGCGCGATGGCGATCAGCATCCGCAGTTGAGGGTCGCGCGATGGCGATCAGCATCCGCAGTTGAGGGTCGCGCGATGGCGATCAGCATCCGCAGTTGAGGGTCGCGCGATGGCGATCAGCATCCGCAGTTGAGGGGTCGCGCGATGGCGATCAGCATCCGCAGTTGAGGGTCGCGCGATGGCGATCAGCATCCGCAGTTGAGGGTCGCGCGATGGCGATCAGCATCCGCAGTTGAGGGTCGCGCGATGGCGATCAGCATCCGCAGTTGAGGGTCGCGCGATGGCGATCAGCATCCGCAGTTGAGGGTCGCGCGATGGCGATCAGCATCCGCAGTTGAGGGTCGCGCGATGGCGATCAGCATCCGCAGTTGAGGGTCGCGCGATGGCGATCAGCATCCGCAGTTGAGGGTCGCGCGATGGCGATCAGCATCCGCAGTTGAGGGTCGCGCGATGGCGATCAGCATCCGCAGTTGAGGGTCGCGCGATGGCGATCAGCATCCGCAGTTGAGGGTCGCGCGATGGCGATCAGCATCCGCAGTTGAGGGTCGCGCGATGGCGATCAGCATCCGCAGTTGAGGGTCGCGCGATGGCGATCAGCATCCGCAGTTGAGGGTCGCGCGATGGCGATCAGCATCCGCAGTTGAGGGTCACGCGATGGCGATCAGCATCCGCAGTTGAGGGTCGCGCGATGGCGATCAGCATCCGCAGTTGAGGGTCACGCGATGGCGATCAGCATCCGCAGTTGAGGGTCGCGCGATGGCGATCAGCATCCGCAGTTGAGCTAGTAGCTGGCGAACCATGTTCCTTCATAAGTGTTGGAGAACGTTGGCGTGCCAGCTGTAACACACGTGGGCGATCCGGAGATCGCTGACGAGCTGACGATCGCTGGCGAGCTGACGATCGCTGGCGAGCTGATGATCGCTGACGAGCTGATGATCGCTGACGAGCAGAAGGCTACGCGTGGAAGCCTGCGCAAAGAAGAAGAGTCCTTGACCCCGACCTGAACCGAAGTTCTAGATCGCGAGGGCGAACGTGGGCGCACAGGGCACGTAACAGGAACCGCAGGGAAGATCATCTTGAAAGCGCTGACGAACAGGAGAGCGCTGACGAACAGAAGGGCGCGCAGGGAAACCCTGACACGCAAGGGAAGAACCCCCGTGGGGGCAACCCTTTGCCCCGAAGGGATCGTTGTCCGCCGGGAGACTGATGTCCGTCGGAAGACCGCTGTCCGTCGGGAAGACCGTTGCCCGTCGGAAGACGAGATTAGACTGCTGTCCATCTGCACCAAGACGGAAGATCGAGAAAAAGAAGTTGTAGGCTGCAAACGGAGATTCAAAAAGGCGCCTCAAGCACCCTTATAGGGAGATGAGAGGCCCTTACGACGAGGCGGACGGAGGGCCTTACGGCGAGGGAGGCCAACAGCAACAGCAACAGAAGAAACCTCCGAAGAGGAGTCTCTATGAGTGTACTCTCTCGCGAACGAAAGAGAAACACTTCGAGGAAGAGACTGGTCAGCCAGTGACCTAAAAGGAGCAATCCTCCGAAGAGGAGCTCCTGCAGTTGCCCAGCCCCTTGAGCGAAACTGCAGGTGCGACCGCTCAGCACCAAGAGCATAGTCGCACGAAAAAAAGGCAAGAGAAGAACCCCCAAAAGAGGAAAAGCTCAAGCCTGGACAGGAAAAAACTTCCCTCGGAAGGAAAGTTATCCGCCCAAGGAGGCAAGCCTCCTGACTGTTCTAAAATGAACTGGAGAGCTGTCCGTCGACACGGGAGTACTACCAGTAGAAGGAGACACGCCCCTGACGACAATACAAGGGGGGAGGCAGCAACAGCCGAATCCCCAGGACTCAACCAGACAGCTCACACCGTTGCTATATTACAGAAACGAACTAGATCGGTAACTGTAAAAAAATAAAACAAATAATATTAGTACACATTCATTCCCCCGGGAAGGCTCCGAAGAGGAATCCCGAGGAAAAGGAACAAGAATTACACAACAGGCACGTGCCCTCACAACCACTTACACTCGCGGAAGGAGAGCTGTAACCAAAACAGAATTATAACAATTATAATTATGTAACTATGTAATTATGTAATTTAAAAATGAATGAAAACGAAAACCCCGAAAGGAATCGTTCTACAAGCTGAAAAATTAACAACTACAATTAGATTCATAAACTAATTGAGACAAAATGTACGGCGTAGCAACCCCACCCACACGGGAAGGAAGCTACAAGGGCGTAGTAAAACATAGTAAAAAGGGTGAACGACCTCAAGAGAGAGAGAGAGAGAAAGACCGAAGTCAAACTCGATCGCAACCCATAAAATTAGGCCGTGGTGGCCTAACTGCCGAGGCCTCCACGTAGATATCGTACACTACACACACACATCTGAAAAGGAAACTTACTTATTTCTATACTCAAATATATATATAAACATGAAAACATGTTTACATATATATTGAGTAAAAGAAAAGTAAGCGATTAAGTAAAGACAAAACAGACAATGGCTGCCAAGCGAGGACCAAGACAGAGACGTCTGTCACAGTCCGAGCCAAAAGTGAAAGTGAAAGTGAGTATTCACCTGTGTGTGAGGGGGAGGAGGGGTAGCTAGCTACCACTCCCCTACCCCCCCCGCTAACTAGCGCGGGGGTAATACACCCTCGTTAAATTCTAATGGCTCGCCATTTCAGCTACGCTAAAAGTAATAACCCTTTGTAAATAGCGTGGTTTGTATTTCGGTTACGGAACAAATATATTTTATGTTCGAAATGATAATCTGTAATACAGTAAAACTTACCCAATTGTCTTTGTATAAGGGTCCAAAACATCATGAATGGGTGGTTTTCCCCAATAATCAATGTCAGAAATGCATAAAACACGAGATAGAGAGTAGGAAAAATATATGGTTCATGTATTTGGCTAGAAATTAAAGTATTAGTTCACTTCAGTTGCTGGGCGGACAGATTCGCCTTTCCAGTCTCGCGTTCACCACAACCACCCTGTAGTTCTATTATTTTCCTTCTCTCGTTGCTAAGGTCTGGACAGTAATGAATGAAATGAGAGAGGACTTCAGTTTCTGCCCCACACAGTTTACATTACCCTTCCTCCTATTTTATGTTTTTTTCCTATGATTTTAGTCATATATTTAATATTTTCAGTGATCCCTTATGGTAAAGGACACACGGCAAATGAAGTAGGGTTAGGTAGGAGTACCCTTCAGTAGGTTAGGACATAAGCTAAAAGACTTTGCAATCAATGTAGGGTTAAGTGGGCGTGCCTTAGGTTAGGACATCCTCTCAACTTATTACCACTCTGGCACAACGGCAATCCGTCAACATTTTCTATGCTACTACCACCGATTTTTCTACACACTTAATAGTAACATACTTATAAATACCTTAAAATATACTATTTTTCCCTATTTCCTTTCCTCAATGGGGTATTTTCCCTGTTGGAGCCCCTGGCTTTATAGCATCCTGCTTTTCCAACTAGGGTTATAGCTTAGGAATTATGATAATTATAATAAAAAATTCGGTTTCATTGTAGTTTATTACATGGCAATGTAACCTAGGATTCCAACTACTTTTTCTTATAAGAAAAATTACGCTCCCTTCGAAAATAACACTCGTTCCCGTCGCAAATGAATAGTTTCAGAAATATATATACATCTATATCCTCCGATAATGGGGGACGCCCTTTGGGAGCTCGGGGTTTTGGGTGGGGAAAACATACTGGGGAACCGATATATAACCGTAAATCAGTCCTTTTCTTCTCTATACATTTCCTTCTTGTATTTATTATAACCGTAGGAAAATACAAAACAGTATAACTGGATATATTTGGGAGGAGCCGTTTCAAAGGTTATTTCTTGTAGTAATACAGTAACCAGTGCTGCCAACGCCTGATGTAGATTAAATGTTAGCATTCCATACCTGATGTAGATCAAATGTTAGCATTCCACGCTAACATTAGCACCCATTTGTACGTACGTTCGTTCGCACCAGTTTCCGACCTGCGCAGGAGTTTCTCTCCCAAATTACTCTTTTTTTTTTTTTACCGTATTATTTTCTCATTTTATATTCCCATTCAATATTATTTATCATACATTCCATTTTCCCTTCCTATATTGGGTTTATTTGTTTGGTTATTTCCTTTCCCATTTGTACGTACGTTCGTTCGCACCAGTTTCCGACCTGCGCATATATCAACCCCCTTCGCAGGAGTTTCCTCTCCCCCTTCGCAGGAGTTTCCTCTCCCCAATTACTCTTTTTTATTACCATGTTATTTTCTCATTTTATATTCCCATTCAATATTATTTATCATTCATTCCATTTTACCTTCCTATATTGGGTTTATTTGTTTGGTTATTTCTTTATCTCTTCCCAGTTGCACATAAATACTTACTCTGGACTAGTTTTTTTATCCAGTTAATTCTCGGTATGATCATCTCAATTTATATTCCCATTCAATATTATTTACCGTTCATTCCATTTTATCTTCCTATATTGTTTTTATTTATTTTTGTTGGTTAGTTCCTTTTCTCTCCTCTGTGTCTTATAAATCTTTTCTTTGGTCTAGTTTCCGTATTTAGTTCATTCATGTTTACCCGCTTGTGTTCTTTGTTTTTCCCTTAACCAATCACCACCCTAGGCCTATGCAGATATCTCACTACCCCCCCCTTCCTTTATCTCTTTGAGCGGTCTTTTCATACCCTTTGTTCCAATGCCTTTCCCATTGTAACCTTTGACCTGGTTAGACGTTCTGCATTACAAGTGCGGTTTCTTTTTTCGTATTTTGCGATGGAGCATATTATAGAAACTTGTAACGGCTGTAGTATTCCGTACCTAAAAGCAGTGGCTCAATTCCATGGTGATTTTTTGGATACTTCAGGTAATGTTGAGTATTTTCTTAAATCTCACAACGTTATTCCTCAGCGTTTAAACTGCCCCAAGTGCCGTTCTCTTTTATCTTATAGGGAAGACATTCACGTGTTTTATTGCTCTTCTGAAACCATCATTCGTAAAACTAAGAAGAAACGTCGTTGTGGTTATACCGTTACTGCCTATAAAGGTACTTTTTTGGACAAAAGTCGTCTACCGCCATGGAAGATAATATTATGTGCCAACCACTTTTTGCATAAACATTCGGACCATGAGACCCTCATGGATGGTATCGACATATCTTCGAAGACTAGTGTGGATTGGAGAAGTTTCTGTTCGGAGGTTACCGAATACTTCTTCGATAATCAAGAGGCGATTGGTGGTGATGGAGTTACTGTTGAAATAGACGAAACTCATTTTTGTAAAGCTAAATACAAGCGTGGTAGACCGTTAAGTGCCATATGGGTCTTTGGGGGTATTGAGCGTGTGTCCAAGAAATTTTTCATTATCCCTTTAGTTCCCCCCCTTTCTACTAAACGAGATGCTGCTACTCTAATTCCCCTCATCGAGAAGTATATTAAACCTGGTAGTATTATTATCAGTGATAAGTGGTCTGCATACAACTCACTATCGGAAATTGGTTACGTTCATAAGTCTATTAATCATTCGGAGCATTTCGTTGACCCCCTACACCCAACCATCCATACTCAAAATATAGAACGTCTCTGGAGAGAAGTGAAGGAGTGGGTTCAGAGGCCTGGAATCAAGACTGAATATTTCAAGCAATATTTTTTCAGGTTCTTTTTTACCCACTACTATCCTCAACATACGTTACTCCACCACTTTTTCATTACTGCCAGTCGCCTCTACCCTCCTTTACAACAACAGACAATCGACCCCCCTACCCACAAGACCCCGATGACCCCCATCCATCCTCATCCCAGTCATAGAAGTTAATCCGTCAGTCTCTTCCTTCCGTGTCCAACAAGTTTTGTCGTTTTCTTCATAAAAGTAAGTCATTCCTCAATAGTCATTATTCGTGTTTTGTGACCGGGGTACTTCTAGGCAAGGTTAGGTGGGTTTGTTAGGTTCTGTGGCCTTTCTGTACTTTTTATATATTGTGTAACAGTTATATGGAAAAATGATTTAATATACCTGTGGAAATATTTAGCATTTCTACCACTAGTAATGACATCGTGTCGTTGGTAGTTCTGTGTACCATTCGTCACCGTTGGTAGTACTGTTGTGTATCAAGGTAAGTCATTCCCCAATTCTTATAATATGTGTTTTGTGACTGGGGTACTTCTAGGCAAGGTTAGGTGGGTTTCTTAGGTTCTGTGGCCTTTTGGTACTCTTTATTTATTGTGTAATAGTTATATGGAATAATTATTTAGTTTACGTATGGAAATATTTATTATTTTCTATCTCTAGTAATGACATCGTGTCGTTGGTAGTTCTGTCATCCATTGGTAACGTTGCTAATGTTATCGTCCTCTACATCTGTTGTTTAAATATTTTAACTCAATATATATGTCAACAGTGTTAATATTTATATTGGTCATTTGTATTGTATTTCATTGTGTGATTTTCGCACAGGAAATATATGATTTCCTATAGTAGATATCATGATTTAACTGGTTTTCACGGTAATTTTGTATATTATTCCATGGTGTGATTTCTCACAAGAAATATATGATTTCCTATAGCAAATAACGTGATTTAACCGATTTTGATGATCATTTCAATCGCAAACAAACAGATCAACCAATTCGGTTAGTTATAAGTTGACGAATTGGTTGATGTTATTACGGATGAAATGAATGAGAAAACCAGTTAAATCACGATATCTACTATAGGAAATCATATATTTCCTGTGCGAAATCACACAATGAAATACAATACAAATGAACCATATAAATATTAACACTGTTGACATATATACTGAGTTAAAATATTTAAACAACAGATGTAGGGGACGATAACATTAGCAACGTTACCAATGGTTGACAGAACTACCAACGTTGACGAATAGTACACAGTGTTACCAACGACACGATGACATTTCTAGAGATAGAAATGCTAAATATTTCCATACGTAAACTAAATAATGTTTCCATATAACTATTAAACAATAAATAAAAAGTACCAAAAGGCCACAGAACCTAACAAACCCACCTAACCTTGCCTAGAAGTACCACGGTCACAAAACTCATATAATAAGCATTGGGGAATGACTTACTTTGTTTCACAGTACTACCAACGGTGACGAATGGAACACAGAACTACCAACAACATGATGTCATTACTAGTGGCAGAAATGACAAATATTTCCATTCGAATATTAAATAATTTTTCCATATAACTGTTACACAATATATAAATAGTACAGAAAGACCACAGAACCTAACAAACCCACCTAACCTTGCCTAGAAGTACCCCGGTCACAAAACACGTATAATGGCTATTGAGGAATGACTTACTTTTATGAAGAAAAGGTCGAAGTATTCGGTAACCTGGGAACAGAAACTTCTCCAATCGACACTAGTTTTCGAAGATATGTCGATACCATCCATGAGGGTCTCATGGTCCGAATGTTTATGCAAAAAGTGGATGGCACATAATATTATCTTCCATGGGGGTAGACGACTTTTGTCCAAAAAAGTACGTTTATAGGCAGTAACGGTATAACCACAACGGCGTTTCTTCTTAGTTTTACGAATGATGGATTCAGAATAGCAATAAAACACGAGAATGTCTTGCCTATAAGATAAAACAGAACGGCACTAGGGGCACTTTAAACCCTGAGGAATAACGGTGTGAGATTTAAGAAAATGCTCAACATTACCTGAAGTATCCAAAAAATCACCATGGAATTGAGCCACTGCTTTTAGGTACGGAATACTGCAGCCGCTACAAGTTTCTATAACTTGCTCCATCGCATAATACGAAAAAAGAAACCGCACTTGTAATGCAGAACACCTCACCAGGTCAAAGGTTACAACGGGAAAGGCATTGGAACAAAGGGTATGAAAAGACCGCTAATAGGGATAAAGGAAGTGGGGGGGTAGGGAGATATCTGCATAGGCCTAGGGTGGTGATTGGTTAAGGGAAAAAACAAAGAACACAAGCGGGTAAACATGAATGAACTAAATACGGAAACTAGACCAGAGAAAGGATTTATAAGACACAGAGGAGAGAAAAAGAAATAACCAACAAAAATAAATAAAAACAATATAGGAAGGTAAAATGGAATGAACGGTAAATAATATTGAATGGGAATATAAATTGAGATGATCATACCGAGAATTAACTGGATAAAAAAACTAGTCCAGAGTAAGTATTTATGTGCAACTGGGAAGAGATAAAGAAATAACCAAACAAATAAACCCAATATAGGAAGGTAAAATGGAATGAATGATAAATAATATTGAATGGGAATATAAAATGAGAAAATAACACGGTAATAAAAAGAGTAATTGGGGAGAGGAAACTCCTGCGCAGGGGGGTTATATATGCGCAGGTCGGAAACTGGTGCGAACGAACGAATGTACAAATGGGTGCTAATGATAGCAAGGAATGCTAACATTTGATCTACATCAGGTATGGAATGCTAACATTTAATCTACATCAGGCGTTGGCAGCACTGGTTACTGTATTACTACAAGAAATAACCTTTGAAACGGCTCCTCCCAAATATATCCAGTTATACTGTTTTGTATTTTCCTACGGTTATAATAAATACAAGAAGGAAATGTATAGAGAAGAAAAGGACTGATTTACGGTTATATATCGGTTCCCCAGTATGTTTTCCCCACCCAAAAACCCCGAGCTCCCAAAGGGGGTCCCCCATTATCGGAGGATATAGATGTATATATATTTCTGAAACTATTCATTTGCGACGGGAACGAGTGTTATTTTCGAAGGGAGCGTAATTTTTCTTATAAGAAAAAGTAGTTGGAATCCTAGGTTACATTGCCATGTAATAAACTACAATGAAACCGTTTTCACATTCATTTCATCCGTAATAACATCAACCACTTCGTGAACTTATAGTTAGCCGAATTGGTTGATCTGTTTGTTTGCGATTGAAATGATTATCAAAATCGGTTAAATCACGTTATTTGCTATAGGAAATCATATATTTCTTGTGCGAAATCACACCATGTAATACAATAAAAAATTACCAAAAATTCATAGAGGGTTCTCATCTTACAAACCCAAATGAAATCAAATCTCTTATATTGTATCAAAATTCATAATAAAATTACTCTTAATGAATTACCCATTTTAATCCAGTAAGCAAGAAAACATTGCATGTGAAACGTGACCATTATTTGACCTTTGCAACTGAAAATCGTAGTCGTATATACCCTAATTAAAACCGTAAGACTACCAATTAATATCATCGAAATAGCCTAGTGAGCAAAAGAAATAAACTATATGAGAAATAACGTATAATGATAATAGAACATCTCGAGATTTAACGTTAAACAAATACGTCATATAAACTATAACTCATCAAAATTTAGTTTTCTGCATCCCTGCTACAGGAAGCTCTCAAGAACAATTTAAAATTTCCGACAGGTACGGTCCATAGGAAATGGCTACCCGTGGCCAAATAGGGTTCGACTTGGCACTGGATAATTTATATTACTAATTAAAAATGGCTATTTTCCTTTGACATGACTTCAGCACAAACGTGACAGACACCTTTGACAAATAAATCAAATAAAGATTCTGAACACTTACAATACCTGGCGTAAAAAAGTGGGAGTAAATACAAAACTTGAGTGGCAGACTACCCGTTCATGCGACAGGTGAGGTGATCATGTTCCAGGTTCCAACTACCAAATTAGTTCATCTTTACAACGGCTCCTCTAGGAATCTTAGGACGTATTTTAGAGTTTAGTCTTTATAGTTTTTATATAACTTTAACTTCAGTAACTCTTCATAGTCTAATCTCAAGATATTTTATAGTTTTTTTTTCATTAATTCTCCCTTACTGTTTCTTATAAACATAGTAATAATAATAAAATTCTAACATAATAGTCTAATCTCAAGATATTTTATAGTTTTCGTTCATTAATTCTCCCTTATTGTTTCTTATAACAATAAGAAACAATTTAACTTCATAGTATAATATCAAGATATTTTTTAATAATAAAATTACTTTAACTTATAGTCCAGATTCTATTCAATTGTTAAAATAAGAATTGATAAAAAAAAACTGCTTGCTGCTTTTCTCTTGTAAAGATCAGTCATTAAAAAAAACTATTGTCTAAGCTTTAAAATTCTTTCATAGAAAACATTTTTTTTGTGAACTAGTACATGAAATACAATTATATACAAGAAATGGAATGTGTTATATCCCATTTATTTTTTATTTGACTGTAAATTTAGAACTCATGAAGGGATTCTAGTCATCTTGTTTGGTAAAACAAGTGAAAATTTTTTTTCAGAATGCTTCTGGTGACGTGGCAAAAAATACTTTGGTGTTATGGCTTATAAAACATTAATATACCATTCTAAAGGCAATGTTAAGTCTTAGAATAGGATATAGTTAATCATTAAGGAATATTCCATCCTATAGATAGCTATATATAGATGAAAACCTTAAAAAAAATAGAGATTTGTTTTTAGCAGATAAATTTATTTAGGGAAACGAAACTAAATTGTTAAAAAATAAACCATTTAATTGGTGGCCCAGTCTATCCTTTAAACTTCATTCATAATTTTTATATTACTGTTCCTACATTCTATTAAATGATTTAGATATTTTTATTATTCATTATAGGCCCGTAATCTTAAGAAATTCATGGAGCCAGCGATGGTATGGACACCTACTGACAGTAAAGGTAACTATTTTAATAAATGCACATTCAATGCTTTCTTGCAACTTCATCTATCCAAAGAACCTATTTAGTGCAATTCATGCACTATTTAATCATTGCAATATAAGACGAATATATTAGAAACTAGAATTACTTTTAATTGGAGTTATAATGCATCCAATTGTGGTGATAATTACTGAGATGAATATTAAAATAGAAAAAATATTAGCTACTTTTAGCATCTTTTACCTTGCCTACAAAAGTCATTAAAATATCTATTGTTTAGGCTTTATGATCCTTTTATATAAAATATATTTTATGTATAGTGCTTATATGAAATATATTTATATATGATAAAACATTCTTTTAGATACCATTAAAGTCCAATTTGATTGTAAAATTAGAAATCCTAAAGGTATTTTTCTAATTTATTTTGGTAAAACAAGTGGCTGACCATGATCCAAAAATTCGTTGGGTATTTATTTTACCAAATAGGATGAGCAAAAAACCTCTAGAATTTCTAATTTTATAATAAAATAGGACATTAATAGAATCTAAGGACATTTTATTAAGTGAAATAAATATATATTGTAATATTATTATACATAAAATATATTTTGTACGAGAACATTTTAGAGCTTGGACAATAGGTATTTTAATGAACAATCTGAGGAAAAAAAGTTGCTAGTCATTTTTATTTCTTATCTTTTAATAGTTTTTATCTTAATAATTGAAAAAATTATTACTCCAAATAAAAGTATTTCTATATTTTGATGTATACGTCTTATATTGCAATGATTATATAGTGCATGTCTTGCACAAAAATCGCTTCTATAATATATAAAGTTGCAACATGTTAATATTTTTTTTCTTATAAGATTACAAGCCCATAATGAATAATAAATATCGATAAATGATTTAATAAAACATAAATGATATCCTAAAAAGTAAAACTTAAGCTTACATAATGCAATCAAGTGATTTGTAATATTCTATTTTAATAATTTAGTTTTGTTTCCCTAGATAAATTCGTCTTATTAAAAAAATCGCGAATTTTCTAAGGTTTTCACCCACATACAGCTTTCTCTAAACTGGAATAATCCTTAATGTTTAACTACATTCAATTTTAAAGCTTAACATTGCTTCTAGAATGGTACATTGATGGGTTATATGCCATAAAACATTTTTTTTTCTTTTGCCACGTCACATTACCCTTCTGAAAATGCTCTACCACTTGTGTTACCAAACAAAATGACTAAATCCCATTCATGATTTCTAAATTTACAACCAAATGAAATAGCTATGAGATCTATTACATATTTTTCTTATATATGATTGTATTTTTTATTAGTATTTTCTAAAAGATATATTTTATATGAACGAATATCAAAGACTAGACTATAGGTACTTTGATGAAGAATCTTTGTCAGGAGAAAAGGTGTTGGTAGTTTATTTTGATTTATCTATGTTATCTGTTGTTAACAATTGACTAGATTATAACACTAAATAGAAGTAATTTTACTTGTTAATTTGTTAATAGTTGTTTCATTCTGATTAGCATAGTTTATTTTTTTCTGATGGACTCATTGTCAAGAAAAATAGCCCACGTATGCATAAATGTATATAAGTACAGATACACATATGATGTCATATATATATATATATATATATATATATATATATATATATATATATATATATATATATATCATCTCCTCCTACGCCTATTGACGCAAGGGGCCTCGGTTGGATTTTAACAGTCGTCTCTATCTTGAGCTTTTAATTCAATACTTCTCCATTCATCATCTACTTCGCGTTTCATAGTCCTCAGTGTGTACATACATACATACATACATACATACACACACACACACACACACACATATATATAATATATATATATATATATATATATATATATATATATATATATATATATTCAATATGAATAATAATTGTAATATTTTGTCCGATTTATTATTATTATTATTATTATTATTATTATTACAAGCTATGCTACCACCCAAATTGGAAAAGCATAATGAAATAAGCCCAAGGGCTCACAGGGAAAAAATAGCCCAGCGAGAAAAGAAAATAAGGAAATAAATAAACTACAAGAGAAATAATGAACGGTTGAAATAAAATATTTTAAGAACAGCAACAACATTGAATTAAATCTCTCATTTATGAACTATAAAAACTGAAAAAAAGAGAATGGAAATAAAATAGAATAATGTGCCCGAATGTACCCTCAAGCAAGAGGTTATTTAAGACTTAGTGTTTTGACGCCTTTCTTCTTCTTCTTCATCTGTCTCACTTTAATCTACTGATTCCTCCCTCTTTTTTGTCAAGCCGAACTGTCCTCATATCTTCACGAATACATCTTCAACTAGAGGGGCACTCAGTAGAGCGCAGACCTCCGCTGCGGCAGTTTATTTCTCGATTTTTTGCTCGACCTTGACCATAACATGTATTAATTTGTGTGGATTTTCATACACACAAATATGAACCAAGTTTGAAGTCTCTGTGACAACAGTGTCCAAACCTATGGCTGATTACATGAATTGGACATTTTGCTTGACCGTGACCTTGACCTTTGTCCTTGACCTTCCAAAATGTAATAATTTCAAGCTTTTTACATAACAGTTAATCACTGCAAGTTTCATTACCATACGATTAAAATTGTGGCCAGGAAGCTGTTCACAAACAAACATACACACGCAAACACACAAACAGGGGTGAAAACATAACCTTCCATCTT
>NC_090729.1:119544212-119561712 GCF_036898095.1 Palaemon carinicauda
CCAAAGGCAACAAGGAAGCATTTCATAAGCTTGAAAAGGTTGGAGAAAGTTATTTCCATCTAACCTGTTCGAAGGAAGAACTTAAACTTATGAGAGAACTAATGAATCGAGGTCACGCTGATACGATGACCAAGGCCTGGTGCTTGATGAAAGACAGTTTCATATGTAGTAAGATAAATTTGAATGGCACCACCGAAAATTTGGGCAAAGAAGGGGACATTGGAGAATTGAAAGACCTAGAGGAAGGAAGTTCGTTAGTGCCAGAACACCAACAGTCAAAGAGTCGTCATAATCATACCTTGACTAAGTCAATAGACTTGGTGGAGGAGGCCAATTATGAGCAGAGGGACAAACTGAGAGTTATAATAGAGGAAGAGGAGGAAGAGGATGAGGAGGAAGAAGAGGAGAAAGAAGAGGAGCAGGAGAAGGAAGAGGAGCAGGAGGAGGAAGAGGAAGAGGAGAAGGAAGAGGAGAAGGAGGAGGAAGAGGAAGAGGAGAAGGAAGAGGAGGAGGAGGAGGAAGAGGAGAAGGAAGAAGAAGAGGAGAAGGAAGAGGAGCTGGAGGTGGAAGAGGAAGAAGAGAAGGAAGAGGAAGAAGAGAAGGAAGAGGAAGAGGAAGTAAACGACCAAGCTGAATTTAGAGAGGAGGTTAGTGGGCCAATATCAGAAGGGAAAATAAACCGCAGGCAACTTATCATGGACTCTTTAAGTGGACGTAATGATCAAACCTTAAGAGATATATTGCCTCGGGTGATATTCAAAGATCCCTTTAGGAGGGTAAAAAAAGATGATTTCGAAGACCAAGAAGAAAATCTCGAACAAGATTCAGAGCTTCCTATACCTCGTAAGGACAGCATATATTATCCGAGAGAGCCACGAAAATTTGACATCCTTAATGAAGACGAAAAAAGTCAACTCTTGAAGAAGATTGACTTTTACAAACAAAGTCTTCCATATCATGTAATTTTAGGATGCTCTGAGAACCCAACGAGAGAAGAAGTTGAAGAAAGCTACAAACATGCCATGAAATCATGGATTCAAATGTATGGACAGTTTAACATTAGACGTCGTGGATTTGAGGGAGCCGAGCTTGTCCTCGGAAAGCTGACGGAGGCTTATTTGTACCTTAAATCTTCAGAGGAAGAGCGACAACTTATTTTATATTTAGTGAATTTGCATAAATATACAGTGGCAAGAGCCTGGGACTTCTTAACAAAAAATAATTTCTTTGATGAAAAAAAAGAAAACAAAGATGAATATTAAGAAAATGGGATGAATATAGAAAAAAAGTTCTAAAAAACAGAAAATCCCCGGTAAGAAAATATAATTTTGATAATGATAATAGATTTGATGCGGATATTATAAGGTTTTAAAAGTTTTGGGTGTCTGTGTTAGTGTATAGAGAAGGATAGGCCTAGAGTATAAAGAAGGATAAAGAAGCAGCCCTGTGAAAACATGAAAGTGAGAAGGAACCATAAGAAAAGCTCCTATATCCCAAGCAAGGCTGAGCCACCTAATGTCAGGTGATAAGGTGGGACACCAAAAGACCTGGCAGACGGTACAAGTTAATTAACTGATTTAGAATACGGAGACGAAACCAACACTGAGGACTAAAAAAAAGTTTTTTTTTTTTGCAGCAGCAGCTATGGGAAGAGAAAATGGAGCTATGGGAAGAGGAGATACTGAGGGGGGATTATGAATTGTGGGAGTTGAATGTGGGCAAAAGACTACTTCAAAGAAGAAGGTTATCTTCACTGGGGTCCATTTAGTCAGTGATTGTGAGGATGAGGGCCCCCCACGAATGGCGATTTTGCCTCTCAAGGATGAAGAAAAACTTTTCCTTCAAGAAGAGTCAAAAGAGTAAATGTTGTGAAAAAAAAGAAATAATGAAAGACAAGAAACAAAAAGTAAAGAAAAAAATTAAAAAACAAAAAAAGAGAAAAATCTAAAAAAATATGTGTATATTTATTTTGTTCAGTTTCGATTTGAAAGGAATACTTTTTTTTCATAAAAAGGAAGATAAGTTTTGTCAAGTTTAATTTCGATTTATTTTACGAGGAAAACGAGATAGCAGACTTTTCCAGGAGCAGATCTTTAGGATCTTTGACCTGACTGACTACTCCCCTTGAAGGGCGCTTGGATGCACGGCCCAGCTTGAGGAATGCAGTGCTTAACTCTCCAGCTTGGATGATGCTTGGAATAATCTGAAGGACCTATCTCCTGGTCCCTGGACAAGGTGCTCCATTTTGCCTCTAACCTGGACAACAATTCGTGCCCTCTAAAAGACTTGACTCAAAAATTTATCTTCCTTTTTGCTCTCGCCTCGGGAGCCCGAGTCAGTGAAATAGTGGCATTATCAAGAGAAGAGGGTCATATCCTATTCGCAAATACAGGAGAGCTTACCCTCTTCCCTGATCCGACGTTTCTCGCTAAGAATTAACTACCCACCAAGAGATGGGGCCCTTGGAGAATCTGCCCCCTGAAGGAAGATATCTCTCTATGCCCAGTGGAGAGTCTTAAGGTCTATCTTCGAAGAACTTCAGACTTCGGTGGAGGACAACTCTTCAAAGGAGAAACATCGGGTAGCGACCTGTCACTGAACCAACTAAGAGCGAAAATCACCTACTTCATTCGCAGAGCGGATCCTGACAGTACACCCGCTGGTCATGATCCTAGAAAAGTAGCGTCTTCTCTGAACTTCTTCCAGAGTATGGATTTCGAAAGCCTCAAGAGCTTCACAGGATGGAAATCATCGCGCGTTTTCTTCAAGCACTATACAAAGCAAGAGCACGAAGTTAAACATTTCGTGGTAGCCGCAAATAGTGTTATGAAACCTGCTGTTTAACTCTGCATAGAACTGCGAGTTACTTGGGACTTTAACTCTACGGGTACCTGTGTTGACCCTTTAGTGATACATAGATTTTAGGGATGAGATTGCGGGGATTAGTTTGCAGGGATAAAAATTTTGGGGATGAGATTGCGGGGATGAGTTTGCAGGGATGAGATTTTGGGGATAAGATTGAGGGGATGAGTTTGCAGGGATGAGATTTTGGGGATGAGTTTGCAGGGATGAGTTTTTGAGGATGAGATTGCAGGGATGAGTTTGCAGGGATGAGATTTTGGGGATGAGATTGCGGGGATGAGTTTGCAGGGATGAGATTGCGGGGATGAGATTATGGGGATGAGTTTGCAGGGATGAAATTTTGGAGATGAGATTGCGGGGATGAGTTTGCAGGGATGAGATTGCGGGGATAAGATTGCGGGGATGAGATTGCAGGGATGAGATTTTGGGGATGAGATTGCGGGGCTGAGTTTGCAGGGATGAGATTGCGGGGATGAGATTGCGGGGATGAGTTTGCAGGGATGAGATTTTGGGGATGAGATTGCGGGGATGAGTTTGCAAGGATGAGATTTTGGGGATGAGATTGCGGGGATGAGTTTGCAGGGATGAGATTTTGGGGATGAGATTGCGGGGATGAGTTTGCAGGGATGAGATTTTGGGGATGAGATTGCGGGGATGAGTTTGCAGGGATGAGATTTTGGGGATGAGATTGCGGGGATGAGTTTGCAGGGATGAGATTTTGGGGATGAGATTGCGGGGATGAGTTTGCAGGGATGAGATTTTGGGGATGAGATTGCGGGGATGAGTTTGCAGGGCTGAGATTTTGGGGAAGAGATTGCGGGGATGAGTTTGCAGGGATGAGATTTTGGGGATGAGTTTGCAGGGGTGAGATTTTGAGGATGAGATTGCAAGGATGAGTTTGCAGGGATGAGATTTTGGGGATGAGATTGCGGGGATGAGTTTGCAGGGATGAGATTGCAGGGATGAGAATGTGGGGATGAGTTTGCAGGGATGAGGTTTTGGGGATGAGATTGCGGGGATGAGTTTGCAGGAATGAGATTGGGGGGATGAGATTGCGGGGATGAGATTGCGGGGATGAGTTTGCAGGGATGCGATTTTGGGGATGAGATTGCGGGGATGAGTTTGCAGAGATGAGATTGCGGGGATAGGATTGTGGGGATGAGTTTGCAGGGATGAGATTTTTGGGATGAGATTGCGGGGATGAGATTGCGAGATGATTTTGCAGGGATGAGATTTTGGGGATGAGATTGCGGGGATGAGTTTGCAGGGATGAGATTTTGGGGATGAGATTGCGGGGATGAGTTTGCAGGGATGAGATTTTGGGGATGAGATTGCGGGGATGAGTTTGCAGGGATGAGATTTTGGGGAAGAGATTGCGGGGATGAGTTTACAGGGATGAGATTTTGGGGATGAGATTGCGGGGATGAGTTTGCAGGGATAAGATTTTGGGGATGAGATTGCAGGGATGAGTTTGCAGGGATGAGATTTTTGGGATGAGATTGCGGGGATGAGATTGCGAGATGATTTTGCAGGGATGAGATTTTGGGGATGAGATTGCGGGGATGAGTTTGCAGGGATGAGATTTTGGGGAAGAGATTGCGGGGATGAGTTTACAGGGATGAGATTTTGGGGATGAGATTGCGGGGATGAGTTTGCAGGGATGAGATTTTGGGGATGAGATTGCTGGGATGAGTTTGCAAGGATGAGATTTTGGGGATGAGATTGCGGGGATGAGTTTGCAGGGATGAGATTTTGGGGATGAGATTGCGGGGATGAGTTTGCAGGGATGAGATTGTGGGGATGAGATTGCAGGGATGAGATTTTGGGGATGAGATTGCGGGGATGAGTTTGCAGGGATGAGATTTTGGGGATGAGATTGCGGGGATGAGTTTGCAGGGATGAGATTGTGGGGATGAGATTGCAGGGATGAGATTTTGGGGATGAGATTGCGGGGATGAGTTTGCAGGGATGAGATTTTGGGGATGAGATTGCGGGGATGAGTTTGCAGGGATGAGATTGTGGGGATGTGTTTGCAGGGATAGATTTTGGGGATGAGATTGCGGGGATGAGTTTGCAGGGATGAGATTTTGGGGATGAGATTGCAGGGATGAGTTTGCAGGGATGAGATTTTGGGGATGAGATTGCGGGGATGAGTTTGCAGGGATGAGATTTTGGGGATGAGATTGCGGGGATGAGTTTGGAGGATGAGATTTTGGGGATGAGAATGTGGGGATGAGTTTGCAGGGATGAGATTTTGGGGATGAGATTGCGGGGATGAGTTTGCAGGGATGAGATTTTGGGGATGAGATTGCGGGGATGAGTTTGCAGGGATGAGATTTTGGGGATGAGATTGCGGGGATGAGTTTGCAGGGATGAGATTTTGAGGATGAGATTGGGGATGAGTTTGCAGGGATGAGATTTTGGGGATGAGATTGCGGGGATGAGTTTGCAGGGATGAGATTTTGGGGATGAGATTGCAGGGATGAGATTTTGGGGATGAGTTTGCAGGGATGAGATTTTGGGGATGAGATTGCGGGGATGAGTTTGCAGGGATGAGATTTTGGGGATGAGATTGCGGGGATGAGTTTGCAGGGATGAGATTTTGGGGATGAGATTGTGGGGATGAGTTTGCAGGGATGAGATTTTGGGGATGAGATTGTGGGGATGAGTTGGCAGGGATGAGATTTTGGGGATGAGATTGCGGGGATGAGTTTGCAGGGATGAGATTTTAGGGATGAGATTGCGGGGATGAGTTTGCAGGGATGAGATTTTGTGAATGAGATTGTGGGGATGAGTTTGCAGGGATGAGATTTTGGGGATGAGATTGTGGGGATGAGTTTGCAGGGATGAGATTTTGGGGATGAGATTGCGGGGATGAGTTTGCAGGGATGAGATTTTGGGGATGAGATTGCGGGGATGAGTTTGCAGGGATGAGATTTTGGGGATGAGATTGCGGGGATGAGTTTGCAGGGATGAGATTTTGGGGATGAGATTGTGGGGATGAGTTTGCAGGGATGAGATTTTGGGGATGAGATTGCGGGGATGAGTTTGCAGGGATGAGATTTTGTGATGAGATTGTGGGGATGAGTTTGCAGGGATGAGATTTTGGGGATGAGATTGCGGGGATGAGTTTGCAGGGATGAGATTTTGGGGATGAGATTGCGGGGATGAGTTTGCAGGGATGAGATTTTGGGGATGAGATTGCGGGGATGAGTTTGCAGGGATGAGATTTTGGGGATGAGATTGCGGGGATGAGTTTGCAGGGATGAGATTTTGGGGATGAGATTGCGGGGATGAGTTTGCAGGGATGAGATTTTGGGGATGAGATTGCGGGGATGAGTTTGCAGGGATGAGATTTTGGGGATGAGATTGCGGGGATGAGTTTGCAGGGATGAGATTTTGGGGATGAGATTGCGGGGATGAGTTTGCAGGGATGAGATTTTGGGGATGAGATTGCGGGGATGAGTTTGCAGGGATGAGATTTTGGGGATGAGATTGCGGGGATGAGTTTGCAGGGATGAGATTTTGGGGATGAGATTGCGGGGATGAGTTTGCAGGGATGAGATTTTGGGGATGAGATTGCGGGGATGAGTTTGCAGGGATGAGATTTTGGGGATGAGATTGCGGGGATGAGATTATGGGGATGAGTTTGCAGGGATGAGATTTTGGGGATGAGATTGCGGGGATGAGTTTGCAGGGATGAGATTTTGGGGATGAGATTGCGGGGATGAGTTTGCAGGGATGAGATTTTGGGGATGAGATTGCGGGGATGAGTTTGCAGGGATGAGATTTTGGGGATGAGATTGCGGGGATGAGTTTGCAGGGATGAGATTTTGGGGATGAGATTGCGGGGATGAGTTTGCAGGGATGAGATTTTGGGGATGAGATTGCGGGGATGAGTTTGCAGGGATGAGATTTTGGGGATGAGATTGCGGGGATGAGTGGGGATGAGTTTGCAGGGATGAGATTTTGGGGATGAGATTGCGGGGATGAGTTTGCAGGGATGAGATTTTGGGGATGAGATTGTGGGGATGAGTTTGCAGGGATGAGATTTTGGGGATGAGATTGCGGGGATGAGTTTGCAGGGATGAGATTTTGGGGATGAGATTGCGGGGATGAGTTTGCAGGGATGAGATTTTGGGGATGAGATTGCGGGGATGAGTTTGCAGGGATGAGATTTTGGGGATGAGATTGCGGGGATGAGTTTGCAGGGATGAGATTTTGGGGATGAGATTGCGGGGATGAGTTTGCAGGGATGAGATTTTGGGGATGAGATTGCGGGGATGAGTTTGCAGGGATGAGATTTTGGGGATGAGATTGCGGGATGAGTTTGCAGGGATGAGATTTTGGGGATGAGATTGCGGGGATGAGTTTGCAGGGATGAGATTTTGGGGATGAGATTGCGGGGATGAGTTTGCAGGGATGAGATTTTGGGGATGAGATTGCGGGGATGAGTTTGCAGGGATGAGATTTTGGGGATGAGATTGCGGGGATGAGTTTGCAGGGATGAGATTTTGGGGATGAGATTGCGGGGATGAGTTTGCAGGGATGAGATTTTGGGGATGAGATTGCGGGGATGAGTTTGCAGGGATGAGATTTTGGGGATGAGATTGCGGGGATGAGTTTGCAGGGATGAGATTTTGGGGATGAGATTGCGGGGATGAGTTTGCAGGGATGAGATTTTGGGGATGAGATTGCGGGGATGAGTTTGCAGGGATGAGATTTTGGGGATGAGATTGCGGGGATGAGTTTGCAGGGATGAGATTTTGGGGATGAGATTGCGGGGATGAGTTTGCAGGGATGAGATTTTGGGGATGAGATTGCGGGGATGAGTTTGCAGGGATGAGATTTTGGGGATGAGATTGCGGGGATGAGTTTGCAGGGATGAGATTTTGGGGATGAGATTGCGGGGATGAGTTTGCAGGGATGAATTTTGGGGATGAGATTGCGGGGATGAGATTATGGGGATGAGTTTGCAGGGATGAGATTTTGGGGATGAGATTGCGGGGATGAGTTTGCAGGGATGAGATTTTGGGGATGAGATTGCGGGGATGAGTTTGCAGGGATGAGATTTTGGGGATGAGATTGCGGGGATGAGTTTGCAGGGATGAGATTTTGGGGATGAGATTGCGGGGATGAGTTTGCAGGGATGAGATTTTGGGGATGAGATTGCGGGGATGAGTTTGCAGGGATGAGATTTTGGGGATGAGATTGCGGGGATGAGTTTGCAGGGATGAGATTTTGGGGATGAGATTGCGGGGATGAGTTTGCAGGGATGAGATTTTGGGGATGAGATTGCGGGGATGAGTTTGCAGGGATGAGATTTTGGGGATGAGATTGCGGGGATGAGTTTGCAGGGATGAGATTTTGGGGATGAGATTGCGGGGATGAGTTTGCAGGGATGAGATTTTGGGGATGAGATTGCGGGGATGAGTTTGCAGGGATGAGATTTTGGGGATGAGATTGCGGGGATGAGTTTGCAGGGATGAGATTTTGGGGATGAGATTGCGGGGATGAGTTTGCAGGGATGAGATTTTGGGGATGAGATTGCGGGGATGAGTATGCAGGGATGAGATTTTGGGGATGAGATTGCGGGGATGAGTTTGCAGGGATGAGATTTTGGGGATGATATTGCGGGGATGAGTTTGCAGGGATGAGATTTTTGGGATGAAATTGCAGGGATGAGTTTGCAGGGATGAATTTTGGGGATGAGATTGCGGGGATGAGATTATGGGGATGAGTTTGCAGGGATGAGATTTTGGGGATGAGATTGCGGGGATGAGTTTGCAGGGATGAGATTTTGGGGATGAGATTGCGGGGATGAGTTTGCAGGGATGAGATTTTGGGGATGAGATTGCGGGGATGAGTTTGCAGGGATGAGATTTTGGGGATGAGATTGCGGGGATGAGTTTGCAGGGATGAGATTTTGGGGATGAGATTGCGGGGATGAGTTTGCAGGGATGAGATTTTGGGGATGAGATTGCGGGGATGAGTTTGCAGGGATGAGATTTTGGGGATGATATTGCGGGGATGAGTTTGCAGGGATGAGATTTTGGGGATGAGATTGCGGGGATGAGTTTGCAGGGATGAGATTTTGGGGATGAGATTGCGGGGATGAGTTTGCAGGGATGAGATTTTGGGGATGAGATTGCGGGGATGAGTTTGCAGGGATGAGATTTTGGGGATGAGATTGCGGGGATGAGTTTGCAGGGATGAGATTTTGGGGATGAGATTGCGGGGATGAGTTTGCAGGGATGAGATTTTGGGGATGAGATTGCGGGGATGAGATTATGGGGATGAGTTTGCAGGGATGAGATTTTGGGGATGAGATTGCGGGGATGAGTTTGCAGGGATGAGATTTTGGGGATGAGATTGCGGGGATGAGTTTGCAGGGATGAGATTTTGGGGATGATATTGCGGGGATGAGTTTGCAGGGATGAGATTTTGGGGATGAGATTGCGGGGATGAGTTTGCAGGGATGAGATTTTGGGGATGAGATTGCGGGGATGAGTTTGCAGGGATGAGATTTTGGGGATGAGATTGCGGGGATGAGTTTGCAGGGATGAGATTTTGGGGATGAGATTGCGGGGATGAGTTTGCAGGGATGAGATTTTGGGGATGAATTGCGGGGATGAGTTTGCAGGGATGAGATTTTGGGGATGAGATTGCGGGGATGAGATTATGGGGATGAGTTTGCAGGGATGAGATTTTGGGGATGAGATTGCGGGGATGAGTTTGCAGGGATGAGATTTTGGGGATGAGATTGCGGGGATGAGTTTGCAGGGATGAGATTTTGGGGATGAGATTGCGGGGATGAGTTTGCAGGGATGAGATTTTGGGGATGAGATTGCGGGGATGAGTTTGCAGGGATGAGATTTTGGGGATGAGATTGCGGGGATGAGTTTGCAGGGATGAGATTTTGGGGATGAGATTGCGGGGATGAGTTTGCAGGGATGAGATTTTGGGGATGATATTGCGGGGATGAGTTTGCAGGGATGAGATTTTTGGGATGAGATTGCGGGGATGAGTTTGCAGGGATGAAATTTTGGGGATGAGATTGCGGGGATGAGATTATGGGGATGAGTTTGCAGGGATGAGATTTTGGGGATGAGATTGTGGGGATGAGTTTGCAGGGATGAGATTTTGGGGATGAGATTGCGGGGATGAGTTTGCAGGGATGAGATTTTGGGGATGAGATTGCGGGGATGAGTTTGCAGGGATGAGATTTTGGGGATGAGATTGCGGGGATGAGTTTGCAGGGATGAGATTTTGGGGATGAGATTGCGGGGATGAGTTTGCAGGGATGAGATTTTGGGGATGAGATTGCGGGGATGAGTTTGCAGGGATGAGATTTTGGGGATGAGATTGCGGGGATGAGTTTGCAGGGATGAGATTTTGGGGATGAGATTGCGGGGATGAGTTTGCAGGGATGAGATTTTGGGGATGAGATTGCGGGGATGAGTTTGCAGGGATGAGATTTTGGGGATGAGATTGCGGGGATGAGTTTGCAGGGATGAGATTTTGGGGATGAGATTGCGGGGATGAGTTTGCAGGGATGAGATTTTGGGGATGAGATTGCGGGGATGAGTTTGCAGGGATGAGATTTTGGGGATGAGATTGCGGGGATGAGTTTACAGGGATGAGATTTTGGGGATGAGATTGCGGGGATGAGTTTGCAGGGATGAGATTTTGGGGATGAGATTGCGGGGATGAGTTTGCAGGGATGAGATTTTGGGGATGAGATTGCGGGGATGAGTTTGCAGGGATGAGATTTTGGGGATGAGATTGCGGGGATGAGTTTGCAGGGATGAGATTTTGGGGATGAGATTGCGGGGATGAGTTTGCAGGGATGAGATTTTGGGGATGAGTTTGCAGGGATGAGATTTTGGGATGAGATTGAGGGGATGAGTTTGCAGGGATGAGATTTTGGGGATGAGATTGCGGGATGAGTTTGCAGGGATGAGATTTTGGGGATGAGTTTGCAGGGATGAGTTTGCAGGGATGAGATTTTGGGGATGAGATTATGGGGATGAGTTTGCAGGGATGAGATTTTGGGGATGAGATTGCGGGGATGAGTTTGCAGGGATGAGATTGCGGGGATGAGATTGGGGGGATGAGTTTGCAGGGATGAGATTTTGGGGATGAGATTGCGGGGATGAGTTTACAGGGATGAGATTGCGGGGATGAGTTTACAGGGATGAGATTTTGGGGATGAGATTGCGGGGATGAGTTTGCAGGGATGAGATTTTGGGGATGAGATTTTGGGGATGAGTTTGCAGGGATGAGATTTTGGGGATGATATTGCGGGGATGAGTTTGCAGGGATGAGATTTTGGGGATGAGATTGCGGGGATGAGTTCGCAGGGATGAGATTTTTGGGATGAGATTGCGGGGATGAGTTTGCAGGGATGGGATTTTGTGGATGAGATTGCGGTGATGAGTTTACAGGGATGAGATTTTGGGGATGAGATTGTGGGGATGAGTTTGCGGGGATGAGATTTTGGGGATGAGATTGAGGGGATGAGTTTGCAGGGATGAGATTTTGGGGATGAGATTGCGGGGATGAGTTTACAGGGATGAGATTTTGGGGATGAGATTGCAGGGATGAGTTTGTAGGGATGAGATTTTGGGGATGAGATTGCGGGGATGAGTTTGCAGGGATGAGATTTTGGGGATGAGATTGTGGGGATGAGATTTTGGGGATGATTTTGTGGGGATGAGATTGCGGGGATGAGTTTGTGGGGATGAGTTTGCATGGATGAGATTTTGGGGATGAGATTTTGGGGATGAGTTTGCAGGGATGAGATTTTGGGGATGAGATTGCGGGGATGAGTTTGCAGGGATGAGATTTTGGGGATGAGATTGCGAGGATGAGTTTGTAGGGATGAGATTTTGGGGATGAGATTGCGGTGATGAGTTTGCAGAAATGAGATTTTGGGGATGAGTTTGTGGGGATGAGTTTGTAGGGATGAGATTTTGGGGATGAGATTGTGGGGATAAGTTTTAAGGGATGAGATTTTGGGGATGAGATTGCGGGGATGAGTTTGCAGGGATGAGATTTTGGGGATGAGATTGCGGGGATGAGTTTGCAGGGATGGGATTTTGGGGATGAGATTGTGGGGATGAGTTTGCAGGGATGAGATTTTGGCGATGATATTGCAGAGATGAGTTTGCAGGGATAAGATTTTGGGGATGAGATTGCGGGGATGAGTTTGCAGGGATGAGATTTTGGGGCTGAGATTGCGGGGATGAGTTTGTAGGGATGAGATTTTGGGGATGAGATTGCGGGGATGAGTTTGCAGGAATGAGATTTTGGGGATGAGATTGCGGGGATGAGTTTGCAGGGAAGAGATTTTGGGGATGAGATTGTGGGGATGAGTTTGCAGGGATGAGATTTTGGGGATGAGATTGTGGGGATGAGTTTGCAGGGATTAGATTTTGGGGATGAGATTGCGGGGATGAGTTTGCAGGGATGAGATTGCGGGAATGAGACTGCGGGGATGAGTTTGCAGGGATGAGATTTTGGGGATGAGATTGCGGGGATGAGTTTGCAGGGATGAGATTTTGGGGATGAGATTGTGGGGATGAATTTGCAGGGATGAGATTTTGGGGATGAGATTGCGGGGATGAGTTTACAGGGATGAGATTTTGAAGATGAGATTGCGGGGATGAGTTTGCAGGGATGAGATTTTGGGGATGAGATTGCGGGGATGAGTTTGCAGGGATGAGATTTTGGGGATGAGATTGCAGGGATGAGTTTTCAGGAATGAGATTGTGGGGATAAATTTGTGGGGATGAGTTTGCAGGGATGAGATTTTGGGGATGAGATTGCGGGGATGAGTTTGCAGGGATGAGATTTTGGGGATGAGATTGTGGGGATGAATTTGCAGGGATGAGATTTTGGGGATGAGATTGCGGGGATGAGTTTACAGGGATGAGATTTTGAAGATGAGATTGCGGGGATGAGTTTGCAGGGATGAGATTTTGGGGATGAGATTGCGGGGATGAGTTTGCAGGGATGAGATTTTGGGGATGAGATTGCAGGGATGAGTTTTCAGGAATGAGATTGTGGGGATAAATTTGTGGGGATGAGTTTGCAGGGATGAGATTTAGGGGATGAGATAGTGGGGAAGAGTTTGCAGGAATGAGATTTTGGGGATGATATTGCGGGGATAAGTTTGCTGCGATGAGATTTTGGGGAAGAGATTGCGGGGATGAGTTTGCACGGATGAGATTTTGAGGATGAGATTGCAGGGATGAGTTTGCAGGGATGAGATTTTGAAGATGAGATTGCGGGGATGAGTTTGCAGGGATGAGATTTTGGGGATGAGATTGCGGGGATGAGTTTGCAGGGATGAGATTTTGGGGATGAGATTGCGGGGATGAGTTTGCAGGGATGAGATTTTGAAGATGAGATTGCGGGGATGAGTTTGCAGGGATGAGATTTTGGGGATGAGATTGCGGGGATGAGTTTGCAGGGATGAGATTTTGGGGATGAGATTGCAGGGATGAGTTTTCAGGGATGAGATTGTGGGGATGAGTTTGTGGGGATGAGTTTGCAGGGATGAGATTTTGGGGATGAGTTTGCAGGAATGAGATTTTGGGGATGATATTGCGGGGATGAGTTTGCAGGGATGAGATTGCGGGGATGAGTTTTCAGGAATGAGATTGTGGGGATAAATTTGTGGGGATGAGTTTGCAGGAATGAGATTTTGGGGATGATATTGCGGGGATGAGTTTGCAGGGATGAGATTGCGGGGATGAGTTTGCAGGGATGAGATTGCGGGGATGAGTTTGCAGGGATGAGATTTTGGGGATGAGATTCTGGGGATGAGTTTGCAGGGATGAGATTTTGGGGATGAGATTGCGGGGATGAGTTTGCAGGGATGAGATTTTGGGGATGAAATTGTGGGGATGAGTTTGCAGGGATGAGATTTTGGGGATGAGATTGTGGGGATGAGTTTGCAGGGATAAGATTTTGGGGATGAGATTACGGGGATGAGTTTGCAGGGATGAGATTTTGGGGATGAGATTGTGGGGATGAGTTTGCAGGGATGAGATTTTTGGGATGAGATTGCGGGGATGAGTTTGCAGGGATGAGATTTTGGGGATGAGATTGTGGGGATGAGTTTGCAGGGATAAGATTTTGGGGATGAGATTACGGGGATGAGTTTGCAGGGATAAGATTTTGGGGATGAAATTGTGGGGATGAGTTTGCAGGGATGAGATTTTGGGGATGAGATTGCGGGGATGAGTTTGCCGGGATGAAATTTTGCGGATGAGATTGTGGGGATGAGTTTGCAGGGATGAGATTTTGGGGTTGAGATTACGGGGATGAGTTTGCAGGGATGAGATTTTGGGGATGAAATTGTGGGGATGAGTTTGCAGGGATGAGATTTTGGGGATGAGATTGTGGGGATGAGTTTGCAGGGATGAGATTTTGGGGATGAGATTGCGGGGATGAGTTTGCAGGGATGAGATTTTGGGGATGAGATTGTGGGGATGAGTTTGCAGGGATAAGATTTTGGGGATGAGATTACGGGGATGAGTTTGCAGGGATGAGATTTTGGGGATGAGATTGTGGGGATGAGTTTGCAGGGATGAGATTTTTGGGATGAGATTGCGGGGATGAGTTTGCAGGGATGAGATTTTGGGGATGAGATTGTGGGGATGAGTTTGCAGGGATAAGATTTTGGGGATGAGATTACGGGGATGAGTTTGCAGGGATGAGATTTTGGGGATGAAATTGTGGGGATGAGTTTGCAGGGATGAGATTTTGGGGATGAGATTGTGGGGATGAGTTTGCAGGGATGAGATTTTAGGGATGAGATTGCGGGGATGAGTTTGCAGGGATGAGATTTTGGGGATGAGATTGCGGGGATGAGTTTGCAGGGATGAGATTTTGGGGTTGAGATTACGGGGATGAGTTTGCAGGGATGAAATTTTGCGGATGAGATTGTGGGGATGAGTTTGCAGGGATGAGATTTTGGGGTTGAGATTACGGGGATGAGTTTGCAGGGATGAGATTTTAGGGATGAGATTGCGGGGATGAGTTTGCAGGGATGAGATTTTGGGGATGAAATTGTGGGGATGAGTTTGCAGGGATGAGATTTTGGGGATGAGTTTGCAGGGATGAAATTTTGCGGATGAGATTGTGGGGATGAGTTTGCAGGGATGAGATTTTGAAGATGAGATTGCGGGGATGAGTTTGCAGGGATAAGATTTTGGGGTTGAGATTACGGGGATGAGTTTGCAGGGATGAGATTTTGGGGATGAAATTGTGGGGATGAGTTTGCAGGGATGAGATTTTGGGGATGAGATTGTGGGGATGAGTTTGCAGGGATGAGATTTTAGGGATGAGATTGCGGGGATGAGTTTGCAGGGATGAGATTTTGGGGATGAGATTGCGGGGAAGAGTTTGCAGGGATGAGATTTTGGGGATGAGATTGTGGGGATGAGTTTGCAGGGATGAGATTTTGGGGATGAGATTACGGGGATTAGTTCGCAAGGATGAGATTTTGGGGATGAGATTGCGGGGAAGAGTTTGCAGGGATGAGATTTTGGGGATGAGATTGCAGGGATGAGTTTTCAGGGATGAGATTGTGGGGATGAGTTTGTGGGGATGAGTTTGCAGGGATGAGATTGCGGGGATGAGATTGCGGGGATGAGTTTGCAGGAATGAGATTTTGGGGATGATATTGTGGGGATGAGTTAGCAGGGATGAGATTTGGGGGATGAGATTGCGGGGATGAGTTTGCAGGGATGAGATTTTGGGGATGAGTTTGCAGGGATGAGATTTTGAGGATGAGATTGCGGGGATGAGTTTGCAGGGATGAGATTTTGGGGATGAAATTGCGGGGATGAGTTGCAGGGATGAGATTTTGGGGATGAGATTGCAGGGACGAGATTTTGGGGATGAGATTGCAGGGATGAGTTTGCAGGGATGAGATTTTGGGGATGAGATTGCTGGGATGAGTTTGCCGGGATGAGATTTTGGGGATGAGATTGCGGGGATGAGTTTGCAGGGATGAGATTTTGGGGATGAGATTGCGGGGATGAGTTTGCAGGGATGAGATTTTGGGGATGAGATTGTGGGGATGAGTTTGCAGGGATGAGATTTTGGGGATGAGATTGCGGGGAAGAGTTTGCAGGGATGAGATTTTGGGGATGAGATTGCGGGGATGAGTTTGCAGGGATGAGATTTTGGGGATGAGATTGTGGGGATGAGTTTGCAGGGATGAGATTTTGGGGATGAAATTGCGGGGATGAGTTAGCAGGGATGAGATTTTGGGGATGAGTTTGCAGGGATGAGATTTTGGGGATGAGATTGCAGGGATGAGTTTGCAGGGATGAGATTTTGGGGATGAGATTGTGGGGATGAGTTTGCAGGGATGAGATTTTGGGGATGAAATTGCGGGGATGAGTTAGCAGGGACGAGATTTTGGGGATGAGATTGCAGGGATGAGTTTGCAGGGATGAGATTTTGGGGATGAGATTGCGGGGATGAGTTTGCAGGGATGAGATTTTGGGGATGAGATTGCGGGGATGAGTTTGCAGGGATGAGATTTTGGGGATGAGATTGCGGGGATGAGTTTGCAGGGATGAGATTTTGGGGATGAGATTGCGGGGATGAGTTTGCAGGGATGAGATTTTGGGGATGAGATTGCGGGGATGAGATTGCAGGGATGCGATTTTGGGGATGAGATTGCGGGGATGAGTTTGCAAGGGATGAGATTTTGGGGATGAGATTGCGGGGATGAGTTTGCAGGGATGAGTTTTTGGGGATGAGATTGTGGGGATGAGTTTGCAGGGATGAGATTTTGGGGATGAGATTGCGGGGATGAGTTTGCAGGGACGAGATTTTGGGGATGAGATTGCAGGGATGAGTTTGCAGGGATGAGATTTTGGGGATGAGATTGCGGGGATGAGTTTGCAGGGATGAGATTTTGGGGATGAGATTGCGGGGATGAGTTTGCAGGGATGAGATTTTGGGGATAGATTGCGGGGATGAGTTTGCAGGGATGAGATTTTGGGGATGAGATTGTGGGGATGAGTTTGCAGGGATGAGATTTTGGGGATGAGATTGCGGGGAAGAGTTTGCAGGGATGAGATTTTGGGGATGAGATTGTGGGGATGAGTTTGCAGGGATGAGATTTTGGGGATGAGATTGCGGGGAAGAGTTTGCAGGGATGAGATTTTGGGGATGAGATTGTGGGGATGAGTTTGCAGGGATGAGATTTTGGGGATGAGATTGCATGGAAGAGTTTGCAGGGATGAGATTTTGGGGATGAGATTGTGGGGATGAGTTTGCAGGGATGAGATTTTGGGGATGAGATTGCGGGGAAGAGTTTGCAAGGGATGAGATTTTGGGGATGAGATTGTGGGGATGAGTTTGCAGGGATGAGATTTTGGGGATGAGATTGCGGGGATGAGTTTGCAGGGATGAGATTTTGGGGATGAGATTGTGGGGATGAGTTTGCAGGGATGAGATTTTGGGGATGAGATTGCGGGGAAGAGTTTGCAGGGATGAGATTTTGGGGATGAGATTGTGGGGATGAGTTTGCAGGGATGAGATTTTGGGGATGAGATTGCGGGGAAGAGTTTGCAGGGATGAGATTTTGGGGATGAGATTGTGGGGA